>NW_005871212.1:349827-455865 GCF_000147115.1 Myotis lucifugus | reverse complement strand
CCTATGCATATATAGCATATATATATATATATATATATATATATATATATATATTTTTACTCTCCTATTCAATGTTATATTATTAATATCTAGAATAGCATCTTGCTAATAGCAGGTACTCAGTATATAACTGTTGACTGTATTTTGAACCAATGTATTTTTCCAGCACTAAACACAATTCAGAGTAGGAGAATCTGCTTCCTAGCCCTTTCAGAAATTTTAAGTCCTATAAGTGAAATATTTGAAACAAAGTGGCATGTAAATGAAAAATAGAAATTATGAAGCTTCTATTATAATATGAAAATTGGCAAATTTACGAGTTCAATAGTGTATTAACTTATAATGTGAGCAACCTTGAAATTTTAAAATGCATTCAACCTTTAATATAAACAAGCATGGCTATAAAAATATTTTTGAAGTTTTCTCTTCACTGTTGGTGATACCTCTCCTTCAAAAAAAAGTTCACTTGCCAGTGAGTATCTTCGATATACAACAATAACTCGGATTTGCATTCCATCAAAAGCATTATGATAAATTAAGAGAACCATTAGAAAAGCTTAAATATTTTACATACTGCTTCACAGTGACTTCAAGTTTATGGGGTGTGTATATTTAAAACCATCCACACAGTTTATGTCATGGGTAAAATAAAATTTTAAAGGTTATAAAAGTCTTTAGATGCAAAGCTTAAAGAATTGGGAAGGTGGAAACAAAATGACGTTCTTGAAAGCCCCACCAGCTCAGTGGTCCACAGAAGGCCCAAGAAGTCTAAATGCAGGAGGCGGAGGTATTGTCTGAGGCAGGAACCCTTGACCCATGCTGAATCTAATTGTCAACAACAACAACAACAAAATGTTTTTCAGAGGCTCTTAAGATTCGTTTGCTAGGAGTTTCTGAGAAACAGATAGAGGAGAAGACTTAATTTGCTCTGTGGGTGTGGAACCCCACTCCTTTTCTTTATATATAAATATATTTTTATTGATTTCAGAGAGGAAGGGAGAGAGAGATAGAAACATCTATATATATAAAACCCTAATATGCAAATAGACAAAATGGCGGAACAACCGAACAACAGAACAACCGCTCACTATGACGTGCATTGACCACCAGGGGGCGGCGCAGAACATGGCGGGTGTCGGCGACGTGCTGCAACCTCTCACTGGCTGTCTTGGGGAGGGGGTGATAGGGACAGAGGTGCAGTGAAAATGCAGGGTGTCCGCCAAGCTCGCTCTCACTCCCCCTGCTACCTTCCCCTGGGACGCCATGACTCACCATGGGTTCACGCAGGAGCCAGTCTGCCAGGCTGACTGGGAGAGAGCGCGCTGCCTGCCCGGCTTCTGTGCGGTGCTGCTGGGCATCCCAGAGGCCCATGCTGTGCCCCGGCCCACAGACCGGCTGTGCTCACTGTGCCATGACTTAGGCAGAGAGGGGGTGTGTGGAGGCCCAGAGGCCCTGATGCTGCCCAGGGCCCATAGGTCAGTTGGGACCTGCCTTTCCACACCAGACACTTGCACTTCTATCACAGGCCAGGCCTAGGGACCGCACCCGTGCGCACTTTCGTGCACTGGGCCTTTAGTCAATTATAAGAGAGAATCATTGATCGGCCGCCTCCTGCATGCCTCCTACCGGGGATCGAGCCTGCAACCTGGACTTGTGCCCTGAGCAGGAATTGAACCGTGACCTCCTGGTTCATAGGTTGATGAACCTGCTCCATAATTATTACCAGGGTATCCTCAGGCAAAACTCCTTCAAAGCCTGGCTTTCTTTATCTAAAATGTTTATTATAATTGTCCCTCTAACACAGATTTCTGTGAATTCATTTGAATGAAGCTCTAAGTACAGTGTCTGTAACAAATTACCACAGACTTGGTGTCTTGACTCAAGAGCATTTAGTGCTGGAGACCTAAGGTCTGAAATCTAGCTGCTGCAGGGCCATGCTCCTTTTGAAGGGTCTAGCGAAGAACCCTCCCTTGCCTCTTCCTAGCTTCTGGTGGCTCTCACGACACATAGTGTCCTTCACTTGTAACTTCCCCACTTCAAAGTCTGTCTCTGTCTTCACATGGCATTCTACCCCACATGTGTATCTCTGTCCTTCAAGGACACCAGCCACTGGATATAGTATCCATCCTAATGCAGCCTATCTCATCTTTTCTAAATACATCTACAAAGACCCTATGTTCAAATAAGGCCATATTTTGATGTTCTGGGTGGACATAAATTTTGGATAGGCACTATTCAACCCACTACATATATTTAACTAATTCTAAGGTTCACATGGCTTTATGTAAAATAAGAGAAAGGTCAAAAAACAATCTTATATAATAAAAGGCCAGGGACCATAAGCATAAAGACCAGAATGACCACTCAACCAGTTGCCATGAGGTGCATTGACCAACTCTCAGACCCTCTCCGCAAGCCTGCAGGCTCAGATCGCAGCATGGCAAAAGGGGAACCACTCGAACCGAGGTAAGTGGCTGAACGTCGACCTCTTGGTCCCTCCCCTGGCCTACAGGCTCTGGGGAACCAGAGCCATGCTGCGATCAGACTTGGCCTCTTGGTCCCTTCCTCCCAGCCCCTCAGGCTCCAGGGAACCGGAGCCATGCTGCGGTCGGGAACCACGGTGAACTGGGGGGTGGAGGTGGGGTGGGAGTGGGGACTCGTGAGCGGGCACAAGATGTCCCTGATCGTAGGCTCGGCCTAGGGACCTTACCCGTGCATGATTTTGTGTGCTGGTCCTCTAGTAGAGTATAAAAGTGATAGCCACTCTTATATACCATCTTCTTGTACATACATGCAATATCTAATTTGAACTGCAGCGCAAAAATATTCCTTTTTAATTTCCAAAATTAGACTTTCAGAGATTTTTCTACTAAAGATTTCTGTTGGCTTTTGTGTTTTTTAGGTCTTACATAGACTAGCCATATGTCTTCAATCTGTCACTTATCTCCTGTCACTAAGTCTAGCCTTTTTTCTCTACATCTCTCATATTTATTTTTCTTTCTTTTAATTCAACCAAAACTTAACACCTCACACCAACAAGGATATAATCACTGTCAAAGCAATACCTGCCTCAAGACTTCTGAATCATGGTATAAACCACTAGAGATTAATTTCCCAACTTTTTTTTCACCTTTTCACATAATCACTAAACCATCAGTGATGGCTCCCCATTTCTTTGAGGTAGAATCTAAGCTCCACAGACCAGATAGATGCAAACACTTTCATGATCTGACCTGACTCATCCAAATATACTTTCTTTTACAATTAAATGGAAAAATCTCATCTCCAGGAAGTCTGAGTTTATTGAGTCTGATGCCCTCCTTCACTTCTTGATTGCAAGAGAAAGTAATTACAGAAATCCCTTCTCGGCCACATCAAAAAATGTCCTAAAATATTCTGCCTTCATCTCCAAAGGAACTTTTACCCAATATTCCAAGGTTGAAAGGATTTGTAAATGTACCAGAATGCATTCTCTGAGTGAAAGATAAAGATGTTGAATATATATTGGTTGTGGATTGGGCCCCACAGCACATGCAAGGTATTGATGCTCTTGTAGAGACAAAGAAGTGAAAGTCAGGCAAAATCTCTCAAATGAAAGGTTAGAAATTAGCTTTTGCCAAAATGAATTTCAATTAAAAGAAGAATATTCATTTGGAAATATCCAACAGATGATGAGAGGAAAGCCTGGACTGTGTCAACATCATTTCTAGGAGATCAATAAAGATGCTAAAAGGGCAAAAATACTCTAGCATTTAAATAGATCAGTCACAAGCATACATGGAAGATATGAGTGGGATTTAATTATTTTAATGAGTAGTATTAGAAGATGTGTTTGATGAAAATTTTTCTTTGTTTAATATTTGGGGAAAAGGTATTGGTCTGCAAAGAAAAATATGTCTGTCCTGGGAAGTTAGCTTTGTGCAATACATAAGATTTCTGGGATTGGGCATTTAAGCTTGCCATTTGACCACTGACATGATCCCATGATCCACTTATGGTACTCAGATTTTTCTATGCCCTAATCAGCACTCCTGCTGTTTTCACTGTTGCTTTCTCCTTTCAGAAATAGATATGGGTGTTCTGGGAGTTAAGGAACCATAAATAATCAAACAGCCCTGACCATTGAAGCTCAGTTGTTTGGAACATCATTCTGTACACCAGGAGGTAGCAGGTTCAATTCCTGATCAGGGTGCATAACCAGGTTCTGGGTTTGATCCCCCGTAGGGTGTGTGCAGGAGGCAACAAACCGATGTTCTCTCTCACACTGCTGTTTTTCTCTCTCTCTCTCTCTTTTTCTCTCTCAGTCCCTGTTTCCCTTTCTCTCTCTAAAAATCAATATAAAATATTAAAAAATCAAACATCCTAATTCTGTTTTCAACTAAGAGATACTGAGTAGAAAAGATAAGCTTAAAGTTTCTGTCTTTCTCTCCCTCTCTTTCTCATTTTCTTCTACTCCCCTGATAAACCACCAGAAACTTCTGATCTTCTTCTCTTTCTTTTAATAAGAAAATAGAAAGTGAGCTGCTTCCAAAGCAAGGAACATAACTTTTATTATCCCTATTCCCTGTTACTGACTGTTATTAATTTTAAACTTTTGTTGCATTTTTCAGGTAATAAAAAAAGCAATAAAGTAGTCCTTTAGTACAAACTGTACAACACTTGTGGTTTGCTTTAAAAATCAAACATACTTTGTAAAGGAAGGTAAAACTATCTATAGCTCCCAAGATAAACTAATAAACTAAATTAGTTATAGACCAAAATGGAGAAAAACATGCTTTATTTATTCAACAAATATCTGAGAGCTTACTATGAACAAGGTATAGAGCAAGATGAAAGCCACAAGCAATTCATACCATTGCTGTATCCTCCCAAACTGCAAATGAAGCTCAGAATATATATATATGGCTAATATGCAAAGTGTCCCCTTGGGTGTTCGACTGGGAGACTGGGAGTTCGATCACTCACTATGACATCCAGCTCAATGCAGGAGCTGCCCCCTGGTGGTCAGTGCACTCCTTCAGCCAATCTCCTATGGCCGAACAACCTCTCATGGTCTCCCCCCCCCCCCCCCCGCCAGGCTGGCCGGCCCCAATGACCCCCATCGGGACTGGGCAAGATGGCCCTGATCAGCCCTGATCATCCGGATCGCTGGCCAGACCGAGGGACCCCACCCATGCACAAATTCGTGCACCGGGCCTCTAGTGTTATATAAGACTCCATCTTAGCAGACTGGAGGATAAAAGATCATCCTGCTCTCCTTGAAGAAATTAAAGGACATACTCTAAACTGTCTATGGCTAAGGTCACATGGCAAGGAACAGGAGGCAGATTCTAGGAAAGGAAAGTGACCCTTATCTAAAAGACAGCAAATAAGTGGGGACCTCACTCTCACAACTAAATGCTGCCATAATCAGAGGAGCTCCAAGTTGGATCTTTCCCCAGTGGGACCTACATTCCCGCCTAACACCTGGACTGTATCCCAATGGAATCCTGAAAAAGAGAGCTTAGCTCAACTGAACCCAGACTTCTACACCATTGAGCCTGACATCAGGAATGTGTGTTGTTTTAAGTTGCTGAATTTCACGGAATTAACTATGTGCCATAGGAAACTAACAGAGTACCTATTTGTTGTCTGTATATTCTAACCTGAGGCCTCTAACCCTTAAACTGATCAAATAAATTAAGGAATATTTGGGCGAGGGAATCTACTTTTAATAATAGAAACTAACATTTTTTAGCTATGCATTGCTGAAGACCTTTGTATGTATTACAGTAATTAGACTTCTAAACATTGGAGAACCTCAAGCTTCAGTCCTTGAAACTCTCTTTTCTATTCTCATTCTCACTCTAGGCCAGTATTTTTCAATCTGAGGAACATGTAGTAACTTTGGGTTTTTAAACAACAACAAAAAAGAAAAGCAGAGACAAAAAAAATGTAGTAAGATACAGTTACATGAAATAGTACATCCTTTCCAGTGTGTAGGTTGTGTATTTTTTTGATGTAAAATATTATTTTAAGTGTGGATAGTGGCCAAAAACACTGGGAAAAACATCCCTAGGTGATGTTATCTTGTTTCATGGTATTAAAAAGTATCTATACTAGGATGGGGATTGAGTCATTTTAGGTCAATTCTCTGTCTCTAGACTGTACCATTTCTCAGAGCCACATGTATATGGGCAAATTTAACAAAAGAGCCAAAAACACACACTCGAGAAAAGAAAGCCTCCTTAATAAATGGTGCTGGGGAAATTGGAAAGCAACATGCAAAAGAATGAAAATAGATTACAGTTTATCCCCATGTACAAAAATTAATTAAAAGTGGATCAAAGGCCTAAATATAAGATCCAAAGCGATAAATTACATAGAAGAAAACATAAGTACTAAACTTATGGACCCTGGCCAAACAGGACATTTTATGAATTTGACTCTAAAGGCAAGGGAAGCAAAGGAAACAATAAATGAATGGGACTATATCAAACTAAAAAGCTTCTGCAGAGCAAAAGAAGCAAACAAAAAAACAAAAAGGCAATCAACCCAATGGGGGATGATATTTGCAAACAGCTCCGACAAGGAGTTAATGTCCAAAATATAAGGAGTTCATACAACTCAAGACCTCTCCCTTCCTCTCTGTAAAAAATCAATAAAATATATTTTTAATTTTTTAATTTTTAATTTTTTATTATTTGCAGAGAGGAAGGGAGAGGGATAGAGAGTTAGAAACATCGATGAGAGAGAAACATCGATCAGCTGCCTCCTGCACACCCCCTACTGGGGATGTGCCCGCAACCAAGGTACATGCCCTTGACTGGAATCGAACCCAGGACCCCTCAGTCCGCAGGCTGATGCTCTATCCACCGAGCCAAACCGGTTAGGGCTTACTTAATTTTTTTTACATCTTACCTTCTATTTTAGAAACAATTTTGCATTATAGAATTACTAGAGGCCTGGTGCATGAAATTCATGCGTGGGTGGGGGGTCCCCTCAGCCCAGCCTGCACCATCTCCAATCCAAGACATTCCTCTCACAATCCGGGACCACTGGCTCCTAACTGCTCACCTGCCTGCTTGCCTGGTCAGCCCTAACTGCACCCCCCTGCTGGCCTAGTCACCCTCAACTGACCCCCCCACGCTGGCCTGGTTGCCCCCACCTGCCCCCCCCCAACCGCAGGCCTGGTCGCCCCACACAGCCTGCTACTTGGTCATTTGGTCGCCCTCACTAACCCCCCTGCTGGCCTGGTCGCCCCACGCAGCCTGCTGGTCAGTCGTTTGGTCACCCCTCACTAACCGCTGCCGACCTAGTTGCCCCATGCAGCCTGTTTGGTCGTCTGTTCGGTCACTTAGGTTTTTATATATATAGATAACTAAGTGGGATCACATAGACAGGCAATGAATCTATTATTCAGGATAGTCATTTACTTAAGTCTGACATGCAAGGATCATATCTACATGCAACTTCCCGTCAGAGTCATTGATTTTTTTTTAAAATATATTTTATTGATTTTTTACAGAGAGGAAGGGAGAGAGATAGAGAGTTAGTTAGAAACATTGATGAGAGAGAAACATCGATCAGCTGCCTCCTGCACATCTACTGGGGATGTGCCCGCAACCCAGGTACATGCCCTTGACCGGAATCAAACCTGGGACCCTTCAGTCCCCAGGCCGACGCTCTATCCACTGAGCCAAACCGGTTTCGGCCATTGATTTTTATAGTTGAGAACTTTTAGGGATTTATAGACACCTCCCTCCCTTCTAAATTGTGCATCATGTAGTCTAAAGCAGTGTTTTACAAACTGAGACCCACTCATGGATTGTGAAATCAATCTTATTATTTATGACCAGCATTTCCTTTTCATGAAATAGTAAAGAATGAAAAATAGAGTCCATTGGTTGTATGAAGAGCATTATTCTGTGAAACATTTCCCCCAGTTTTTAACATACATTGTGTATACCGTGTCACCATGTGAAATATGTTACATACTATGGATCATAGTCTAAAGAGTTTGGAAGCCACTGGTCAAAAGCTGTTACAGCAAGCTGGGACCAAGACCTCTAGTTTCCTACCTCTCTTGTCCTACCCATATGTCTGGCTTTATTTTATATACCTCTTTTTTTTTTTGGTAAAAATGGAAATGAGAAACTATTAAGTCAATGAACTTCCTTTAAAAGGAATATCTCAAATAATACCTCAAAAATAAAAACTATTTATCTTTATTCTTTTTCATAAAATTTTCAAGTCCAGCAGAAGGCAAAATAATAATTACAATTTTAGACCGGATTATATAAAATTCTATTAAAGAGCAAAGTTCACTCTCCAAGGCCACTAAATCTAAGGATTGCATCATCATACCAAATTGTGTGGCTGAAATTTCTCTTTTTAGATGTTTTTTTAATGAACTTCTTATGAAACTGCAGTAAAAGAATGCACTTAGAAGAGGTTAAAAGCCATATACTAAAGCTGGAGTCACTTAAATGTAACTTGTAATGGTTGCTGTAGGCAAAATCAAATAGTAGAAATGAATTCAGGTGCTGGGATCAAAGGCACAGTTTCATTGATTAACGTGTCAGAATAGACAGTCCAAGGCAGTCCCCTACTTTCTGTGCATTCAATGTGTTGCTATGATATCTTCATAAAGATACATGAAAATCATTCACTTTGGACAGTAGGCAATAAATGAGTACAGAAGAATGGAAAAATCCTAATTAAAAGGGCAACTTATCAAATAATAATCTAAGCTACATTGTACTTCAATTCACCCTGATTGCAGCGTACTCACTTGGATTTAAGGATACATTTGGCTCCCAGCAACAGTAAAGCTCATTACAATCATCATTAAAATAGCACTTTTCTCAACCCAGCAGCAGTTGGGTGTCTTGTTGAAGCTGTGCATTCAGCTGCCCTAGAAGGAGTATCAGGCAGTGAGTCAAGTGACCCCTTGGGATAAACGTGAATGGGCTCTGATGAGCTCCAAAGGGGTATGATCCTAGGGTGTTCTGGAGGCAAAGGCACTGCTGCCTCTTACTTGCTATATATTAACAGCACTAAGACTGCTGTAAGGGAGGAACTGAAGTTTTAATGAGCCATTTTCTTCCAGATTTTATATATATATATATATATATATATATATATATATATATATATATATATATATTTTAGAGGCCTGGTGCATGAATTCATGCACCAGTAGGGTCCCTTGCCTGGCCTGTGGGATCGGGCTGAAACTGGCTCTCTGAAATCCCCTGAGGGGTCCTGGATTGTGAGAGGGTGCAGGCCAGGTCAAGGGACTCCACCGGTGCACAATTAGGGCTGGGGAGGGACACGGGAGGTTGGCCAGTCAGAGAGGGGCAGTGGGAGGGCTCCAGGGCATGTCTGGCCCATCTCGCTCAGTTCTGATCTGCTGGACCCCAGCAGCAAGCTAACCTACTGGTCAGAACATCTGCCCCCTGTTGGTCAGTCAACATCATACTGAGCGGTTGAGTGGCCTTAGCATATCATTAGCATATTATGCTTTGATTGGTTGAACAGACAACTGGACGACAGGACACAGCACATTAGGCTTTTATTATATAGGCTGGTACTTCAAATTGAAATGCTGACATTATGTATATATGGTATATATAACACATAAATAAAAAATCAACCTATTGACAAGCACTCATGTATCTAGGTAAAATGAATATATCTACAGAATTTGTGATCAATATTTCCAGAAAATGAAAAATGTTCTAGTTAAATTCAGAAATTAGAAATGTCTATAAAGATTAATTTCTTTAAATCCCTTATTGTCTCGACCAGCTCTTATTTATAACCAATTTTGACAGAAAACCAATAAAGTTGTCCGCTCACTCAATTTGTTTTGTGAAATAACTCAAAGCTTTTTATATTAATGACAGAATTGTTTTATGAATATCTTTGGCTATTGAAAATATGCCTATTAGACACTATTAAAATCCTCCAAATGCTTTTTAAAAACAACTTACTACTCTTTTATTTAAAAGCATGTTTTGTTTTTTTGTTCAGCAAGAGTTGGAAAATATTCATTAAAATCTAAATAAATGAATACATTTTTAAAAATAAATCTGAAAACTTGTTTTTCTAGTATGTGACATAAAATTTAAACTGAACAAGAAATTTGTTTTTCGTTTAAACTACCAACCAAAGCAATACGTTGAATAATTTATATATTCTTAACTAATAAAGTTTCTATGTAAGCAATTTAATTTTTCTCAGCAATGTAATACCAGGAAGTATAATTGAATTTCTCTATCTGTTCAATGGGCAGAAAATGCAGAGAAAACTGAAGTCAAATTTGTATTAAAAGGGGTAGGAAAACTTTTTCCTGACACAGAGGAATAACTCACCTAATCCCCTTCTGCTGCCTTTATTCTGAAATAGGGCTAAGCAAGACCCTTACATTATAAAGCTCTTTAATAAGTGAGATGAATCACTAAGAAAACAATTCATTGCTTAAGGAAGAAGGAAAAAAAAGAAGAGGCATGTTTTTATTTATTCTCTTGGTTTTGGGACCATGGACTTAAAAACAAATTTCAAGTAGAAATATTCTCTATGATAATTGTGCAACTGGATAAGATGCTTACATCAAGGTTATCAAACATGAGTAGCATAAGTTCTTATTAGGGAAAAATACATCACAGTGTCCAAATTTATACTCAGGAAGTCAAGTTAAAATGGGTGTGAAATAATCATTTTTTAAGCCAAGGCCTGTGCTTCAATTTAAAGATGTGAGGAAACATCAGGTCCTCTTTATTCCTCCTGAATAGAATCCATCCACTTCTTTCTACCCCCGCTGTCATGGCCTTTGGGAGTGGTGGGGTACCGAGACCTCCTGGTTGAATTTTAGGAAGGGCCTCCAAAGTGGTTGCCTTTTCAGAAACTGGCTTTCTTTCATCTGTTCACTCGGTTATACCAAAAGGAAGAAAAGATTAATCTTTTAAAGCTTTAAGTCTCATCATGTGAATACTCTAAGTAATCCCTAGCAGTCTAACCTCCCTAACACTCAGGACAAAAATCCTTCTATCTTACCCCTCCTCACCTTCCTCCTCATTTTCTACCAATTGTTCCACTCCCCTCAGCCTACTACCACAATTTTCTCCAGCAATACTAGATTATTTGAACTTCCCCAAAAGTATTCTGGGTACATGCAGTTCCCTCAACTTTTGATAATCTTCCCCACTTTCTTCTCAGCTTAAATCTCATTTTCTCAGGATCCAGTTCACAGATCTCTTTCTCCAGAAGGACATCCATCATTCCCTGAAATGAATGGGTTCATTACTCTTTGTCTAGCAGGGACCTATTAATACTACTATCCACTGCAAAACAAGTATCATACTGTACTGTAAGAACCTGTTTACTCTTTAGTCTCCTCCAAATGACTTACCATCTGCTTGAGACCAAGAACAGCATCTTTTTTTTTTAAACTTCTTTATTGGTTAAGGTATTACAAATGTGTCCTCATCCCCCCATGACCGGTTTGGCTCAGTGGATAGAGCGTCGGCCTGTGGACTGAAGGGTCCCAGGTTCGATTCTGGTCAAAGGCATGTACCTTGGTTGTGGGCACATCCCCAGTAGGGAGTGTGCAGGAAGCAGCTGAATCAATGTTTCTAGCTCTCTATCCCTTTCCTTCTCCCTTCCTCTCTGTAAAAAAATAAATAAAATATATATATTTTTTAAAAACAGCATCTTTCTTATCATCTCTCTGAACCCAAGTATGAACATAATATAATCTATATTTATAAAAGGCTAACATGCAAAGTGTACCCTCGGGAGTTTGACCAGTTGACCGGAAGTTCAACTGCTCACTATGACATGCGCTGACCATCAGGGGACGGTGCAGCGGAACAAAGGAAGGCCCCAGCTGGCAGCCGGCAGCCAGGGAAGGAAGGCCCCAGTCGGCATCCAAAAGGCCCTGATTGGCCCTGATCGCCGGCCAGGCTTATGGACCCTACCCATGTACGAATTTTGTGCACTGGGCCTCTAGTAAGAGTTATAATTACGACATGCAGACATGATGTCAAGCACAATTCTAAGCCCATTACCTGCATTAGTCCAAATAATCTCATGACTATCTTGTAGACACTATCATTGGCCTTTTTTTTTTTCAGACCAGAAAATCAAGAAATGATCAACCTGAAGGGGCTCTAATGAGCTCCAAAGGGGTGAGATTTTATGGTGTTCTAAGGTTGTAGCTCTCAGACATGGAAATAAATCCTAAATACTAAGTAATATGACCCCAAATTCCATTTTTTTCTTTTTTTAATTTTATTTTTAAATTCTAGTTTTCATTTAATATTATTTGATATTAGTTTCAGATGTACAGTATACAAAGCCTATTTTCTTAAATGCCACTATTTCAAAGTTCTTAACAAAGATTTTATAAATGAGTGAATGAAAGTTTATATACCTAGACGCCGTGGTCAGCAAACTGTGGCTCACGAGCCACATGCGGCTCTTTGGCCCCTTGAGTGTGGCTCTTCCTAAGCCTTAGGAATACCCTAATTAAGTTAATAACAATGTACCTACCTATATAGTTTAAATTTAAAAAATTTGGCTCTCAAAAGAAATTTCAATCATTGTACTGTTGATATTTGGCTCTGTTGACTAATGAGTTTGCTGACCACTGATAGAGTTACCAACTCGTGCATTTCCACTTTTAAGACAATCTCAGCTGAGCTGTCAGTATAACACGAAAAACACAAATGTTTTCAAAAGATATTGTTATAACCAATCATTATAACCAATGTAATGCTGTAATTTGAATCTTAATGTTAATAGCCTCAAAAGACATTATTATCTATTAATGTTGAATAGCAACTATATTTCCATTATCTTTGCATTCAAACATTTATCCCTCCTTTCCTTAGTTTAGCTGTCCCTTCATCTTTCTCCTTTAACTTTGTATTCTTGACCATTTCAAACTTGGTAGAAGAGAGCAAACAATAAAAAGCATAACTCTTTAGGAATAAAGCCATATATAAAGTAAAGTATCACTTGTTCATTTTTATAATAGCTAACAGGTCCATATGTTTTATGGAAAGTAAGCTAAAGAATAAAACAATGTGCATAATAGCTACTGCTGGTAGTTAACATCTATTGAGTACATATAGGTATAAAGCACTAATCTAAATACTTTGCATATATTATTCCACTTAATTCCCAGCAGAATCCTGTTTTATCAATAATCCCAACTTAAAGATGACAAGTACAGAAAGGTCAAGTAACTATTCAAAGTCAGCCATGTAGCAGGTGGTGAAGTTGAGATTCAATGCTAGAAAATCTGACTGCAGTCTATAGGATTATTATAACTTTAAAAATGAAAGTAAGTCACAATTTTCTTTCAAAAATAAAGGAGGGCAAGCCCCAAATCTGCAGATATAAAGCTAACATTCATTCCATCCTTTCCCTTACCTGTTCTCCTCTTAAATTGCAGTAACTCATTAGCACTTTGCTCCCCTCAGATAAAAATAAATTTGGTTTTAAAACAAATGAAAACAAAGTTATAAAGTCATTTGTCTCTGTTATTTGTCAACCCAACCAGAGGGAATATTTTATTGAGTTAAGAGAACACTAATAATGTATCTATTTTCTTATTTTTTGATTCTTGGGGACCCATCCCTATTCTCTATCTGATTCTACCACAGAGTGCTCAATGATGTTGGGACAGCTATTTTTTGGAAAGCTTCATTTCAGCCTCTGAGTATTACAAAGAAAGATATTTTGGTGCCAGCCTAGAATTATGAAAAGGCAACCTTGCTTAAAGTAATAGTTCATGTGAAATCACAAACTAATTGTATTACATGATGAACGGTCTTTTGAAATTCTATTTGCCTCTTTGTCTTTAAGTTCATCTGTCTCAAACCTGGCTGTTACCAGGTATCTTGCTGTCTCTTCCTCCAAGTCAGACTGTCTTTCCATATGATTTTTTTTCTTGCTATTTTATATGTCTCTCCACCCTTGCCAGCCTATTCTAAATTGTTAAAATTATTTAACATACACTATATTCCTCATCTTAACTTTAAAAATTTGAATTTTAATACCTCAAGTTTAAAAAATACACAATTCATTCATTTATTTAAAAAGCTATTGCTTCATCCTTACTTGTAGGATTGGTGGTATTCAATAATTAGTAATAGTAGTAATAATAACAGCACTAATGGATACTATTCTTAAAGTAGCCATTAGTGCTGTTATGGGCTAGGGACAATTTGATGTAAGTACTTTCCATGTATTAAATTATTTAATATCAATGTTACATACTCCTAGGAATTAAATTTCATTATTATCCTTATTTTACAGTGAGAACCTAAGGTTCAAAAGAGTAAAATAACTTGTTCAAGATCACATAAGTAGTAGAGTGTCTAGCTCAGTGATTCCCAAAGTGGGCGCTACCGCCCCCTGGTGGGCGCTGCAGCGATCCAGGGGGGCGGTGATGGCCACAGGTACATTTGTTTTAACTTTTTTTGTATTACCTTTCTATTCTGAGTTCAATAAATAGTTTCATAATTTCAAACTTCAATGTTTCTGGGCTAAGGACAATTTGATGTAAGTACTTTCCATGTATTAACTTATTTAATATCAATGTTACATACTCCGAGGAATTAAATTCCATTATTATCCTTATTTTACAGTGAGAACCTGAGGTTCAAAAGAGTAAAATAACTTGTTCAAGATCACATAAGTAGTAGAGTGTCTAGCTTAGGCTTTGAAATTCAACAGACATGGGTTTCAATACCTCTTTCTACTTACTGGCAAGCATATCACCTTCTCTAACTGTCAGTTTCTTCATCTGGAAATCCAAATATAATACCTACATCACTGTAAGAACTGAAGTAACAAACAAAAATCACTCAACACAGTGGCTAGCATGCCTTATGTATTATTATTAAGCACAGCCAAAGAGGTATGCACTTCCTGATCTGTATTCAGTTTGCTTTGCAAAGCTCCCTGAAAGCAGGAACCAAAAAGCACACTGTGGTTCTGACCAGATACCGGATTTGAAAATAGTATGATCTGTATTTCTCTGTGCCTTTAGTTTTCTATTGCTCACTATCTGGCCCATTTAGAGATTAGCCTTGGTCTTGGTGACACTCTAAACCTGGAATAAGTACTGTCCCTCCTCCGGGGAAATGTAAAGGACTATTTCTCCGTATGTTGGGTGGCATCTAGACAGCCTTGTTGCCAGTCAGGTTCTAGGCTCTAGCCTTACCTTCTTGGGTAGCTAGGCTGCCATTTGATGAAATTCAACGTCAACCTAGTAGATCATTTCTAGTAACAATAACAAGTATACACAGCCATCATACTAGTGCCGTGGTCGGCAAACTGAGGCTCGCGAGCCACATGCGGCTTTTTGGCCCCTTGAGTGTGGCTCTTCCTAAGCCTTAGGAGTACCCTAATTAAGTTAATAACAATGTACCTACCTATATAGTTTAAGTTTAAAAAATTTGGCTCTCAAAAGGAATTTCAATCGTTGTACTGTTGATATTTGGCTCTGTTGACTAATGAGTTTGCTGACCACTGTGGGTGCCCCTAAGAGCAGGTAAAAGTTAAGAGAGATTGGGAGAACCCTTCTCCGCTGCTGCTAGAAGACAAGTCTTTAAGCCTTCGCTTTTCCTTTAGCCTTTTGGTGGACCTGAACCTACAAATATGAAAAGAACGAGCTTTGCTGCCTTCATGCATTAGCAAAGGAAATAGAGATAGCCTGCAGTAAGGGGTAGCTTTAGCAGCTTGTGTTTCCCAGGGGGACTTCTTTTCTTCATGCTCCATGTTTCAACTTGGGAGATTGCCCCTTGCATCCCTGACCTGAAAAGGAAGTTACACTCTGATTTTTCTCATCAGAAACAAACTAGCTAGTCTACTGTTGGCTCGTAGTCAGAAAAAACCTACATTTTGATATTTGTGAAATATTACCCCAAATCATTTAAATCCAAAAACATGCTCATAATGAAGTCAAGAAAACTAGGCACCTATCATAAAATCAGTACTATTATCCCTCCTAAAAATGTTTGTATCTCTTGATTTTATGTTTTTTCTTGTTTCCCCAATTTAAAATAAGGCAATCAATGGATCTCTTTGTCAGTTTGGGTAAATAGTGAAATATAAAATAAATTATAATTTGGGTTCTAGAGGCTCAAACTCATACCAGATACTCAAATCTTGCCCATGAAAGTATTTCATTTCATTGGCACAGTACTTAAAAACATAGTTCTAACTTGAAGCACTTTAAGAGATGCATGCAATGCATTCCCAGGCCTCTGCAGGAATCACAGTCTTTGTTTTCTTACGGACCAAACAATTTACTCTCTCATGGTACTTGACTGGTTCTTGTTATGCTTTTGAGTTTGGTAAGCCTCTATTAGAAGATTCCAAGAGTCTGACTCCAAAGTATGTCAGGTAAAACCTCATTGTAAAAATATCCTAAGCTAACAAAAAGTTATAGATGCAATTAAAATTTTAATTATTAATGTTTCATTGATTTAACACAAACATTGCATTCGTGTGCAGTAGGGCATTCTAAATCATTGCAGGCATAGACTTAGACAATCTTCATAAACCAAGTTGCAGAAAATGAAATTATTTTTGAGCAATATGACATTTTATTAGGTAAAATTTGTAAAAAAACTCAGAAACATTGCATTTAAAACTTAGTTTAGTTATTTAAATGCTGAAACATTAGACTTCCTAGACAATTAAGTAACAAACAAATGCATGAATCTTGGGAAATCTATGCAAGTTTTTTTTTTTAATGTGAGTAGAAATACAGCTAACAATAGAGTGTTAAGTGAAACATTAAGTTTGGTAGTGAGAGATGCCAGAATCTATAGTTTCAAAGACATCAAGAAAGGAAAGCTGGGAACCTTGTTTGTCCTTTCCTATTTTATGTAAGGCTAATATTTTCTACTATATCTCTTGGTATGTCTATTTTAATATAAGTTTAAATATATACTCATTCATTAAATATTTTTAAAAAATCTAAATCTATAGTTGTGTCTACAGAACTTCATATTTAGAAATATGTTCATCACCAGTTTGGCATGGCATGAAAGTAAAATTAATGTGAGATGGGAAAATATTTTTAAATAACATATAAGTATAGTATTAATTATTTGGAGTCTACCATATGACCCGAGTTTTAAAAATATTACAAAAGTACTGAAAACGCACAAAGTTCCTACCCCAAAGAAACCATTGTTAACAATTTGGTGCATATGCTTCTAATGTTTCTTATAATTTTCTACATATGCACATGTGCACCTTATACAGGATTGGTATTGATTTTTTTAGACAAATATCTAGACTTGTAAAGGTGCATACACTATGGCTGTAGTTTTGCTTGTGATTAAATTATTTGGTACGCTTTGTATCTCTGACACATGGAAACTAGATTTCTCAGGAACAACATGCTCTATAAATACATTAAAAAAAACACAATACCACAACACAACAGGACTCACATTATTGAGAACCTTATTGTAAAAACAAAATGAACATACTGAATAATGCATTGGTTTAAATATCAAATTTTATTTTTCTTAAAGTGTATATAATTTAAAGTCAGTGTATTGGACATTATTATCATCGAGATATTTGTGCCCTTACCTAATTGACGTCTCTGAAATATCTTCAATGCTCACATATGATCATTAACAGTCCTGGACCCAGGTGAGGAGAACCCCTGGGCCCTGTACTTTACATGGTCTTACTATGGCTGCTGCCTTCCTGCACTCCACAGGGGGCAAGGAGTCTGCAGGGCCAAATGGATGGGTCCACGTGCAGTTTACAGTAACTTTTCTCGACCATTCTCCGGGCACCAAAATCTGACATTTCCTACCCTATGGTTCTGAGCCCAATCCAGGGTCTGTGTAGGCCTCCTTCCAGGTCCATTCCCCTGAAAGAAGAATACTGTGCATCCCTAAACCTAGACCAGAAGGTTGGCGAGATACAGTTTTTTTGGGGGTGGGGAGTGGTATTGAGGGGCTCAGAAGTATGACTCACTAGGGCCAGAGTACAAAATCCTTTGTGCTGCAGGTCTGAGCAGGAATGGAAAGGCAATGGATCAGGTAATAAATGAAGGGCCTGCTGGTCAGCCAAGCTCAGATATAAAAGTCCAAAAGTTGAAGAATTCTCTGTTTAAACCTGGGCTTCTAGGCCATTATAAAAGTCTATTTATCAAGGTAGGAGAAAAGAACATATTGATGAGTTTAACTTTTTAAATCTTTCCAATTTTATAATTTTTACTAGAGGCCTGATGCACGAAATTCGTGCAAGAGTAGGCCTTCCTTCTCCTGACTGCCGGCACCGGCTTCCCTCTGGCACCCGAGACCGGAGCTTCCCTCGCAGCCCCAGCTTTGTCCGGAAGGTCATCCAGAAGGATGTCTGGTCTAATTAGCATATTATGATTTTATTGTTATAGATTATATATTTGCCAAAACCTTAGGGGCAGGACTGTATGTATATGATTAGTACTCTTAACCTCAGTGTAAAACTGTGATGATCAAAATATAATTTCTTATATAATTGCTAATATAAATTCAATCTGACTGTAAGGAGCTTCACCTGTCACTGTTAATTAAAACTGCACTTTGTCACCTGTGATGATCCATTTATTGCAGTAAAAGGAGTTAATTTTTGGACCAGAAAGAAATTACAAAATATAATTGTCAGGGCTATTTTATTTCTAAGGATAGGTAGCAAAATCGCCTTAATATGCAACAACAGTGAGTGATTTCTCAGTGTCACCATATCCCCATCTCACAGTCCACTAGGTTTGATATTGGCAGCAGGCACGCTCTAATTTTTCAGTTTCTTAATTAGATTTAGCCATTAATTTAACTATTCTATCATACAGGAAAGTGAGTATAACCCTATTTGTGAATTGATTTTTCTCTCTGCTTTTACTAAACAACCTCTGATGGATGCATATGTCAAAACATTTACATCTGGAATCCGGTTATCCATTCATGTACTTAACCATTGGTTACACATCAGGAGAGGGAGAGTAGGTCTTTTTATTTACTTTCTACTCACATAAAAATTCACATCTTCGCCGAAACCGGTTTGGCTCAGTGGATAGAGCGTCGGCCTGTGGACTGAAAGGTCCCAGGTTCGATTCCGGTCAAGGGCATGTACCTTGGTTGCAGGCATATCCCCAGTGGGAGATGTGCAGGAGGCAGCTGATTGATGTTTCTCTCTCATCGATGTTTCTAACTCTCTATCTCTCTCCCTTCCTCTCTGTAAAAAATCAATAAAATATATTTAGAAAAAAATCACATCTTCACTGTAGTAATAATATTTATGTTTATAGAAAAACATGTAAAAGACACTTGTCAAATTGTCTTGTTTATTCTTCATTACTGCTTTCTGCAGTATACTGTTATAACCTTCATTTCACAGATGAATTAAACTGAGGATCATAGAAGATAAGGAACATCCCAAAGTCACACAGCAATTAAGTAGCGAATTCTCTGACTCCAAATCCCATGTTCTTTTCCAGAACATTATACTTCCCAAAAATCATGTCTTCTGTGGTAGACAATGGAAATTCAGAAGTACACAACTTTGCTTGTTACCTTCCCAGAATCAAGAAATATTGCCAGATCATAAAGATATCTGTGGTGGATAAAAGATGAGTAAGACATAGTACCTGCAACCAGGGAGCTTACCTACTAATTCGCAAGTTGAGATATGCATAAGTCAAATTAAAGAGAATAGGATAAGTGTCCCAGAGGAGTATAGTCACCATAGATGTTCTAAGGAGGAAACTAAGATTTCTGACAGGAGCAATAAAAAACAACTATGGTGCAGTAGGGATAGTGGAATAGGAGCTCAGCTTCCCAGGATGAATCAAGGTAAATAGAGAGATATCAGAGTTTCCATATAGATAAAACCTCATAAGAAAAGCTTGCAGCAGCAGAGTGGGGTGGGGTGGGGGAGGGGAGTGTACATGTATATATGGTGTGTGCACGTGCACACACATGCTTTGTATATGTGTACATCTATGTTTATAATTATACCAGAGGCCCAGTGCATGAAAGTCCATGCACTAGAGGGGGGGTCCCTCAGACCAGCCTGACCCCTGTCACAGTCTGGGAGCCCTCAGGGGCGGGAGGCTACCCGGCGATCAGAGGAAGGTGACGCCCCCATCATACCTCTGCTGCTGCCATTGCTGGCAGTGCAAGCCTCGGCCGGCCCTGGTTACCTGAGCCTCGAGCAGCCCTGGGCATCTGGGCAGCCGCCATCTGAGGCTTGCCTGCACCTTGGACTGACCCTGGGTGGCTGGGGGAATGAGGAACCTTGCCACATGCCTGCTGCCCCGGCAAGGCTGAGGGGAATGGGCGTCGCCATCTTGTGGCTGTGGGTGCCACCATCTTTGAAGGTGGGGCAGTCAATTAGCATATTCCTTCCATATTGGCTGTGGGTGCTGCCATCTTTGGGACAGCATGAGGGTCAATTAGCATATTCCCTCTTTATTAGATAGGATGTGTACTTGTATCTATAAGTGTGTCTGTATCTACATCTATAGCTATATTATCAATAATTGTATCTATAGGTAGATATCTATATCTACAGATTTGGTAATACCTGCTAAATCTGACAGCTGAAAAGCAAGCCAACCTACTAGTAACAAAGGGCAGCAGATTTAAAGACCAATCAGATGTATTTTAATCTATCACAGTAACACAGGTCTGATAAAGATAGTTAAGGACACTGTTACTAAGGAATGTGAAAACCCAAATTTGCATGCATTGCTATTGGGAGTGCACATAGTATCAGCTGATTGAATACCTTTGAGCCAGCAAATATAATGAGCTAGTATGCAATGATATATGACTAAGACATTTGTGGTGGTAGTGTTTCTGATAAAAGAAAATTTGAAAATAGTCCAAATCTTAACCATATGGAATTGTTTAATAAATTAGAGTAGATCTATTTCTAAAATGTGGTAGATCTATATGTAATAACAAATCCTCACTACATTGTTAAATGAAGAGAGCAAAGGATGGACAGTAAATACAGTATGCCTGCATCTAAGTTGATAAAATATCATATGCATAAAGAGCATGGATGTTAAGTAAATCATAAACCAAATCATAAACATAATGATAAATAATATTTACTTCTGAAAATTGGATTCAAAGGAATTTTCAAGTTCTATTTAACACTAAAACTATTTGAATGTTTGCTACCTGTATGCAAATTACTTCTAGTTTAATTATTTTAAGTTTAATTTCCAAAAGTTATCATAACTCATAACACAAAATTCAGCTCAAAACCTATTGCATAGAAGGGGTAAATTACTCAAGTAATCCCAATCTTATTTAGAATGTTTCCTTGGTTAGGTTTATCTTCTGGATAACACAAAAGAACACTACAACTGATTTTTATAAGGCCTTGAATTCAAAGAACATATTTTTCTGGCCAAAATGTTCAAACAGCATGAACAGGTTTAAAGGATCACACTCTCAATGGAAAATACTCTCACCTATAAGGGGGAAAAGGACATGCAGGCTAGGTTTTCTCCATGACAGAATAATCATTCCATTCATTTTTATCACCAAAAAAAAAAAAAAAAGGTAGAGTATTTCAATGAAAACTTTCTACCTTATAAGGTTATTCTGGGATTTTCTATTATCTTCATGCCATTTCAATAAAAAGAAATACTCTCTCAAATAATATTTCAACAATATTTTAATTAGCCAATTTCTAGTACAACTATAAGCCCCTGTTAGGATTTCAAAAATCTCAGGGACACTACAAAGCCACAATGTGCATTTTTGCCTATCTAAACTCCATTACCCAAAATGGAATCTACCAGGTAATATAAAGGTATTTTTCTGTTACTTTCTTTATCCAATGGAAGATTTTTTTAAAAAGAGAGAGATTTAGAAAATAAATATCTTGCCCAGACAGTGTGGCTCAGTGGTTGAGCATTGACCCATAAATCAAGTCACTGGTTCAATTCCAGGTCAGGGAACATTCCTGGGTTGCTTGCTGAATCCCCAGTAGGGGGTGTGCAGCAGACAGCAAATCAATGATGTTTCTCTCGTCCTCTCTATCCCTCTCCCTTCCTCTCTCTTTAAAAATCAATAAAAACATATTTTTTTAAAAAAGAAAATAAAAATCTTAGTACAACTGGTTCCTATGAAAACACCTTCACAATGACTTATTTCTTCATATCAAAAAATGGCAGGTCCACCCCACTTCCCACCAGTATATTTCACTGTGGATCCTGCAACTTCATATTACATTTTTCAAATTTAGATCCAGGTTTGCCACTAGATTTAGGTCACACATTCATTTGCTTTATTATTTCAGTTAAAAAAAGTTTTCAAATGATATTAGTTGAAAAATAATATTGATTTATGCATATACAAGTCTAAGGCAGTCAGTGCCTTCTGGGGGTTGATAATTCCTGACATCATAGATTTGAGTGAAGATGGCTTGTCAAGTGGAATGGTAAAAAGCCTAAGCAAAGTAATCTTCCACTAAAGATAATTATCAAGATTGAAAGCCCCCAGGCTGTTATTGATTATATGGTAGTAGAAGTAGAGTTGCCCGAGAAAATGGTAACTGCCTAACCTGTTGAAGATACAGAGACAAACAGTGTTAAGTTCAAGTCAAATGCAACAGTATATACCTCGAGTTGACTGTCACTTGATGAAAGAGTTTTGGAAAAGTGAACACCAACCCATCAACACTATTGAACAAATAACTCCACAGTGTTCTGCACTTTATAGGGGCCTTTTAATATACAAATAAAAATTATTCTGCCGAAACCGGTTTGGCTCAGTGGATAGAGCGTCGGCCTGCGGACTGAAGGGTCCCGGGTTCGATTCCGGTCAAGGGCATGTACCTGGGTTGCCGGCACATCCCCAGTAGGAGATGTGCAGGAGGCGGCTGATCGATGTTTCTCTCTCATTGATGTTTCTAACTCTCTATCTCTCTCCCTTCCTCTCTGTAAAAAAATCAATAAAATATATTTAAAAAAATTATTCCCACCTTCATTAAATTATTAATAGTAATCTGATTGAGTCTTTCTGTGTCATGGAGAAGTAGGCAAAATGACCAAAATAACTGAGCAACATTTTCCACCAGACTATGAACTTCTCTTGAAAACTATTAAAACTTGCAATATATTATATAATGCTATCAGATCTCACCAGTGGAGTCTCTGACTCATCATATAAACTGAAGTCTCCCACAAAGAAAATGATTGTTACAACTCATATAAGCACATTTGAAAAAATGTCCCTATTATTTACCTCACTGAAAACAAATAATTTCCAATTGACTATACACAGCAAATAATTATTCTGGTTTACCAAATCCATACGTACTAAAAGACTACAGCTTGGCCAGTTCTGACCACCCTTTTGAACAACTAAATCACGATGTCATTTTAGAGAATGAATAAAGACTCGTTCCCCTACACTTGAGAACATAATTATTTTGGGGACAATGTCAGACATCAGGACACAGTGCCATGTGTCAGACTTACATAACATGTTTCTCTCCCCAGCTTATGACTCCCATACCAAGTTTTGCATTGGCTAACAATTACTCAGTGTACTCATAAGTAACTGAAGCTTCTGCATCTGCTACTGCAGGTAAAAAATAAAAGCAGGCAATAGCACAATATGTGTGTGATTTAAGGAACAGTTCCGCCACAGCCTCTAATTGCTCTCAGGATCTGAATTGGCAAAACCATAAGACATTCAACAAAAGGATCTATGCAGGTAGGCCTATAAAACCTAATTATTTCTCACAAAGCAGACCATTCCATTTAAAATAAAAGAAAGCTATGAGCAATAAAGGCCATGCCATTAACAATTAGTCTCCTGCACACATGAGTAGACTCAGAGAGATAAAGGGGGCTCTAAACTTAATGACGAATCCCATATTTCTGGTGGGATTCAATATTCTGTGCTAATTATGTTGAAAGGACCTGTGCTTCTTAAAAGTACTTAGACTGCAAAGTATAACACAATGTCCATGGATTCACTGTTAACACAACATTTAACTTTGATGAACTACACTTGAACATATGAATTTAGGAGTGATTTTTTATTTTGCCTTCTTACAACCATTTTTAGAAATGGTTTTAAGTTTTTGCAAAGCGTAGTATTTCCTGGTATGTATGTAATTCAGCATTTTATAGAACTTAAAAAAAATAACCTTAGTGTGAGGTAAAGAATCCTATTTGAAGAGGAATTGAAAATGAATTAAAAGGTCCAGTGTAAAAAGGGAATTCATACCAGGGAGTCCTATCTGCTGTTTACCAAATATTAAAAAATGTATTTAAAGTGAATGATGCAAAAGAAGGCAGAATGGAACCACCAGAATGCAGGAAACAAACACTAATGTAGCATTTCTCTATTAAACAGAATTGCCATGCCTCTTCTAAGTAGAAAAGATTTGTTCTTTCATATAGCTTTGTACTAATTTGGTTCTAAAAAGGGTACTTTCCTACTAGCATGCAAATATGACTCCAGTTAATAAAAATGGAAGTTATCTACGCACCACAGCTGTGCAAAAGACCAAAGTTGAAGTCATTGGTAGTGTTTCATGTATAAGTTATTTTAAAAACTTAAGTAATATAATGCCAAATTTTTTATATAATTTATAAACCACACAGAGGAAACGCTATCATTGCCATTAGAATGGGATGGTTAGGGGAGATCTCATTTTCTGTTGGACTGTATTTAATTTCTTTTATAGTCTTTGTGAAATAAAAGAGAATCCTATTGGCATTCAAATGATATTGCTTGAAAAGAAAACCATTTTAATTTTATTTCTGAATGTGTGGAATAGGAAAACAAGTAAAAACAGTTTTAAAGCCGCAGGGAAGCGGAGGAGTCTTTTTCCCCCTAACTGCACAATAGTTAGTGTCTCCATAGAAACCGATGGCATCGCAGTAAAGTGTCATCAACAAACCTGGGCTTCAAAATATATGCAAGTATGTTTCCAAAGACATAGAAAAACACATGCACACATCCTTGCCAAAGAGTGATCATTAAATGCTTGCAGAACAAGAATAACAGCTCAAAATCATCTGACGGTCTTTTGATGAAACTAAATTCTTTTTTGGTCATCAAAGGCCATAAGACCATCTGATTCAAAGGCCATAGGATGATCAAAGGTCAACAGGAAATGTCCTTGCATGTTGGAATTGAAGACTTTTTTGTAGAATCTTGCTCCTAACAAGTTTTTAAATTAATTATATTTATCTTTGTCTATGTTTGCCTTCCTAACTAACAGATACCAAGAAGGCAGGGGCCTTGGCTAATCAGTTTCTGACTACAGTGGGGCAGTGGGGCCTTGACTTACGAGTGTCCCGACTAACGAGTTTTTTGAGATACCAGCTGTCTCTCTGCCGATTTGATAGAGTAATTCGAGTTAACGAGCTCCTTAACGAGCTCCTTAAAGAGCTCCATCTCGGAACGAATTAAACTCGTAAGTCAAGGCCCCACTATATTTGCCTCCTCTGGAACTTAGCAGGACATATACAAATTCTTACTCCGAAGTGACCTCTTTCCAGTCTTACCTCCTCCCTCCCACTTTTACATCAACTCCTTATCACAACGTTTGAAAATACTTCTTAAACTCTGACCTTTTGTAAGAAATGTTTTCATACCATGAAACAGAACCAGTGTGGTAACAATTATGTACCAGTGGATTAAGAGCCGTATGCAGCCCCACATTTAGTCTCATCTCTGTCACTAACTAGCTCCGTTACCTTGAGCAGGTCACTTATCTCCTCTGGTTTTAATTACTCGAGTGTCATGGGCTTAACACTAAAGATATATTCTGGTCCTATGATTTAAAAAGGATGAAATGGCTCAGGGTTGTGTCTGAGTCACTGTGCTCTTATTTAAAGCTCAGAATTCTGTAGTCTAAAGTTAAAAAGACAGATTAACAACTATGTATTAATTTCCTAATAAGAAATGACTATACATTTTAGTGGCTAAAAATGCCAGAAATTTATTAGCTGATAGTTGTGGAGGTCAGAAGTCTAAAATCAGTTTCCCTGGGCTGAATTAAGTATCCGCAGGCTGCGTTTTGTTGTTGTTGTTTGTTTGTTTGTTTTCTTCTGGAGACTCTAGGAAAATAAGGCTTCCTTGTCCTTTCTGGCTCAAGGCTGCATCCCTGCCTTCTGCTCTCTTGTCACATAGCCTCCAGATTCTAGCTCTCCTGTCTCCCTTTTGGAGAACCCTGTGATGGCACAGGTCCACCCGATGATCCAGCATAATCTCCCCACCTCAACCCACTTACTTCACATCTGCAAAGGATCTTTTGCCGTAGAAAGTAACATATTCACGTATTTCAGGGGGACCATTACTCTGCCTATATACTTCAGAGAAATGTTAGATAAACTGTAATGAGATTTCCTGGCACCTTTTTGAGTCTGGATTTTAAGACCGCTATTAGCCACTCCCAAGTACAAATGTTAGCATTCTACGCTGGCTTCTCCATAATTGGCTTGCCTTGCCATATGTCAGTTATCACTTTTACAGAAAAATCTTTTGCGTGCAAAATATAAACGTGAGAGACATCTTTGGAGACTAGGTTAGATTCAGGTCATATCAAGACACCAAATACACAAATGCAGGTTTCTGCCTATAGATTATTGGAGAGGAGAAAACAGGCATTTCATTATATGCAGATGCTACGAAAAGTCCATGAAAATAGGACCGAAGTTCCGCCTTCAACAAAGAAACTCACTATGAAAATAGAAATCACTACTGTTCAACTTTCCTCCAACAGTCTTCATGATGACTGTTTTTTGTTTCTACCTGTAGAGTATAAAGTATACTACAGTAATGCAGAGGTCTGGGTATGTCTTTCCTCACCTTGAGAAAGTCACTAACCAGGGTTCGCATATATAACAAGGCAATTTTCTGTAACATTTAATTAAAATGAACTAATCCGGCTCTTTTGATTGCTTTTTAAATTATCTTGTATTTTTCTAAGAAATGGGACATTATAAAAAGTAAGGAAATATAGCACTTCTGCAGTAGTGATTAGCATGAGTACATTTACAAGAATTTTTGTAGATATACAATTAACAATAATATTTTAGTATATTTCCCAGGAGCCAGTGGTTTTTGGCAGTTAGGGAATACATTCCATTTTGCTGATTTACTCCATTGCCCGTATCTTACCCAGTTATTTCCCAAAAGATGAATAACTAGCTATGCAGAATTTCATCCTTTGGATGGGAAAAATGTAAATTTGCTCAGTTTGGTAGGCGAATTAGCTCTTTTTTACCAAAAAAGCCCACTTAATAAATTATGCTCCCTTGCACTAAATAGTACCTCTGTGACCTGCAAAATTCCTTTTCCTTTTTCTTTTCTTATCGTCCTCTAACCTTCCGAAGGTGGGCAATTTTCTCCCCACTGCTGGAGAGGAGAGCTCATTATTATTGGTGAGGCACTTTGCAGTGTCTCTATTAACCAGTCCTCAAAAAATCACCTGCTGCTACTCTGATATCTTTCTACATTACTCTTCTCCAAAAACCTTAGGACATAAAACACACTCTATCATATTATAAATTCTCATTTTCGAGAATGAAGACCAGGATGTCGAGGCCACAGAGGCTGCATGGTAACTCAGTCCCAGAGATAAGGAGTTGGATCTTTGACTTTAAACCTCCCATTCTGCTGCTTAGCTCAAGGAGATAGGAAGTTATATTTACATTCACTGCAAGAGCAACATATTTCAAATAATCCACGAGAAAGCAGAACAGTTTTTACTGCTGCTCTGAAAAAAAAAATCAGGCCATCTGGCTGCCCTCATGACACATTTGAATAAGAATATCAGGTTAGAAATTTAGGTCAAAGCAAACCAAGAGAAAAGAGCTTGACAAGAGTAAGCTAACATATTTAATGTCAGGTTGATTTTGGATTTGCTCTAAAATATATGGATGTACATTTTTCCACTGAATCGGTGACATTTAGTTTGGATTCGTTTATCTTATGTTCATGCTTGGTAAATCACCATGAAATTTGGGTTTTGAAATGGAAAAATAGGTAAGGTAGATAGAATACAGAATAAAATGAAGATGGAAGTGATACCTACTTTTAAATCACTCGGTTCTCTTAGATAAATATGTGTTTCTTTTTAGAAAAATAAAAAATAATAATCAAGTTACTGCAAATATAGCTGTACATGTAAATATTTACACATGTAAACCTATATCATGCATGATTTACCAATAAGTTTCAAATTACAGTTATGAAAATGTCTGTGCTGTGGTAAGGCTTTGTAAGGTTTTGTTTGTTTGTTTGTTTGTTTGCTTTTTTCTTTGTATTCTAAACAAGATAGAACATACTTTTAAGACAAATTCTGTTTTGGGGAGGAAAATGTATTTTAGTATTCAAATCATTATAAGTTTTGATTACAACTATAAATATAAGTAGAATTTCTAGAAGGGCGCATATAAAACAAAAAAATAAAAACAGATATGTTACAGGTTATAAAACCGAGGCTGCAAGTGTTTTACAAATTACCTGATGTTGTTAATACAAATACAAGAGCATTTTTTTAAATATATATTTTATTGATTTTTTTACAGAGAGGAAGAGGGAGAGATAGAGAGTTAGAAACATCGATGAGAGAGAAACATCGATCAGCTGCCTCCTGCACACCTCCTACTGGGGACGTGCCCGCAACCAAGGTATATGCCCTTGACCGGAATCAAACCCGGGACCCTTCAGTCCGCAAGCCGATGCTCTATCCACTGAGCCAAACCGGTTACTGCTATAAGAGCATTCAGATTAATTTTAGATTACTCCCTTTCCACTGATTATATGAAGCATTATGACCTGATATTATTTCCACTATTATTAAGCTAAGTATACATAGGACAACTGCAATAATTCCACCATCCAAGTCAAACATATAGTTGTTGGACTCATTGTATAATTAATTCATCAAAAATTGTTATTTAGAACTAGATTAAAGAGACATTTCCCTTAATTTTGTCATTTTTACACAAGAGGACAATGAATTGATGGTCCTATGATTGGCTATTCCAAGGATTTAATTATGACTTAAGGATATGGCTGAATACATTAGTAATCTATTAATTGGTTTTGCCATGATTTAGGGGGTAAAGGGCCCTAGTTTTTGTTTTTAACAATGCATTGTTTTCTAATTACACTATGTCTGATACTTATCGCCATTTCATCACTGGCATTCTCCTAATTACACAGAGGCAAATAATACCAAGAGAGAAGAAAGTGAAGTCTTTTTTAAACTAATCATTTATTTGGGAAAGCTTTGTGTATGTGTGGACAATAGAGCCAGAATTTCAGATTTTTCCCTCTAATACAGAACAAAATAATCTGGCATAAAGCTTGTTTTTTTCTGAGGACATATTTCTTTTCTATGTTCCACAGGTCATGATAAAGAGCACTGTATATACTGATAACTGAATAAATTTGGTGGCCAATTGAATATGAGAAGCAATGGCCAGTTTTAAGCATTTTGCCATCTGTGGCTGAAATCTTATACATTAACAGAGAATATGGTTGTTCTTCCATAAGACAGTGCATGAATCCGTTAGGTGAGCAATATCTATTTAATTGCAAAGTTTGGGAGGTCTCTTATTTCTCATCAGCGGAAGAATAAGCATTTGAAAGAACACCAGAGCCCTGATTTTGTTTTTAGTTGCAAACAGGAAAAATAATCTTCCTTTTGATAATTCAGTAATGCAATGCGATGATTTCCTCTCCTGGATTTCCTTTTCTTAGAAAAAAAATAAAACATCATTATCATCAAGCAGCATTTATTCAGTGTCTAGTAGTTCAGAACAGACTACAAAGCTCCACAAATCAGCAATCTTCGCAACAAAGCAATGATTCTCCTAAGGACTTATGGGCCTGACAAACTAAAACTTGAGAATGCAGGTAGTTTTTATCTTGAAAATAAAGCATAGAGAGAAAAAAATTCCTCACTTTTAAAGCCTTATCTTAATGCTTTTAGGCCACTGGTTACCATTCAATGTACTATAACCCAATTTACAAAATGGCCCCAGTAATCTGAAAAAAAAATTAATGTAGCACTAAAAGGTAAGTAATTTACTCTCTAATCACAGAGAAGGTCCAACCTACAAAAGAAAATGGCCATGAAAATTTGAACATCTTTCTTCTTCTCCATGTCTCTCTAACAAACAATAGAATATGTGCATGTTGCTCTAAATCTTATTTTAATTGTTTTTTAAAAAATCAGACAACAGAAGATAAAAATGACCATTAATTCATTTATAATTGTCTCTCTCATCATTAACCTATATCAAAACGCTGTATTTTAAATATTTTGCATGCTTTATTTATTTATTTCTCACAAAAGATCTTATAAGGTGAGCACTATTTATCATCTCCATTTCCCTTTTAAACTGATGAAGAAATTAAGGCTTAGAAAGGTAAAATAACTTGCTTGAAGGCATACAGACCTGAAAAAATGGAAAACACTTCCTCCAAAATCCCAAATACTGAGCCCTGCTTTGGCCACTCCCAAACCTGTGCTTCTAACACAGTGCCATGTTAACTCTCATTAGGTTTTTCTATGGATATCTATGAAATGTTACTGTAATGAAAATATGTGTCTATATGTTAGTAAATAAAATAAAGCAAACAAACAAAACTGGAGAGAAACATTTAACTTTCTCCAGGATCAAAACTAATATGGTAATATTATTTCTGATCATATTTTTTAAATTATATGAAAAGAGTAGCATTGGTAATTATAAACAGGTACTCATTTAGGCTAATTGTATGGCTTTAGCACACTATCCATTTTCAGGAAAGACTAATCTTTTCTCTTCACAAAATAACTATTCTTATCTGAAAAAAATTTCTATCAAATTCATGATTCTGTTCAGATGTTTACCACATAATATCTACAGAACTCCTTTTAGGTGAATAAAGATCATAACATAATCATAGAATTAGTTTTCATTTACAGAAATTCATATTTTTTTTGTATGTAGAGCAACATTTCTTTGCGACTAAGAGTCATAACAAATAAGGAAACAAGTCTACGTGGGGTTCTTTCAATTGTCAATGGGCCATATTCATCTTAGGTAAAGGAAAGAGAAGTGAAGGAAAGAAAAGAACTAACAAGTGGAATAAACAGGGGTTTTTCCCCACCTTCTCTTCCACATTCCGGAAATGTCAGTGTATTTCCTCCTCTCAGATAGATGTCATATGAATGTTCAACTTAGTTCAGAATAACTTCTTTCTTGGGTCACAGATGACTGGTTCTGCAGAGGGTGGACCACCTGAATTAACAGGGTCAATCAAAGTCCCTTCCTCAGGTTTCAAAACCAGAAGGTGAGAAAGTCTTGTGAGATAAAATATTCATTTTTCTCACTATGCCATGGAAAAAGTTGGAATTCAAGATTCAAAGACAAGCAGAAACAAAAATTAGGAGGATGTTATCAGCATTTAAACCTTTAGTCCTGGTCATTTCTGAGGGTCAGGTGCCACTGTTCTATTGTTCAATCTTTTCTTGAAACATCTAATCTAATATATTTCCATTTTTTTGGTCAAGTTATATGGAGCTAATTTCTCACAAACAGCATAAAGAAGCATTTCTTATTGAGTATCTCAATATGTGTTGGGCACTGTGCCAGGCACTTCACAAAATTTCTAATAGTCATAGATATGCTATGATAAATGTATTCCTCTCTACATTTTTCACATAGAGAAACTGAGTGAGAGAGATTAAATTGCAAGAAGTGATGAAGACAAGGTTGAATTATGTTTGCAGATATGCTTCCTATAATACTGGTTTAGAGAAAACCTATGGACTATTAGCAAGTATCAGATTTAAAAAATCAAACCTTTTAGAGGTAGCACAGTAGCAGAAATGGAGTTGGAAAATATAGGGTGTCCCAAAATTCATGCAAGATTTGACTTTTGCGTGAGCATTAACAACAACAAAAAATAAAAGCCTAATTTTACTTGGTTTATTGAATCAGATTCTAATATCTGTTGCCCTTTGTTTTCAATCCCTTCAATTTGATAAGCATTACTAAGTATCAATTATGGCCCAGAAGCAGGGACAATGAAGACCAATGAAGACCACAGCTTTGTGTATGTTCCAGCAAAGCTGTGGAGGCCATTTACCCGATGTCCTATCCCATACATAACCCTATACTGTATACTTTATGAATCAATAAAAAATTTACAATTTTTAATTATAAACCTGTGTTTTCTATCAAATTACTTCTTGCGTGAATTTTGGGACACCCTATAATAGGATCACAAGATTCAAATATGAGGCTCCATTTTGCAACTAAAACTTTCATCAGTAACTCAGAACAATAAATAGGTGGTAATAAAATCCCAAGTATGAATGTATCCCTGTGGGTGGCACTGTATTGAGGAGGATTTTTTGGGTCTGGGAACCTAACCACCATTTCCTCTACATAAAAATGTATGTTTTATTTCCAGGCTATTGACTAGCAAGTGAATGTCAGAACACAACTCCTTTGAAACTTGGGGACTGACCATATTAATAAAGTTCAGCTGGATAGAATATTAAAAATTACAGAGACATATTTTCAAAATGCCTTTAGGTAATGAAGGTAGATATTCTCTTTTTCTCCTGAAAAAGTAATTTTCCTTGAAATACCTTTCTTTGGCAACTTAATTTAATCTGTACAACGTATAACTTTTAAAAAATTGACTAAAAACTCAGAAGTATTTGACTATATGAAGGCTTGACATATAAGCAAAAAGTTCCTAGGAAGTCTCAAATAGCAAAGCCGAAAGTCTCAATACCCTTACTAAAAAATCAAAGTCAAATAAAGGTAACTGTAGAATGTATTGGTACATTCTGATTAATCTGGAAGTTTCAACATCTCAATTTTCTGTCTGTACTTCAGTGGAGGGCTGCTGGTGGTACATGTTTTGAATCTTCAACTTTGGAATTAATTTATGGTTAATATTCTTTGGAGCAATTGGTTGCATGGATACTGCATGGGTGTTGTGTCATAGTCAAAAATAGTCAACACAGATTTCACATGTGAGTAATCTTCTAATCAGGAGCATTGCATAGATATGTTGTGGGCCTCACGTTAATAACCTTACTTTCAACTTACAACAAAGAATGGAATCTATCAGATAAGCAAGATTTTCAATGGTGTCTATGCAACAATGGCAGGTTTTGACTCTGGATACCAGAAACTATGCACAAAAGCGTGTCTTATTTACCCAACCATTCACTCTAACAGACAAGCACAAAGAAGTTTGTGCAATTTTTATGCTTCTTTTTGTAACATAAGACAATATAATAGCAAAATGTGTCCCATTGAATTAATTCATACCTCGATTGAATTGAAGCCCTCTATGATGTACCCATCACTGTGTCCCAATAAACTATGCACTTTAAGCGGGACCTTATCATTATTGTTCACAAGCTCTCAGCACTTCACTTGGTTCTGAAGTGTCGAAACTATTTTCACTAAGTAATGTTTTATTTGGTGGTTCATCTTGTCATATTTTATCATACCCTGTCCCACAATGGACCACTGATTTAAATATACAGAAGAGTAAATATAATTGATAATTGATCATAATTCAGAGCACAAAGAAAATACCACAAGTGTCACAGCAATGCCGACCAGCCGCAACCAAAGTATGTCCTACAAAAATCACCAATAGGCTCAGTCAGTCTCACAGCCCTCGCTGTTGATATTTTAGGATTCAGTTTCCTCTGGAATGCCTCATGATTTCCAAGGATGGTTTTCTTCCCATTATTTTCCTATATCTTCTCATGATTGACAGCGTGTTGTCTTTAAAGTCTATTTTCTTACACTTTCTCTACAAATTTCATTCTGCATCATGGGTTAAACTTAAGAAAAGCCTATTTGGTAAATTAACCTCCATGTTTTTGTTCTTCTGAACCACACTTTTCTGTTTTCTTTTCCTTCATTATTTTCTATGACATCTTCCCTCAAACATTTTCTGTGATTCTGTCCTACAGCCAGTATTAGTGGGAAAATAATTCTCTAATTCATGCTACTAAATTCAGGGGGGAAAGACTAATATGAATTAAAGTTCCAATGAAACAAAAAAATATAACCAGCTTGTCAAAGTGATGCTTAGTAAGGGAAATTCTCTTCAGTGAATATATAATTTAATTTATTAATACCACATGAATAATTTAAGTAACTTTTTATATTTTGTTTGAAGTATAGGCAAAGTTTAAGCTTGCAGTTTAGAATCTCCATTCAATATTATTCTCTGTCATCTTTTGTTGTTTTGGGGTTTTTTGGCAAACTTTTTAAATTAAATTTAAGTTGACACTATTTCAGATGTCCCCCACTTTCCCCCCTTTGTTCACTTCCAACCACCCCAGCCTCTCCCACCCTTGACCTTCACCACACTATTATCTGTGTCCATGGGGGATGGCATATATGGTCTTTAGCTAATCCCTTCACCACTCAGCCCCATCCCTCTCCCCTCAACACCTGTCAGTCTATTTCATGTATCCATGCTTCTGGTTCCATTTTGTTCATTTGTTTATTTTACTCATTAGATTCCACATATAAGTGAGATCATATAGGTATTTGTCTTTCTCTGGCTGGCCTATTTTGCTTAGCATAATACTCGCCAGGTCTATCCTTGCTGTCACAAAGGGTAAAAGTTCCTTCTTTTTTGCAACCATGTAGCATTCCACTGTGTAAATATACCACAGCTTTTTTCTCTCTTTTTTTTGCCATCTGCTAATGGTCATTTGGGCTGTTTCCAGATCTTGGCTATTGTAAATAATGTTGCTATGAACATAGAGATCTGTATATCCTTTCTTTTTTAAAATATATTTTATTGATATTTTACAGAGAGGAAGGGAGAGGGATAGTTAGAAGCATTGATGAGAGAGAAACATCGATCAGTTGCCTCCTGCACACCTCCTACTGGGGATGTGTCTGCAACCAAGGTACATGCCCTTGACCGGAATCGAACCTGGGACCTTTCAGGCTGCAGGCCGACGCTCTATCCACTGAGCCAAACTGGTTAGGGCTGTATATCCTTTCTGACTGGTATTTCAGGATTCTTAGGATATATTCCTAGAAGGGGGATCACTGGGTCAAAGGCAATTCCATTTTTAATTTTTGAGGAAACTCCACACTGTTTTCCACAGAGGCTGCACCAATCTTCATTCCCACCAGCAGTGCACGAGGGTTCCCTTTTCTCCACATCCTCTAGAGAACTTGTTTTCTGGTAAACCCTTTTACATATATTAGAGGGCTCAATCTAACATCCTGAAGTCTGAAACTGAGTTGCAGATGTGTGCTTTTTTGCTGAATTGTAAGAGTTTGAATACTTGTGGGTGGGTCATTTTCTCTGCATTTTCCCATATACGCCATCATTCTACTTTCTTTTCTACCCTGACAAGTTACATATTTAGGCTACCTACCTACCTACCCATATAGGAATCCGCAGCAATGGCATTTGCTTTCCACAGTTGGTAGGTGAATGTTATTTCAGTTCCTCCTTGAATTTCACCGTTAAAACCTATCCCCAGGCCTGGATAGACTCACTTTACAGGTGGTCCACTCGCCATCCAAAAAACTGCCTCCCATAATACAAGATCTGCAGCCTATCACCTCATTCTGCTTCAAGATATGGAAATGACTGCCTCTGTTAATTTATTATAAAATCACCTTACAAAGATTCCTTAGCCAGCTTCTCATAACCCAAGTTCCTACTCTCACTTGCAGTATATTTCAAGGAAATCATTTAACAAAACTCTCTAGGCCACAAACTGGTACCACACGAAACAGCAAGTATACTTGATTCGCTTGAACTATAGCACTGGTGGAAAGACACTTGTGTAAATGGCTCTTTCTGAAATCAGGCACATACCTTTTTACTATATTGTAGCTGTTAACGGGGAAGTGACCCCTCCTTATTTCTATCAGCGTTATTTCCAGTGTATTTAACCCTGTTCACAAAGACCTTCTTCACTGGTTAGAGGTAATGCAGCTGAAGATCTCTGAGTTCTTGCAAAAAAGTTAGCTTTTAAGTATAAGGTATTATCATTTTAGTTCATATTAAATTCAAGCAGCTCATCTTTGCCTTCAGGGCACTGTAGCTTTCTGTGCATTTCCAAATCTCAGCTATCAAACACATTTCTAAAATATTCAATATAAATGTTAAACCAGTATGTTACCAAGGGTTTTTGACATCAACTGCAGATATTTGAAAAGTCCAATCTTACTGCTCTACTGTAAAGCAATGTGGTTGGGAAAAGCCATATTTTGCATTTATATCATATTTGACATTTTCAAAGATATAATTGATCACTTGTCTTATTATAAAACAGTCACATGGTATTTGAGGGTGATCAAGATATTCATTGGTTTATATTTATGTCACAAATGTGAGTATATTATTGCTTTTTAAAAACAATTTAAGTAAAAATGGGTTTCTACTATGTATAGAGTGATAGCTGCTAAACAAGATGTATAACTTACTTCTGTGTACCTGAAAAGACAGTGACTACTTAAGTTAATGACGTTATGATGTCTACCATGTTAATATCAAAACAGTCTCTTTCTTTAAATACTAATGGTCTTTAAAAAATATTGATTTCAAATGAAAATTTCGTCTCCCTAGCAATTATTATAAGGTAAATCCTATGCTGCCAGGCTGCTACATCATAAGTGATACATTGAATATTATTTATTATTGCTACCAGAAAAATAAATGTTCTACTAATTTCTGATATAGTAAATCCACAGTTTGCAATAAAATTAATTTTTATTCAGTTAAGAAATATTACATTGTGCTTCATAATCTTGGCTTTCACATGACTAAATCCATTGACAAATTGGAATTTAACTCATATTACAATTACCAACAAGAAAACAGTATCTCTCATTCAAAACTGTTCAATAGTGCAAACATTTCGCCTAGAGGAAATGACTGTTGTTGCTTCATTTTGTTTCAACTTGAGGGGAAGAACAATATCCTTCAGAACCAGGTACAGTGGAGCTAGCATCTGATCAAGCTAGACAGCTCCACTGAGGGTCAAAAATCACTACAAACATGGGCACTGATTTCATATTTCATTCCAACACAAGCTCTTGAGAGGTCTTGAAGGTCTCTTCTAACCTAAACATTATTTCTAAGTTGATACTTGAGTAATAGGTTCTCTTACTTTAAGTTAAAGATATGAATTAAACACTCACAAACCCAAATCAATGCTAGGTGGAATATACAAGAACATAACATGCAATCCCTGGCTGTAGAGATCTTCTTTTCTATATGATGCACACAAGAACATCTGAACTACTGAATAAGGCCATAATAAGACAAAACTATTTTAAGAAGTCAATTATGAATTAAAAATGAAGAATTAAGAATGATGCTAATTTTCTAGTGAATGCAATAGATGTAAAGGATGGAGAGAGAGAGAGAGAGAGAGAGAGAGAGAGAGAGAGAGAGAGAGAGAGAGAGAGAGAGAGACTGGAATAATCAGAAAAGCTTCAGAGATGAAGGAACTTGAACTAATCCTTGGAGGAAAATGGGCTAAAAAGAGGTGGGAAGAAAGGAAAAGAAACCTTCCAGATGGGAAAACAGCATGAGCAAAGGACAGGAGTAGGAGTATTCCCTAAATGTTATTTCTAGTTCCCCTTCTCAGAAGCCAACAATGGCTCCCAATTATCCCTTGAATATAATTAAGATTTCTAATTGCATGCTTCAAAGCTTTCACACACCCATCCCCTACATTCCCCAGCTAATACTTCAGTCAAGCATATCAACTTAATATACTCCACACAGAACTTGTATTCTCCCTCCTACAACTTCTGTAATTTCTACAGCTTCTCCTAAGGCACTTTCCCTAAGGCACCAAATCTGTTCAGCCATACTTCAAAATGGTTTAAACTCAAGTCTTTCTGCCTTTGGCTCTCTCTGTTAACCACACCTGGCTCTGATCTGCTTATATACAAAATTAGTCACACACCTATGTTTGTGCTTCATTGTGCTTTTATTCTTTCATGCATTCAATGTTGCTGTAAACAAGCAGAAATTATGCCCTTCAGTAATTAAATTAGATTATAAAGTCATTGAGCCATTTATGTACTGGGAATTACTATGGAATAAAGGATCATGGGCCTCATTACATCATGTATTCATTCACCAAATATTTACTGATAACTGTGAGCAAAGCACTACATAAATTTATAGTATGTAATTTTCAGACCACAATTAGGTTTCAATTCAAGGGGAAACCAAACAATAATTCAGGCAATATATGAAAAATGCCACATAAGGTAATATCAAGAGCTGAGAGCTTATTTCTAGGTGTGGTAATCAGAGCTAGACTTATGAATAAGGATGTATCTGAGTTGGAAAAATATTATAAAGCCTGAAAGTGAGAGCAGATGAAATTTCAGGAATGACAAGCCAAAAGCACAAGGATATGGCATATGTAAGTCATGATGAAGGTTGTGAGAAGCCCAGTTTAATTGGAGCAGAGGACTTGTGAATATTTTATACCATAATATTTCATTAAAGCCGATCTGATGCCAGAACTGTTATTCCATTTTTTGAAGTGTCACCTGTAAAAATGGGTTTGCTCAGTGAGGATTCGAGTCCTGCCTCCACTCCTGACTCTGCCAATAACTCAATGATTGCTACTTGAGGTGTTCAAAGTCTGTTTTTTCAAATATAAACAAAAACACAAAAAGACCACCCAATTTCAATTTCTTCAAACCTCACACTATTCTCTTGTTTAACATTCTGTTTACTTATTTTATAACACAAATTCCACTTTATTTGTACATATTTACTTACTAGAGGCCCAGTGCACAAATTCATGCACAGGTGGGGTTCCTCGGCCTGGCCAGGGATCGGGGCCAGATGGCTGGTAGGGGGAGATGGGGGGCGGAGGAAGAAGGGGCCATGGATGGTTGGCTGTGGGAGTGCACTGACCACCAGGGGGCAGCTTCTGCATTGAGTATCTGCCCCCTGGTGGTCAGTGTGCATCATAGTGACCGGTCCACCAGACATTCGGTTGTTCAGTCCCTTAGGCTTTTATATATATAGATTTTGTCCCCATTCTCTACAAACAGAATGAGGGTGGAAATCATGTCTACCCTCTCCACCACTGTATTAAAAATGCCTGGTTTACTAAGAATTTAATTTTAAAATTATTAAAGTTCTTTTCTAGTGTACTGTTTTAAGAACAAGTTTTTTATTGTAGATCTCCCGAGGTTTCTAGTTGAATGGGACAAGTTAGAAAGGGAGGATTAGGTAACAGATGGACTGAAAAAAGAAAAAGAATACAAGATAAAATTAAGCTTTTGAAATTCAAACTAGGATTTTTTAGCACACTCCAGCCTTGCAAACCAGGCCATTGTCTTGAGAAATAATTGTCAAAATTATGTTGACTCCTCCTTTAGCCCAAGGAGGGTTAGACTTTGCAGGGCCAATGAAAAAAGGTATAGAACCAAGTCCTGCTCTTTTTTCTGCCCTAGAGACTATTGGGAAAGAGGAAGGAAAGTAGAAGAATCATTCCAGCATGTATTTCTCAACTTTCTCAGATTTTTCTTCGAGAGATAGGGAGGAATATCAGGTAAGTGAAAGTAACATTATGAGAAGATTGGGGTGTGTACAACTGCAAGCTCCATCATTACTCTAGTAACTATAAGGAAGCCACCTCATGGGCTATCCCATACTGTTCCAAAACACAGCTAAATCTCGTAACCTTGGAGAAAGAAATAGTTAGAGAGGCTCTTTCTTGGCTTTGCTTTTTCTGTGTTGCAAGCACAATCCCACATGACCAAGATAGTGAGGAGAGAACCAGCAGGCCTGCTATCTGGTCCACCAGAATAATATAGAAAAATCCAAAGTTGAAAGTGAATCAGGGCAGAAACCAGGATCCGGCTTTCTTGGAGCCAAATGGGGCCAAGGCAGTCAGTCTGAGCAGGATATAAACTGCACCAGCTACAGATGTCAATCACTAATAATTGGCATACCCAAGTAGAAGGTACAGGGATTAAATGAGACAAGAGGATCCTGAAATGGAGAATTTCAACTTTTGCCCATCTCATTCATGACACCTTCCCAAATACTCTGACATCATTTTAGGGAGAGAAAGGGCAGCAACAGCAACAAAAGTTTACTTCAGAAATTAGTGATGTTTTCAGGAGATTTTTGAAGACTAACTTTGAGCGTTGACAGTAAGGAATGTTTAAAACAGACTGGATGCTTAATTTTTAACTAGTAGAGGAAGCCAATTAGCCTTCCTACATATCCAGTTAGAGTAAGAAGCAGACCACGTGACTTGCCTAAGTACCTTTAATAACATAGTATCTGGCATATGTTTCGTGTTCAATCAATCGTATTATTTTAATGACTGAAATAATTAAAATGCTCTCTAAATAGCTATAATTATTTGATTCCAGTGTATTGTTAAGATAAAAAAGAAAATGTAAATGACCTTTAAGTTCCTATCTGCTGCACAGACAGATAGCACTCAGAGGAATACAAAGTCCTCAGACACTAGTATTGTTTTCAGGGGCCAAAATTCAAAGCCTAATGAATCATTAACTTACTTAAACTTATTACCCCAGGAGAACAAATGGATTAAGAGGATTCCTCTGCCTTCTCAGGAGCCATTAACAAATGATTGTGTCAGTATTTAAGAAAATCTCCATAATAAAGTTGCTAACATTTGAAGTTGTCTTAAGCAGTTTATAAAGCATGTTCACATGTGCTACCTCATATAGTATCATTAAATACTTGAAGAAAAGGGATTTGAAAAGTCAAGATACACGGCCACCAGTATGTCACTCAGACTTGGTCTAGGTCTACAATTCAAACACATACATTTCTACATATAAACTTCAGAACACCCATAATATCAGGCATTTTAGACACCAGCATGTCTTGTTATTTCTTTCCCTACTATTATATTATATTTGATTTTAGACCTTTCTTACAGAACTAATTGACTTACTGACATTTAATTGCTAGATGTTTTGCATTCAAGAATAATCCTGAAGATTGAAGAATTATCTTACATCTCACACACAGTTCAAAATACCTTCCTGAACATATGCAAGTGAAAAAAGTATGCATGTACAGCTATATGAGCCGATGATTTAACTCCCTTCTTGACATTAATATTTAAGTATTTTACTTTTGTTACAGTTTAATATAAATATGAATTATTCCAAAATAAAATAATTTTATAAATCCATGGAAGTTTGCATTTTATTCTCTAGAACATTATCAAGAGTCAGTTATCATTTAGGAAAATCGGGTGACTGACACCAGAGCTGCTTGGGGTTCTTTTGTCCACTCCCCACCACTTCCACACAAATACACCTCAAAAGTGTAAGTTCTGATCCTCTCAATCTAGTGAGAAGAGTAGTAATTTGATTTTAATATATAATGACATCTAAGGTTGAAGAAAAGTAAACAGTGAGTCCATGCTCACATTAAACACTCCCATCATGCTCATCTTTTGAGATAGTATCTATAGGAAGTCCTAGTCCCTGCTTCTTTGTCACCCAAAATTACCTAATCTTTATTATACTTTTAGGTTTATTTACTAAGTTTTCTGGATTTGGGTTTTACCAGACACAGCTGTCTTCCTGTCTTATCAATGACTTCCAACCTATCTCTGATAATGAGTCCTAATATGCCCTTTTCTTTAGATTTGATATCTACCTAGCAGTCCTAGGTTCCATGCAGGGGTTGAGGGATGACTATGATCCTATTAACATAAAGCCTCAAAAACCACCCAGCAATATTATTTGGGTAGGAACCCTGGGAATATTTTTACTATAGTGTTTAGGACACTTCAAATTGTTGGTGCATTTAAAACATGTTTAGCACTTAATTTTCCTAAGTTATTAGTAACCTCAACCCACATAGCTCATAAAACTTGGGAATATGCCTTAACCATACATAAAAAATGATTCAAATCTGTTCTCCTCTTGTTCTCAGAATTTTTAATGATTTTTATCTCATAATTAGTAATTACCAATAAGCCTCATTTTGTGTCTATTGTAATATTGGGAGCAACTTGTGTAAATTGACTTTTAACTGGAGCTACTATTAGGTATCCTGTAATTATCTTTTATGTAACACAAGCCAAGCAGTATTAAATGAGTTTCCATTATTAATGAGAAAGGCCCTTATATGGTCTAATAATGAAGGCTAACATCATGGTATGGCTCAGCAGGCACCAATCTTGGGCATAGAGGATTAAAATGGCAATGCAAATTAACTTGTATCAATATGAAATAATATATTATCTGCAATGCAAAAGAACTTTATTAAAAACAATATCTTCTGAATCATCAAATGTGAGACAGGGATTATTTACTTCTAAAGGCTTTTGAAATAACATTCCACTGTTCATTTGATTAAGTTTTAGAATAGCTTAGTTATGACCTTAACTAAGATCATACTAAAATCTAAATTGAAATGAATATATACTATTAAACTACACACAAATCTCAAATTTCAAATATCTTCTCCATGAATACTTATTTCATATAAATTCTCAAAATATAGTTTTAAAACAAAGAAACAAAAATTAATCTGATTCAGTGACTGCTGGAGTCCATTTATTGCCTTGACTATCTGATAAGCTTAGACAGAGAAACCCCCCAAGGCTGGGTGCCTTTGAAGCCCTAGCAAAGGTCGGAGCTAGGCGCCACCTCTGTTTGTCCAGACAGTGGTAGCTGAAACTACTCTCCCATTTATTATTATGTAAATCCTTGCTGATGGGCTAGTCTGCCTATTAATGGGATCACCTGCCTAAGGGCTATGCTATGAGTGCATCCCAGATCAATAAAAGCTTGGTGAGACCTAAGCACTGGAGGAAGTCCTTCAGGACTTGCCCGCCTGGTCCTCCAATATTGCAAAATTATCTCGTGTCTTTTTCTCTCATTTGCTGTGCGGCTCCACTTTCAGATACCAAACCCTACTCCACGCAGAACGTGGAGGAGTGTTACCTGACAAGTGACCATTACTTCCAATATGCTCTAAATTGGGTATCATATGAGCTCAAGTAGCTAAAGGGACTTATTCAGCACATTTTAAAATTTAGCTCTTTGGATATCATAAGCATCTTTTCATTTGGTCTAAGTTCTTCAAAGCTCAGACATGTGGAAATCTAATGGCCTGTAAGTAAATTACAGCATTAAATATCTTTTATATCATATTCACCAGGTACATTTCAGATTTACTCTATCATGAAGACATGGAAAGTACACTATGTAAATTCTGACTTTTAACCTTCACATTCATTTTTGTCAAATGTACTTCATCTATTACCTGAGCTCAAAGTGAAAAGGCACTATAGGGACACATCAGTCTGGCTAAAACACGTTTCTGGAAATTTGTATATAAAGTAAGTCTCTGAAAATCAAATTATATCTTAATGGCACTAGAAAAATGCTCTATTAAAAAGACACTATTGTGTCTTCAAAAGCAATCTTTTTTAAAATTAATAATTACTCTGAATTATTTTCTCATTTAGCAGGTTTGAATTTTAACACACTGACTAAAATGAAGTACTCTTGATATATATAATTAAGGTAATAATAATAATAATAATATCATATTTGCACATTGTGATAAATTATTAAAAATTATTGGCTTTGGAATCAGCTGGAGCTTGGTAGAAATCAAACACTACAGCCACTTATTAGCATGTATTCTTAGCCTCTGTTTCTTCATCTGCAAAATGGTGATAATATGCATCTCATAGAATTGAAAAAGATTAAGTTAGAAAACATTTGCAAAGTACAAAGCATACTCCTTGACATACCCTTTTCAACCTTTCAGTTTACCATATGCCTTCATACACATTATTTTATTTGATCCTATTAATTGTGTCAAGGGAGTTACTTGTGTATTAATTGTATGAATAGAATCTGAGGTGGAGTAAGCATAAATTATTTGCTCAAAGGAAGTGATTAACTTGAAATTGTAATATTTCTATTACCATGAAAATGGGAAGAAAAATCATATTTTGAGTTACTACCTCTAAGTTATCAAATCTAGTCTTTTCTCTAATTTTTTACCTGTTACATGTCTCAGCAATGGTTACTGCCTGCCACTGGGAGGTTTCCCCACTTAAAGTCAAGTCCACATCCTCAGGCTGAGGATGACAGGCTAAGGAAAGCTCGGTGGGATCTGGGGGGATTTCAGCTCTATTTTCTGAAAGATAACACCAGCACTCACTAAACGTGGTGTTTTCAAACACACAGTGCATTAATCAGTATTAAATTCATGCAGAGGGGAAGTAGAGGGGGGGTTGCTTGGAATGTGTAGGAAAGATCATTTCTACTGTTGAGAGAACACAAAGTGATAAATGAAAAACAAGGAAATAAAATGAAATCTCTGTATTTTTAAAGGAGAAAAATAGCTACTTATACATCATTTATAAATACATGGCAGCTACATATTAATACCAAATGGGAGGAATATTTAAATTTATTTTTGTAAAAGTAACCATAAAAATGCACGCTGTATACAGAATGCCCTACAATGAAAAGCACAGCTTTAATCTCTGTCAACGGTTGCAAAGGTAGCAACTTATACAAGATGACAATTTAATAAAAGTCTCTAAATATTCTCTCATGCTGGAGAAAACTACTTAAATCACAATAGCTTTGGTGAATTTTTTCAACTAGAGAGCTATCTAAATTTGATATGAACCTCAGGTTTCAACATCTATGACGTTCTAGTATATATTTCATTGATACCTCAGGCAGCAACTAAAAGACTTGAGTTCTTAGGTATAGAAAATCATGGCATATATAGTAGTAGGTATTGTTTTATAGGTTGGCAGAGATGACTTCAAAAATGGAATTATTTAATTAAATATTTCAAAGTAATATTAATAATGAAAACGGTTACCATTTCTTGAATTAACTGTGTAAATGGTGTATATACATTCTCCCATCTAACCCTGTCAAAACCCTGTGAGGTGAATATCACTATTGTTATCACCAGTTTGGAAATGAAAAACAGAGCAAAGAGAGGTTAACTGCCCACAAACACGAGTACATGGCACAGTCAGGTTCAAATCAGTTCTCAACCTTTACAGTCCATGCCCCTACTAAATAGGGTTTACACCATCTTTCAGTTCTTAGTAAATTCATTTTGCAGGTTTCAGAATGCTTTACAAATATTTTTGGGGTATTTTTTAGAAATAAGGAGGTTGATTGGAGTAGTTAAATGAATTCCCAAACATCATAGTAAGTACAATATTAAGCATGGGTTGAGCACTTATTAGCTTTATATTGAGGTCATTACATGCCTGCTCATTTAAGTTGACAATGTCCCTGGGAGGTTAGTTCCTGTCGGTTAATATTTCCATTTTCAATTTAGGAAACTGGCGCAGAGAGCTTAAATAACTTGCCCTGATCATACATCAAGAAGGTAGTTACTGGCAGTCTGAGTCCAGAACCCAAGCACTTAATCAGAGTATTCAAATGCTTCTTATCCAGGGAGTTTCTCATAAAAACAGTTCCAGAGAGATTGTGCCCTAAGAGGCAGGGAATGCAGAGATGCATTCTTCAAGTACATCAGCCCGAGAGGACTGGAGAGGCCAAGGACAGATTCATCATGAGGGCTCCAGAGGACTGACTGTCACAAAAATACCTACTTACCATTACTGATACCAGCTTGAGCCACAGAAATATATTATTTAGAATGACAGCAAGGGAGCATCAGTGCAAATTCATCCATGCCTTTAGAAGAGTGAGAACAGCTAAGAGTCAATTATTATCCATCAAAATATCAATATTCTTCTATTCCTCTCTCAGACCCAAACACTGACCATAAAGTCATTTTGTTACTTTGGCTTGAAGCGAACATTTTATGCTTCTATTTCCTTATGATATTAGAAATATAGTGCTCAGCATGTAAAACAACCTCTGCTTATCTCATCTCAAAGAAGAGAAAATGCTACATATATTCTGAAGACAGGGTAGTCTGAACATACACAAAGTTAACAGTCAATTCTGTCATCACATAGTTGATAGCCTAGCAAATTTCAAATAAAAATATGTAGCTAAAATCCCTACTGGTAAACATTATTTCCTTGAAAAATACTGCTTTAACATGAAGCAAATGGGCAATCTTTAAGATGAATTGTTCTAGGGGGTTGTTTTTTTAAATGCAGCCTGCAGCAGAAAGCAAGCCTGACCCAGTTTCCCAAGTCTCAAATTCTAATTCCAAACCTTGAAACTGCTTAAGCTGGAACCAGAAATGTGCATTTGTTTCAGTTTTTGGTCCAAAACATTGTTTGACCTTCTATTATGTATGTGTGTGTGTGTGTGTGTATGTATGTGTATGTATGTATGTATTTATATATATACATATATATAAATATGTATATATTAAAATGTATATTTAATATGTATTATATATGGTTTGTACACACTTATAAATACATATAAATATATGTTTACATATAAGTACATATAAGTATCTTTACATAAATATATACATTTGATAATTTATATATATATATATATATATATATATATGCATATATATCAGGTCAAAGAACATTCCAACCCAAGAATTGAAACAAATAATGTCATATTTTTCAATCCCCAAAATTACTTCAGTTTCTTTACGTCATAGACCAATGACAGAAGTCTGACCGGATTGTCAACAAACTCTCTCTCCTTCAATTAATTGCCATTAGCACATCCCAAATGTAGGCTGGGATTTCATCATTATCATAAAATGCTGTTATTGAGAAAACACAAGAACAATGACCTTGATCCATCTTGACATTCAGAGAATTAGAATTTAAAATGAATTTAGTTATTTATGCTTTTAAAAATTTACCACCTTCACAATACAGAGAACATTATTTTTAAAACTGATGATTGCAATTAGAATTAATCCAGAGATTACCCTCATACCTTTTCTCCTTTGCTTTCACGTTTAGGATTTTCTAGAACTATGACAGTGATGATTTATACTAAAAGTATTTTTCTGATCATCCTTAAAATGGCATCTTCTTTTTCAAATAACGCTAAGTTACCTTTATACAAATTACCAATAAGCAATATAGTACTAAGAAACCTAAATAAATTAGCACAAACATCATTCCCTAAGGGAAAAAAAAGAAAAAGGAAACATGATTTCCCAAGCAAAAAGTATTTTCATGCTCATCTTTTCACTCGAGCCTCAAAATATTTGCTATTCCAAAATATTTCTGACTCCTTCCTTTTTCCTCCAGCCAAAACCCAATATTCCTTTTCAGCACTAATCCAATATTTTCTTTTGCAGAACATTCCCTCACTTCTCCCAATCATAATTTATTGTTCCATCACCATGAACTTTCCAAATAACTTCCATCATAAAACATGCTATAACATGTAGGACATAGAGCAGGGTTCCATGTATCATTCATCCATGGTCAGTATCTAGTGATGGTACTCAGAAAGTTGCTTTCTTATGGTGTAGCTATTACAAAATCAGACACTGGTTCTAGCTCAGGAATTTTCCTGGCTTCTGGCCTCAACTTGAAGAATATACTAAATCCATTCTTGAAAAAGTTTTTCTCCTCAAGGCCAACATATTTTACTATACTATCTTTTACTGCTCCCCCTAACCATTTCTTCTACTGATCTTCATATCATTCTTCTATATTCAAGAAAAAATAGTAACTCATCTTGCAGTCTCCCTCTCCAATCTAACTCCTGTAATAATTTTGATAGATTTCAATACATGGAGGTAATACAGCGGTTCTCAACCTGTGGGTGGGTCGAGACCCCTTTGGGTGTTGAATGACCCTTTCACAGGGGTCGCCTAAGACCATCAGAAAACACATATATAATTACTTATTGTTTTTGTGATTAATCACTATGCTTTATGTTTAATTTGTAACAATGAAAATACATCCTGCATATCAGATATTTACATTATGATTCATAACAGTAGCAAAATTACAGTTATGAAGTAGCATCAAAAATAATTTTATGGTTGGGGCTCACCACAACATGAGGAACTGTATTAAAGGGTCGTGGCATTAGGAAGGTTGAAAACCACTGAGATAATCTATCCAATATCCTAGTTCCTCAGTTGTTGTTGTTGTTGTTGTTGTTGTTTCTTCTCTCTTTTCTCCTGTAGTAACATTTATCCCCAAATCATTTCAGCAACCCAGTCTTATAACCCTAACCTATAGATTACCATATGAATCAGCATTTTTCTACCTGGAATATCTTTAAACTATTTTCAGCTTGTTCATTCCCTTATTCTTTCTGAAAACTCTAATTCCTTGATCTGTGTGTTTTCTGCTGATCAGCTTCTTCTTGTTCTCCTTTTCCACTACACCAGGTGAATCACATTTTTCTCTCACCAAAAATCTCAATCAACCCATCTACTTGTCTTTCATCAACCCTGGATAGCTTCTAAAATCTAATTGCACTCTTTTTGCATTTAGGCTGCATAACACAGCAGAATGGAAATTGTTGTGCTGACAGACTGAGTTTCCAGAGTGTTCTCAAACTCAACAACATACTTAAACCAAACTTATTCAATTCCCAAATGAATCCTGCTCCACTTAGTATATTCTGTATCTTAGGTAATGGGACCACCCAGTTATTATAGACTCTTCAACTTCAACATGTTACAAAGCAACACATCCTCCTAAATTTCTCTAATGTCTGATCCTCTATTAATTCCCACTTCAATGCCTTAACTGAAGGCCCCAATATTTCTCACCTAGAGTAGCCCTGTGGCACCCTAACTTGCACTCTGTTTTCAGGTTTTTCAAACTTTTCTAAAAATGTTGTTGCTAAAGCAATCATTTTGAAATCCATATCTGACCACATCACTCTCCTGGCAAGAAAAAAGAAATTAGCCATCAGGAGAATGAAGACTAAACCCCTTGACTAGTATACAAGTTCATTTAATATCTGGCCCCAACACACCTTCCTAAGCCTCAACTTCAAACACTTTCTAAACTTCTTCATTCTATAGTCTCTACAGCAACAATGAACTATTGTAATCCCCATGGCATGGGTCTTTCTGTTTGGAAAGAACCCCAGCCTTTGTCCACCTGATGATCCCTACTACTCCTTCAATCACAGGTCAAGCACCCATCACCTCCTTTGTGAAGCCTGCCCTAGTTTTTCCATGACTTCATAATAACTAGGCAAAGAGAAGCTCTCCCTTCTTTGTACAACCAATGGCCTTTTCTATTACCTCCATGCTAACTGCTCTGTGCAGTTATTATTTCTCAGATATGCCTCATACTAATCTGTGAGTACCTTAAGAGCAGGAACCATATCACATTCATCTTAGTTCCCCAGTATATAGAACAAGTGCTGATAAGCAGTAGGCATAATTATATCAGAGATTTTGTGAGAATGAACTATTCTTGTCACATTAGAGGCATGTGGCTCTCATGTTGACTAGCTCTCATGTTGACTAGATGTATGGTTTTCAATGCAGAACTGTTTCAACAGCTGGTATCATAACTGTTCCACAAATTATGGACATTACATATATAATCCCACTCACAAAACTGAACACACTTTTTAAATGCACCAGGAAGTGTTGGTAACTGAAAATAAAATTATATCACACTAGATATATTCTTCTGTGTGTGTGTGTGTGTGTGTGTGTGTGTGAAAATAGCAATGTGATGTCACAGAATGAACAGGCATTCAAGTAAGCCATCAGATATAACCCCATGTTAAGGAAGAATTTTTGTGTGACTTTCAATCAACTACTTAATTTTTCCCAAGTTTGATTTCTGTACTTACCAAATGTGGACATTAATATATAATGAAGGAATAATTATTAGGAAGTTATGTGAATGGTTACCACACACTGTTTCTCTTATTAATAACTAGAGGCCTGGTGCAGGAATTTGTGCACTCGGGGGCGGGGGGTACCTCAGCCCAGCCTGCGCCCTCTTGTAGTTCAGGAGCCCTCAGGGGATGTTCAACTGATGACAGGCACGCTCCCCAGGGAGCGGGCCTAAGCCATCAGGGAGCAGGCCTAAGTCAGCAGTCGGACATCCTTAGTGCTGCTGCAGGAGAGGCTCCCGCCACCACCGCTGCACTCACCAGCTGTGAGGTTGGCTTCTGGCTGAGCGGCACTCCCCCTGTAGCAGTGCACTGACCAGCAGGGGCAGCTCCTGCATTGATCATCTGCCCCCTGGTGGTCAGTGTGTATCATAGCGACCGGTTGTTCCACCATTAGGTCGATTTGCACATTAGCCTTTTATTATATAGGATGAGATGGTCTATTATGGTAGCCCTTTTTGCCATGGATCTAAATATTTACATATCTACATTTTTATCTATATTAAGATGTTTTTGAAGTGTAGATGTTCAGAATGTATAAGCTACATATGTTGGTTATATGGTTTTCAAATGTATATGGTGGTCTCTGGGCAATATTTCTGTCCATCTATGAAGAAACTATCCTGGTTTAAAAAAATGTTGCTAAGGAAGTTAAAACAACTCTCCTCAATAATATATAGGCAACTTGAATAAAAATGATAAATTGATTAATAAGTCAAGGCAAAAAAAAATAAAGCAATAAAAGCATACAAAAGAAATGTGAGATGCATAGAATTACATGCAAAAAAAAGGCTTAAATTTTGTGTGTTTCTGGACAAGGCTGGATGTCAGAAATATATTCCAGCATCTAGCTCCAAGGAACTATAATTTCTATGAGTAACAGGTCCTTTAGTCCTGATTCTGTAGCCTTCATTTTCCCTGAAAATTTAACATTACTCAGTAGAGTTATACATGCTATGTCACCAGTCTTTTCCTCCCTACCATTCACTTTTAAATTATTTCAACCCACATTGATTAAGCAACACTATTTGCATAATATTATATTAGACATTGGGGTCCAGGGTAAAAGGAAGAAGAGACATGCAAACAAACAAAGACGAATTATTCCTCAACCCTAGGACTCAATATCGAGAGAGGCGATAAACATGAAAATGAATAATTATAAGAAAGCATGACAATTGGTTTGTTTGGAGTATGTTGAGCTATTCAGTGAACATTTAGGCATTCTTAAGTCTAAGAATGGACATTTACTTAATATTTTCAGTATTCAGTGACTACATCTTCCCAATAAAATCTTACTTGAGGAAATATATTTTCCAATATGTAACTTTGTAAGAAATACACTAAACGTATATACATAAAATCAGTTGTATGTTTAACATATTACCTTTATTATTAAAAAGATATAAAATTTATATTATCTGGAAAAGACAGAAGGTGTATTCTCTATATTTTAGTAATTATTGGGGCTGAATGGCCACTGTCAGGGCCCAAGAAAGGTAGACTGGCTAAAGTTCTTCACATGGAAGCTGTACTGACTTAGAACAGAGCAGGATTATGTCTCCATTGCCAGGCCTTGTTGTTTGTTCCAGTTTCCATCTGGACCTGGTTAACATCCAGTCCTGTTGATGTGCCTGTTAGCCTCCTCAGATTCTACAATCTGTCAAAGGCATCCCTACCCCAGCTCCCTGGCTGAGCAGAAAGCAAGAAAGATCAGCAGGCTTCAAAGCTCATTGAAGGTTTCCCTTTCAATTTCCCCATTGTTACCATTTTAAAAATTAAACTTCTTTCAGATAATTGCAGATTCACAGGCAGTTCAAAGAACTATTGCAGAGATTCCCTGTATTCTTTACCTACTTTCCCCCAATGGTAACATCTTGAAAACTATACTATGATAGATATTTGCAAAGATACAATCCACTGACCATATGCAGATTTCCTCAATTTACTCATATGTCTGCCTGTGCATGCATGTATGTGTGTGCATGCATGTATGTGTGTGTATGTATGTGGGCTCATGTGCATATGGGGATGGTGCTAGTGTGTATAGTTCTATACACTTTTATCACATGTTTAGGTTCATGTATTAACCAAAAAATTCAAGAAACAGAAAAATTCTATCACCACCAAAAGCCCTTGTGTTGCTCTTTTGTAACCACATCCATTTCCCTCTTGTCCCCTCCCACACACACTCCTTCCCTAACCCTAGAAACCATTAACTTGTTCCCCATTTCTATAATTTTTCATTTCAAGGATGTTATAAAAATGGAATCATATAGTGTGTAATCATTTAGGATTGGTTTTTTTCTCACTCAGTATAATATTCTTAGATTTCATTCAACTTGAGTATATCATTAATGAGTTACTTTTTTGTTGCTAAGTAGTATGCCATGGTACCATTGCTACATATTTTAGTATAGTCCATTTTAAAATAGCGTAACAAAAGGGACCATCAGGCAAGTTTGGGTTCAGTCCCAAGCAATGTAACCTTGCACAAGTCACAGAAAATTATTTTTAATTTTTTAAATATATTTTTATTTTTTATATATTTTTATTGATTTCAGAGAGGAAGGGAGAGGGAGATAGAAACATCAATGATGATAGAGAATCATTGACTGGCTGCCTCCTGCACACTCCATACTGGGGATCAAGCCCATAACCCGGTCGAGTGCCCTTGACCAGAATCAAACCTGGGACCTTTCAGTCCACAGGCCAATGCTCTATACATTCAGCCAAACCAGCTAAGGCAAAATTTTGTTTATTTATTTCAGAGAGGAAGGGAGAGGGAGAGAAAGGTAGAAACATCAATAATGAGAGAGAATCATTGATTGGCTGCTTCCTGCACACCTCACACTGGGGACCAAACCTGCAACCCGGGCATGTGCCTTGACTGGGAATCGAACAGTGACCTCTTGGTTTATAGGTTGATGTGCAACCACTGACCCACACCAGCTGGGCTACATAACATTTTTAATGTATACACAAACCTCAAATATCCTATAGAACAATAAACTAGATATTTATAAGATATCTAGCTTGGTTCCTGCCATCAGTAAATGGTAGCTAATAAAGTATAAGCAGTCATCAAGAATAAAAAGTTGGTTAAAAGTACAGGGTATAAACTGATGAACAAAAACAGATCCAGAAACTGAGAAGCATTGATCAGATGTTCAAATCTCAGAGGGAAAGCAGGAGAGAGTGGGGGCAAGGGGGAGAGATTAACCAAAGGACATGTATGCATGCATATAAGCATGACCAATGGACAGACACCTGGGGGTGAGGGCATGAGCAGGAAGTGGGGCAAGGGGGGGATATGGACACATATGTAATACCTTAATCAATTAAAAACAGAATGAAATAAAGTACAGGGTAACATGATATATTCCCTACTTATAACCACTTTTTTCTTATTTATCTACATTCTGATTTTCAGATGAGTTCTTCTACTGAGGGACTTCTCAGAGCTGTTTTTGTTTATTTGTTCTAGTAAATTCCTCAGTTTACATCTGCAACTCAAAGCTCCCAGATGTACTAAAATGATCAGTTCTGGAGATTGATCGGGCTGGTCAATTGAGAGATGTATGTGCAATGAAATGAGCCTGGGATTCTGGCATCTTAAAAATCAACTACTTTGAAGATCAAAAAGGAAAAAAAAAGAATATTATACTTACATTCATCCATGTCTGGATAAAAATATTTATTAAGAATAGCCCACATGAACATCAGTGCAATTATTTTCTAACCTTTAATCAGCAAAGATTTCTCCCCTTTTATTCCTTCTCACTTTCTATATACTAAATCCAAAACTTCATGCCCTTATGACTAACAAACTCATTATTAATAATAAATGTACTTTATAAATTAAAGTCATATAGCTGCCAATCAATGCTGGCCTGCATGGGGAAAATAATGCTACCATCTGGTTGATAGAATTGAGTAAAAAAACAACGAAGAAATTTAGTTAACTTGAATAAACTCATCATGCAAAAACATGGAAAAAATTGTGGGGTTTTTTTTGTAACAATGAAAATAGATCTCAAATCTCTATTATTACCATTCATTACAGATTCATAGGAGATGGAAAACCCAGCTTAATCTGAATCATTGTTTCCAAGTGTATGAACATATGCTTAATCCCAACTACAACTCTAAATCCTATCAATGTGTATTATTTACCACATATTATGGGGGAGGGGTTTCGGAAAGTTCTTATGCTATACATTTTAAAAGCTACTCTAATAGTTATTGGGCATCAATCTTTAATATACTCTTGTCCTGATTCACTCCTCAGTGTGTTTTTTGTTTGTTTGTTTGTTTTTGTTGTCTTTTTTATTATGTTTTTACTAGAGGCCCAGTGCACAAATTCGTGCATGGGTGGGGTCTGGCCAGGCTGGCAGGGGGAGGGGATGTGGGAAGTTGGCTGGCCGGCCCCACCCCCCTGGTCGAACTCTGGTCAAACTCTCTGTCGAGGGGACAATTTGCATTAGTTACCCTTTTATTATAAGGATTGATTTCAGAGAGGAAGGGAGAGGGAGAGAGAAATAGAAACATCAATGCTGAGAGAGAATCATCGATCTGTTGCCTCCTGTAGGCCCACTACTGTGGATTGAGCAACTCAAGCATGTGCTCTGATCCTGGTCCATGGGTCAAAGTTCAACCACTGAGCCACACAAGTTAGGATCAGTAATGTTTGTTTGTTTACTGTTTGTTTGTTTGTTTGTTTGTTTTTTAGTGTAGATACAGAGTCATCCATTCAATTCTAAAAGGAAATCTTTTATTTCTTTACATTTTCCTATAGCTTTAAATAAACATGTTCAAAATTTAACACTAATTTTTTAAACTGCAGGGCTTCTTCTTCAACCCAAGAGATAATGTATCAATTAAGTGCACAGATTTTAAAGTCATTCAGACATTGGCTCATATCGTATCTTTACCAGTTAAGCCTTTGTAACCTTGGGTAAATTATTTAAACTCCCTAAGCTGTTTCCTCATCTGTAAAATTTGGAGAATAAGGTGAATGCATTATGTTTGGTAAACAATAAGTGCTCAATATATATCCTTGATACAATGACTACTAAATCATATGCAAAATACTATTTCAGGTAAGACCATTCTACTATTGATTGTTCTTATATTTTCTTTCATCATTTACTAAAATCTGCCAAAGAATTTTTATTTTATTGTGTACATTTTTCATTCACCTCTTATTACTCCAGAAAATAAATGTTAGTTGCATGAACGTAACAAGATCTTTATTCTCTCCAAGTCCCAGGTTCATAGTGTGTAAAATAAGATAATACAACTGAGCTTACAGAATTATTCTAAGAACTAAATCCAATAATGTAGGTAACACACTTGGCATCATGCTTAACAGTACCTCCCTTTTATGAAAAATTTTGTATTTTAGTGTAACTGCAAACATCATGGTCAGTAGGTAGGCCACCTTGACATACAAGACCAGTATTTCAAATGGAGTAAACAGGCTATATTTTAAAGCCTCTTTTCTTAACATTTGCCCTAATTCTCTGCTACTGCTTTCCGAATCATAGCAAATGTGAAGATGTTATATCACTCTATGTGGATGATATGAACACTCATCATATATTAAGGATTGCAACAGAAGTTAACTAGTACTGGTACCTAGTTATTGCCAAAGTAATGACTCAAAATGAATTGTGCTCAAACTGAAATCACTGTCTTTGGAGATATGCTTCACTGTTTTAACTTTCAGAAACAAACTTTGCTTCATTACTCAGGGATACATTTCACAGTATCAAGACAATGCATTCTAATGATGAGCAATTATTCTACATTATTCATGAGAGAGAAAAAATTGATATTGATCATGTAAATCTTTGAATTGCCCATAAAATTTCCTAAAATCTCCATTTGGTCTTTTAAAAAGCCAACCTTTATAGATCACAAACCAGCTCCCTTGTCATGGTTCTTAAAATTATAACTGAGTCATTCGAAGTTGCTTTACTCTGAGAGATCAATTGTTTATTGATAACACTTAAACCAGCAATACCTACAGTGAGTCTCTAAAGGTCTGTTTCCTTCTAAAATGTCTCCCAAATAGTGAGTAATGCATGATCGTTTGTGCTGTTACAAAGTGACATTGATCACTATCTTTCAGCAATGGGAATAAAACAATATTGTCTGAAAGAGGTACAGACAAATAGGTACTTAAACTTGAGGCTAAAACTATAAAATACTAACCTATGGTAATGAGGTAAATAATAACTAGGCCTTATGGAAGTAAGCCAGGCTAAAAAAATAAAGAAGTGTCTGAGAGGAGAGAGAGGGAAGAACTACATCATAAGTGTAGCAGGCCTCTCTTAGGCAATTTACATGTGCTTCCTTCATTTAATCAATCTATCCAAGAGGTCTTACCAGTATCCCAATAGGACTGATGAAGCACAGAGACTATTAGAAATTGAAAATTCAGCCAGGACTCAGGCTTCACCTTTCAAAGGACTTCTGTATCATGAGGTATGAGTCCCATAAGCATTTAGGCCAGTCTTCATCTACTATAATAGCTTCCACCAACGATCTAACAGGTATAGATTAATAACATTTGAAAATTTCTCTAATCTCTTTGGAAGGAAGGTAGCATAGAAAACCCAAGTATTACTCTGCTATAACCTTAAAGACCAGTATAGCTTCATGACTACAACTAAATGATTCCTTTCTTTTTTGAACTCCACTAAGCTCTCAGTCCTTATTTCGCATTTAAAACATTTTATCTACAGTGCTTTGTAGTTTAGGACTGACCTTTAGAAGACCCAAATTTAGTTATAGGTTTTTCAAGCATTAGCCTGTATTTGCCATTGGTCAGGAACAAAAAATACCAGAGACTCAGTTTCCTCATGTCTCAAATGAGATTTCCTACCTACTTCATCTGCATCATGGAGAGGAGTGAACGAGTAAGCTATCTGTGAAAGTGTTGGGAAACTGAACAAAGAGCCAATGCCAGATGGCAGGAGAAATATTGTTACATGTATAGTGAAGCATGGAGTCATTTTGTTTCTAGGTATCATCTCTTCCAATGTAGTTATCCACATTAAGGTAAAATGATCCAATCCTGTATCATTTCATGAGATGTTTTATGCTACTTCTTCCACTTACTCAGAATTTTGTCAGGGGAGGAAAATTATACTGATCCAAACCTATTAATGGCCACATATGTATTTAAGAATAAATGGTAAAGGTGTGAAGTGTGGACTAAAAATACACCATCCTTCAGACACTCTATAGTAATTAAAAGCCAAGGCAAATTGTCTTATAAGAATAAAATTAAATCAGCCATTATATACTATAAAGCTGTTTGCTATGTCAGTTTTCACTATTGTGATTTATTTGAGTATTTCTGGAGTACTGTGTTTTCTCTTTGTACACTGGAATTCACAGTACAACTTTTAGCCTTTATTTGTATGCTAAAAACTTCTGACATTTTCTATCTCAACACTAATGATTAACATCTTTGCTTTAGGCCAGAAGTTAAAAACTGATAGGCCCCTGCACATAGTGACACCTTTCAACAGTCACACACTCCAGCAGTTACTAATTTTCCAAACCAGTACCTGAAGATGACATTTTGATAAATTTGCAAAGGACTTTCCAAACTATTTATGAGTTCAATATATGAAAAAGTACACCTTCGGTAATGACATTTTGTTCCCCAAAATAAATTCATATGCTTTGTTAATTTATTTATTTTTTTAAATGGAGCTACTTACAGAATTTCTAAAATATATCACCAGTAATTTATAATTAATAAATGGCACATTTGTATTTCTCATCTTAGTATGCTTAAAAGCACTGCATTTTTATTCAAATTCAAAAATTATTTTTTCCAGAAATAAAAAACTGCCATAACACTTTATAATCCTCCTGTGAATAAATGAGATGAATATCACTTTTCATCCTTACTCTAAGTTAAAAGGAGACCAAGTGAGTTTAAAGTTATTTCCCTTAGCATTAACAAATAGGCCAAGAGTTAAACTAAAAATGGAATACATACAGTAAAGCAATCCAGTAGTCTAGTCATGTTACATCTGCAATGTGGTATTAATAATCACATCAAGACACTGAGCATTTGCTAAGCTTTGCTTTGTGCTGAGAATATAATGATAGTTTTCAAACTACCTGGAAAGCAAGATGTAGGAGTAAGAGCTATCAGTTTTAACAAATCCATTGATGTTTTGAATTTATCTGCTTTCTCTTTATGTATAGGAGAAATCAACTTAAAGACAATTTCAGGGGGAAAAAATCATATTCTTACCATCATGATAAAACTAATACTTAACTTTAGTATGTTAAATTCCAGACATGCATATACCTGCATATTCCTTCCATAGTTCTAATTATGTTGTTGTAAACAAAATTATAGACACCATTCAACACTTGTCCAGTGTTTGAATGGTGAGGTTACTTTTGATTAGCATTAATGAGGAGAGGCAGCTGGTTCTATTACAAAACTTACATTATAACTAAAAAGTAGTTATGAATCCTTACCCTGTGTCATTACCACAGAGGTGGTACTAAAAAGGACCATTTCCTCAACTGACACTGAACTCAGAAAGAACTATATTATGGGTTGAATTGTGTCTCATAAATTCATATGTTGAAGTCCTAACCCCCACGACCTCAGAATGAAGCCTTACTTGGAAAGAGGGTCATTCCCCTTGTAATTAGTTAAAAGAAGGTCTTACTGGAGTAGGATAGGCTCCTAAACCAAGATGACTGGTGTCCTTATAAAAAGAAAATTATACAAAGAGATACACATTCACACAGGAACAACAACATTAGAAAATTGGAGTTATGCTGCCACAAACCAAAGAACTACCAGAAGCTAGATCCATTCTCAGCACTGTCAGAGGGAGCATGGCCTTGCTGACACCTTGATTTCAGACTTCTGACCTCCAGAACTACAAGAACCCATTTTAAATTATGTGCTGACTGTTTCTCTGCTCATTACTTCTGCTAACACCTTTCCCCCCTTTCTCCTTTGAAAGCCCAACCAAAATGACAACTCTTGTATTTAGCACCTGACAATTATCAATTCTTTTATGAAGTCTAATTATGTTCCCCTTTTAAAAAACATGATGATCACTGCCTATTTTCTGAATTGGTGATAATTGGAAGGATGCCAATTACAGCATTTAGACAATATTACTATTCACAGGTCTATATCTTCTTTCTACTGTAAGCTCCTTAAGGATAGCACATTGTATCCATTCTAGAACCTATAAGAGATGATATACATTTGTAGATTACATAAATAAATGAGATATAGCATTTTTCAGCTTTATTGAGGCACTAGAGGCCCGGTGCATGAATTTGTGCAGGGGTGGGGTCCCTCAGCCTGGCCAGTGACTGGGGCTGATCGGGGCCGACTGGCCAGGGGGAGGGACTGTGGGAGGTTGGCCGGCCGTGGGAGGTTGGCCATGGGAGTGCACTGACCACCAGGGGGCAGCTCCTGCATTGGGTGTCTGCCCCCTGGTGGTCAGTGCGCATCATAGCGACTGTTACAACCAGCTGGGTCAACCGGTCTTAATGGTCACTTAGGCTTTTATACATATAAATGATTGACAAATAAAATTTAGGATACCTAAATATACAACACAATGACTCAATATAGACCTACATTGTGGAAGGACTCCCCCCTCCCAAATTAAGCACATTCCATCATCTCACTTTTTTTTTTTTAATTTTTGGTGAGAAAATAACAATGTTATTAAGAGGCTTTTATGGTTCCAAGTTTTTGCACTTATAAACAATCTCTCAGTATTTGTACTAAAATAGAAATCTCCTTTCTCTTTAATGGGTCCTTTCTAAAGCCAAATATAAGAACATTCCCTGGGCCCAAGTATAATTTTAATATACACAGGTAAAAAGCAAGTAAAGTATATGTTTTATATGTATGATATGGTTTAGATAACAATCTGAAATGCATAATATTTTATAGTACCTATGATCAAATGTATACATATGTAAGTAATCAAAATGCATGTGATTAATAAATGCCTCATTCCTGGAATGGTAAGGAGAGTAAAGGGGATTAGAAGTTAGGAATTTAACTATATCTGTTATGTTTTATTTCTAAATGAATGTCAACACAAAAAAAAAACATATACAAAAATAAGAGATTTAAAGTTAATATGCCAAGTGTTACCAATTTACTAGAACAGGCGAAGAAGTGCCTAGAAAACTGTTTGATTATTTTCTGAAATTTCATTTTTTAAAATTATTCCATAATTAAAAATAAAAGCAAATAATTTAAAATGTGCATACTCTCAACAATGAAGATAAATTAAAAAATTAAATGTGTAGTGTCAATATAGAAGGAAAGGAAATAAAAATACAACCATTAGGCTAATGTCACAGTAATAATTGCTGCAGACAAGGTTCATTCATGGCTACTAGAATTAGTGGGCAAAAGTGAGGACAAACAGAACATTTGTATAGTCTCAAAGTATCTCTTCCAAGGTGCTTGTTATTAATTGCAAAGGGAAATACAGCAACTTTACAGTGGAGAAACCCAGCAGACACCACCTTACTCCCGTGTTCAAGGTAGAAATGTGACCATTCAAGAGACACATGACATCGCCAGCCCTGGGTGCTGTGCACTGTAAAGGATGCGATGTGACTTCCCTCACATTCTCCACAAAAATGCATAACTTCATTTGAAACATAGAAAAACATCACACAAACCTAAATTGAGGATAATTCTAGAAAACAACTGTCTGGTGTTCTTCAAAAGTGTCAAAAATCATGAAAGACAAGAAAAGACTGCGGGTCTGTCACAGATTGGAAGAGACTAAAGAGGAATAACAACTAAATGCAATATGGGAAACTAGTACAGAAAAAAAAGATATTGCAGAGAAAACTGGTGAGATTCACTTAAGGTCTGTGTCACACCAATGTAGTTCTCTGGTTTTGATCATTGTACTATGGTTACGCTTGATGTCATCATTAAAGGAAGGAAGGGATGTTGGAGAAATGCACATACTATTTTAGACATATCTCTGTATGTCTAAAATTATATATTTTTAAAAATGTAAAAAGTGTGTATGACTCTGAACCCCATTAATTTACCTATAGAAATTTATATAAAGGACATAAGCCCACAAAGCTTTATGTATGCATACATGTGTGTGTGTGTGTGTGTGTGTGTTCACACACATGTGTGTGTATATGTGTGTATTATTGTATGGCATGGTTTATAAATTAAAATGGAAATAACCTAAATGTCCAACAAATAATTGTTACATCACTATAGGCAGCCTTGAAATTTATAATAGTTTCTTAGATTTATTGACATATAGAGATGTTTGCAATCTATTATCACATAAAAAAAAAAAAATACGCCAAAACCGGTTTGGCTCAGTGGATAGAGCGTCGGCCTGCGGACTGAAGGGTCCCAGGTTCGATTCCGGTCAAGGGCATGTACCTGGGTTGCGGGCACATCCCCAGTGGGAGATGTGCAGGAGGCAGCTGATCGATGTTTCTCACTCATCGATGTTTCTAACTCTCTATCTCTCTCCCTTCCTCTCTGTAAAAAATCAATAAAATATATATTTTTTAAAAAAATACAATCTAACTTATTTTATGTGCATACTTTTTTAAAAATTCCTATTTATTAATATGTGCAAAGGAATTGATCTTAAGCAATATACAATAAAATATAAATAATTTCTTTTTATGTGAATTAGGATAATGAGTGCTTTGTTCATAGATGTGTATTTTCAATAGTTCTAATATCCAAATAGTGCTATTAAAAACTATGTTGTTTGTAGAATTCAAGATGTTTTGGTGATGGATAGCATAAAAAACAAACTAATCCTATATAATAAAGAGCTAATATGCAAATTGTAGTCATGCCCTCACGCGTAACGACCGATCAGCAGGAGGCTGTGTGCAGGGCAGGCACTTGCGGGGAGGCGGGGCTGCCTGTCTGGTGAGGCACACGTGGGTGGGTGGGGACTTGACTCTGCAAGGTCCGGAGAGACAGGGCCTGCCATCTGCAGGTGTCAGAAGTCCCGCCCCTGCGCGTAAGCTGTATAGGAAACACCTTTTCTGACCACTCATTGGCTAAGCTCCCGATACGCCACTCACAGTGTTCTTGGTAACATGGGTAATAGGAATCCAAGAAGGTGATCTAGGGTTTTTCCACCTCACTCCTGGAGGAAAAAAATGAAGGTCTGCTGCTGGAGGGGCTAAGAAATGTCATATCCTGTCCTAGCCGGTTTGGCTCAATGGATAGAGCCTCAGCCTGTGGATCACAGGGTCCGGGTTCAATTCTGGTCAAGGGCATGTATCTAGGTTGCAGGCTCCTCCCTGGTTGGGGCCCAGGTCAGGGCTCATGCAGGAGGCAACCAATCAAAGTGTTCCTCTCACTTTGATGTTTCTCTCTGTCTTTCCCTTTCTCTTCCACATTCTCTAAAAATTAATGGAAACATATCCTCAGGTGAGGATAAAAAAATAATAAAGAAATTATTATTATATGAAAGACACATCTTGAAAATGCCTAAAGAAAGTTGTCATTTTTTCATGGTGAAGGGACTGGAGTCCGTGTTGATGAAAAAACCTTGCTGGCTGCAGTGACTGGCAGTGGCTGCAGCAGCGGAGTGATGGGGCTGGTGCCTTCCCCTGATCAGCCCGGTCACCTCCCACAAAGGGAGGCCAGACTGTGGCTTAGGCCCTATCCCCAAGGGGAGCAGGGAGCAGGCCTGAGCCGTCACTAGGACATCCCCTGAGTGCTCCCAGTATGTGAGAGGGGGCAGGCTGGGCTGAGGGAACACCCCCCAGTGCACAAATTTTTGTGCACCAGGTCTCTAGTATAATAAATAAAGCTGCTCATCTTTATTATCATTTTAGTAGTTTTCATGCATATGTAGGCTTTTTAAAAAAATATCACTGGAGCAGAGTTTTCACCCTCAAGATAGCAATGAATCTATGACACATCCAACAAGAACTGGGATCATTTTCAAAGAAAGACAGCATCATCAAGAGAGTGCCTGATAGAGAATGATTGATCTGTTAATCACATCTCTATACAGGAGAAAAAATCCTTAATCTCTGACATCTTTTAATTAAAATGGAACTGTGTTGTTTCTAACTTAACAGAATTGTCCTTCAAAAACAAGAAATTGTTTTAACTTGAATATATCAGACATGCTTTCAACTCCCCTTAGAATTAACTCTTACTATATATCGCTCATTTAAAATGATACACATTTTGGTCAGAGATTATGTTTTGGTCCAGAATTGTATCAATGTATCCTATTAATAGGGAACTTAATTTTTTAAAGGATCCTTAGCTTGTGTTTATCCATATCAATAGAATATGATTGTCAGAGGAGAGAAAGGGCTTTATGATTTTACTTATCAGAAACTCAAAGACAAGACACATTTAACAGAATATTTGAGGCTAAAGTTTCCAGTTCAGGAGGATGCTTTTTCCAATTATACCACAATTTGCATCCTCAGACTCATGCAGCACTATGGGAAATTCACCCATTAACCACCTGCAGGGATACGAAGATGAATAGCCAGTCTCTGCCCTCTAGGTGTTAGTGAGAAGAGGTCAGGCATCCAAACAAAATGTTTGAGCATAATATCAATGGGGGCTAGAAACTAACAGCAATTACAACTCTAAAAAAACATGAATGATGATAACAAGCCCACTATTATGGAAAAAACTAACCAAAGGATTTGGTCACAATTATGTTAGATCTAATGACAGTGTATTTTTCCCCATTGCACATTAAGCAATGCACACATCACTTGGGTAAATATAAATAGCTTCCTTGTAAATACATATATTTTTTATTTTTTCTCATGTTATTTTAGACAAATGCTTTTTTCTGAACACATACCCAAAGGATTCTTTTTCTTTTCTGGTAAGGTGATTCAAGCAGACAGAAGTTAAACACTGTTTACACATGTTGGAGTCTTCATTGTCAATTACGTAAACCTGTCACTTCAGTAAAAATATAACCACACATTTACTTAACATTGATCTTCAGGATATCTAAATGCTTTGACAGGTGTGCCATTCTACCACCTTTGTTTGACAAATGATGGTGGATGTACTTCATGAATATTTTCCATCTTGGCATCTAAGTAACAACTATTTACAGGAGTCAACCATATGCCAGTAATTATGCAGAATATTTGATGAGCCACTGAGATGCACAAGGCCTGGCTCCTGACATTGAGGAACTCATCTGGAAGTGGAAATTTAAAGTGGTTTTAAGTGTTTAAATAGGAACATACACACATAGACACAAAACCACAATAAATAATGTAAGCAGTGCGATGTACAGGGAAGGGCATTAAACTTTAGAGACCTTCACATTTGGACTCCAATTCAGACCAACTCACTGGCTGAATGGGCTTAGCCTCTCAGTCACTCAGTATCTTCATCTATGAAATAGACACAATACAGTTCCACTCACCCTATGTGGTGGCTCTGAGAATGCCATGAAACAGGTGAATGTGCCAAAAGAGTACTTTACCTATAGTGTGTGCTAAATGACTAGAATTTTCCTTATCCTAGCCTTAGGATCACAGAAGAGGGGGCTGCTGCTAATTGTGTCTAGTGCTCAATTTTTAGACTTCTAATCGTTCCCTTGTCATAGCTGCCCTTTCTTTTTCATAAAGAAGATGATCTGGCCATACTTATACTATAGAAGGGTACCATGTACAAAAAGTGTTTATTTATAAAAATTAGACACTGATTCCATTTCTGTTCACTTTCAGAAAGAAGCATCTTAGTAAAAATATAAGAGATGGTGGTATAATGCAATCTAAATTAAAGACGTGGCGAGCTTTCAGGGAATTATTGAAATTTTATAACAGTTCATTTATGGTCCACCTGGGAGAGTAGCCCTTAAAATGTATTGATAAAAATTTTAAGTATTTTGCTTCTGCAAAAAATAAAATGTGATTGTTTTGTAATTCAAAAAATAGCATTTTCTTAGCTAATATATGTGCATAATTCAATAGGGACCCGGTTCAATTGTTTCATTTTACGGAGAAGTACATTTTTTAACAATTCATATTGTTTTGGCACAGAAATAAATTACAGTGCTAAAAAGACCCAGAATAAATATAATGACAGCATACCTCATGCTGAATACTCCTCCATCTTCCCAACAGTTTGCTAAAGGGGAAAAACACCTAAGAAGTACTTCTGCAGTTCTTTCAAACAATGCACTCCTACTCATTAGACAGGGCTCCTTTGGGAAAAAAGACTGCTCATAATGGAAAAAATAGCACTGATGTAAGATTTTAAACTGAGGATCTTCAGGGAGCTTGGCTATCAGGTGCCTGTGAATTCACTGCTCTACAGGTGACCATGTTCTGGTCAAGGTGACTGACCCTTATAGGACATGTCAGTGCAGTAAAGATATAATGTTTAGAAATGAAACATGTTGAAAATGTTTCCCAGCTCAACTGCCAATAAATACATTGCTAGTCATCCTTCAGCGGCTGCTTTTTTCTGATTCATTTGTGGGTGGTTTTAATATCTTTAGGAGCTTCTCTTGTTTAGCATAATTCTTTACAGTGTCTTTCCAATGCTATTTATTATGTTGGCATCAGTGTCTATATATCAAGTACTTTCTTTTTTACAGCATATGAAGTTATTTTCATAGATATAGATATAGATATTCATTCTATCTTTATTGTTGAAAGTATTGCAGATGCCTCTTTTCCCCCATTGACCCCCTCCACCCCAACACTCCCCCTCCCCGCTGCCCAGGCCTTCACCACACTATTGTCTCTATGGGTTATGCATATATGCATGTAAATTCTTCAGTTAATCCCTCCCCAACCACCCAACCATCCCTTGCCTTCCCTCTGAGAGTTGTCTATATATTTTTAAATGGGAAAAAAACTTGTTTAAAGTTGTTTTTTTGTGTTATTTTGTCTTCTAGTTTCAATAAGCAACAAGTATAACTCAATATTCATTTTCTGCTACAAACCCTTAATAAAGAAGTCAAACAACTGGTGCAAAGATAAATTAGATTCATTTTTTTTTAGTAAATCAATGAATAAAACCATACTATTCACTAAAACCATTGTTAATATAATCATGGCATGTGTCAGTTTTAAACAGCTTTTAGTTATAAGCACTTAATGCTCTATTTTAAGTCTTATAACAATGAAAGGAAGACATAATTAAACACCTTTTCAGATAAGAGAATAGAGGCTTAAAAAAGAAAAATAAGTTTTTAAAGGTCATATAACTATCAAATAATAAAGTCAAGATATAAACTTCTGTCTGCCTACTCTAGAATCTCTCTCTTAACATCTATCTCACTGTGTTTCAAATATTCCTTTACAAAAATTTAAAATAATAATTATGACTAGATATTGCTTGGTGCTTTTAATATACTTAATAAATTGATTTATATTTTTTTCTCTGTAATGTGCTTATATTTGGTACAAAAATAAGACTTGCAGACTAATTCCTCTTCACTCTAAAGTACATATTTACTTTAGGATTTCTCAACCTTGGCACTGTTGACATTTTGAGCAGGATAATTCTTTACTGGGGTTAGGGGTCTCTACTGTGCATTGTAGGATGTAAAAGAGCATCCTTTTCTTCTATTAGACACCAGTAGCATTCCCCAATTTATGACAATAAAAAATGTCTCTAGACATTGCCAAACATCTCCAGTTAAGAGATTAAGATAAAAGAAGTTAATGAAATTATATCCTAACTAGGGGCCCAATGCAGGAATTCATGCACCTTGAAAGGAACTATGGGCCACGAGGCTGCAGTAGGCACAGGAGAGGGTCTCAGCCCATCCTGCACCCCCTCCCAGCCTCTCCCACTGCGGCCCAGGTCCCCTGTCTCTATAGAGAATTAAACATAATATTTTATAAAATGTAAGTCAGGCATGTAACCATCTTGAAATAAATAGATACCTCAAATGGATAAATTTGGAATCCACCTTAAACTGCACAGATTATTCCAATAAATTTGAATAGACTTTATGAGATGAAACACAGGATATCGGAGGCGAAAGACACCTTAAATTGTACAACCTCCTCAATTCATATGTGAGGAGACTGCGAGTGAATTGTTCAAGACTGAAATTTAAAAACATATATAGTAGTTAAATTATCAGAATCTCAGTTCATATTCCTTTCTCGTGTATTATGTTGCAGGTCCTAACTGACAATGGAATTGGAGAGCCTTAATATTTTTCTTCTTAAATCCCATAATGTTCTCTGTCATGAATGCACATGAGCTGAAAGAAGTCTTCAGAAACCAAGGAAAGATAGCTTGTTTGTCTTTCATTGAAAAGGTAACAGAGCTATAATCCATACAATGAAGAAAGGATAAAATAATTAAGGAAAGTACTGTGGACACATGTGTATGAGTCTTGCCATTTAAGTTCTGACAGAGCAAAGCCTTCAGCAGTCAACCCACAGGAACTTAATTAGTAAAAAGCTGTTGTCCTCTGATGAGCCAGGATCCCAAATACTACTGCACTATTTACATTAACTATACTGGTAAGCATTGTAAGTAATAAAATGGTTATTCTAATGACCTTTACAAAATGGCCAAAATGCTGGATTATGCAATTTACTTAATGATTTTAAGTAATTTATAATCTTGAATGGCAGCCACATTAAAAGATAGCTTAAACAAGGAATGGTATACATTTCTCCAAGCACAACAAAGACATGTCTGATGAAACAGTTCAAATAACATGCATAAGAGATATCTCATTAAAGAAGAAATTATTTTTTCTAATGTAGAAGGTAAAATCAGCATTCTATAGGACATCATTAGTGCTCTACACTGCCACTATCACTATTTGAAATAATAGTGACCATGTACTCTTATGACATAGTTTGATATGGTACCTAATAATGGGACTTGGACTTTGAAATTACACATAGAGGCAAATCCAGATGTTCCCACTTATCAGCCATGTAATAGTAGGTAAAGTGCTTAACTTCTCTGATTTTAATTTTATGATCTAAACAATGTGAATAGTACCATTCGTCTTTTATTAAGACACAGAGCAAGCCTTTAATTAACATTAAGTGTCATTATAATTATTACAGAATTATCAACCAAATGTATTCTCTTGCAATCCTATAGAAACTCCACATAATTTTTCAATTCACTACCCTACTTTTAATTCTTTTGATCCTATTCATCTAAATACTTCTTTAATCAGTTCATTTCTCTCCATTTCTGCTGCTACAACACCAGTGAATGGCATAATAATTCTCAAGTGAACTATTATAAAAGATCTTTAACTGGACACTCCTCACTCATGTTTGTTTGCTCTCCAGTCTTTTGAAACATTTCATGAGCACTCTCATACTCTCTTGGTTTACAGTTGAGGAAACTCAAGCCCTAACAAGTTCATGAATTTGAGACCACACACAGAGTAAATGGTTGAGTCTGAAGTTAAGCCCAAGTTCCTTCTAGCACTAATGATATCACCAAGTGTAGTAACTGAAGAGAGGCTAGATTGGAGAGACTCAGATAAAATATAAACCAATATTTTTCTCACCAAAGAGACTTTAGGGTAGAGAATATCATATATTTTGGTCCTGATTCCTCATTTTAAACTAGTAGTAAGGATTCAGCATTTTAATAGCATCTTAGACAAGAAATAATACATTAAAGCAATTTTTGTCCCATGTAAATTGTTTGGTTTTACCTAAGTTGTAAAGCTGAATTAGTATATAAAGCATCATGTCCTAAAGATCTTTCTCAAATGGAATTCTCATATTAATTGTCTATAGTGGTTTTGATCCTCAATTTTTCAGACAATTTAATAGTTTCCATAACTTCCCAGAGATTATAATAAGGAAATATGTACAGAAACTTATAGCAGAACATTCAAAAGTTGTGGGAGATAAATTTCAATGCACATATCCAGAAATTTTTTTCAATGGACTATTTTCTTTTCATTTTAAAAGAAACCAAAGGAATGATAGGGCCAACCAGCTTATGTCCCAAGAGCTGTGATATCTGAAACAAGTGTTCCATGGATGTCATTGACTTTAATAAATGCTTAATTGTACAATGGAAATGACTTTGCATTCTCTCTAAATGCTTTCACTGTGTGGAAAAAGGTAAAGCTCCACTTAGGTTGGGGCTAACATAGTGGAATACTTCACCTGCCTCTGCTGCCTCTATGTCATAGAGATTTCTATAGAATGAAAGGAATAAATATTCATATTACTAGAGCATGTGCCCATTTTCTCTTGCTATATACTTAGAACATGAGAACTACATAAATTAACAAAGGAAAACAACAACAAAGGGGTAAACATACTTATCTATTAATTAAACAGAAGAAGTAGGAAAATTCAGAACAAAACACATAAGACTTTCAGGCATCATACAGCCTTCAATATCAATATTAGAGGTGGATGAAAGCTTTGATAAAGAATATTGACAAAATATAGAACCACACAGATATAATTTCTACTTGAAAATAAACACAAAACCCAGCCAGTGTTGCTCAGTGGTTGAGTGTTGACTATGAACTAGGAGGTCACAGTTCAATTCCTGGTCAGGGCACATGCCCGGGTTTCAGGCTTGATCCCCAGTAGGGAGCCATGCAAGAGGCAGCCAATCAATGATTCTCTGTCATCATTAATGTTTCTATCTCTTCCCTCTCCCTTCCTCTCTGAAATCAGTAAAAATATATTTTTTTAAAAAACAACAAATAGACAATAGTGTGGTGAAGGCCTGGGACTGGCTATAAGGGTTCAATGGGGAAAAAGGAGGACATCTATAATACTTTCATTAATAAAGATAAATTAAAGGAAAACACACAGACATGCAAATGATAAAAGCAATCCCCCCTCAAGTACTAAGAATAAAACAGGCACACAAATAAGAGTCACGAGTAAGAAACAACAATACTCACATCAAGATTTGAAGCCAGCAATGCTATAGATTTTCTGAATCAGGGATCAAGGCATCACAATGTCCCTTTTATGTAATAAACCCAATATGTTAGCTGGCAAGGAAGACCCTCTGGCCCAAGGCTATTTTTTAAACTGCTGCTCTGGAAGGTTCTAAGTGCTAAATGATTCTGGTCATACTTACTTGCTTTTTAAATGACTCCCACATGGTTAATATTTCTGACATAACCTTCTATACACCAGGTAGATGGTTATGTCATGCAGTGACTGTCATTTCAGCTCTCACAGTTGACAATTCAGCAAAAAGAGGAGTCAGCAAACAGAACAGACTTAGAAATCACCACTTGGTTATTTGAAAAATTTCTAATGACTTTTCTTTAATCCACTTTTTTAACACCTTATATATCACCATTAAATATAATATGACAATGCATATATCTTAATTTGTCACCATTATGAATTCTAAAATTCTTCTATATTTGTGTTTTATTATCACTGGATATTTCATGACTACTTGCACTTATTTACTGCTCAACATGACACTACTAGTAAGCCAAAATGCTTTAGTTAAAATATAAAAATAGAGGTAATAGAAATTAAGAGGCTCATCCGCCTAATGAAACAACCCTTGACTGCTAGTTCCTGGTGTTAAAAAGCTTTCCTCCACCTCTAATATTGATATTGAAGGCCGTATGATGCCTGAAAGTCTTATGTGTTTTGTTCTGAATTTTCCTACTTCTTCTGTTTAAGAGAGAACTACAGTAAGTGTGTGCCTGTCTTCAAAGAAGCATCAAGTGAGACTACCAGGGAGATTTATCCTCTTCGAATAATTTCCCTTTCGCTATAGGACAGTTTTTCAAATGTTTTGGTAATACACTTTCATCCTATGCATGTGCATAAATCATATATATATGTAGCCCTTTAGGAATAATGTACATTATGTACCACATACACAGGTATTATGGCCCAATGGATCATTTGGAGCCTCCACTGAGAGGCCACTGCTCAGTGGCACTGGAATCAACATAATGTCTTCATACTTTTGAAACAGGGCCCTGGGGAAGGACTAGCAAGATTAAACCACAAGAAAGTCTTAGTTTAATAGCACCTTTAGCTTTGAACCAAAGCAAATTAACAAGATAGCTTTGATACCTTCTTTGCCTTAATGGCTTTTTGCAGGAGCATGCACAACTGAGACTGGACACATCAGAAGTCATCTGATGGAACAGGAGGGTTCTTTGCTATTTCCAAATTAAGGTTAGAGTAGTCAAAATGCTTCAATATAGAGAGTAGAAGTAGTATTATCCTAGCATGTAAAAAATTCAGATTATTATTCTTGTAGGTCACTTTCTTAGATTCCACCTTAAAAATCCAAGATTGCTTTTCTTATTTCTCATCAAAATTTGTCTTTCCCAAACTATTTCTCTTTTATATAAAGTAATTAATGGAATTACACCCAATTGAGAGTCAATAGAAGAGTAATTTAGGATGTTATAGCTTGTTACCACACATCTGATAAGAACAGACCTAACAAATGAGATGCTGTGGGACCTGTGTTTGTAAAGACCCAAGATCTTCCTAACTGCTAGCAGGTGTATGATGTGGTATCTTGAACTTATGGTATAAATGCATGCAGCCACAGCCATCTACTAATATGTATATTGTCACTGTGTTCACTAAGTTACTTTAACTTAGACATACAAATTATACCATCTTTCTTTCCTTAATTATCTGTTAAATTGGTAGACTTAATGAAACCTAATTTCTTTCAATCCCCTTTACTGTATTTTGCTGAAAGTATCTATGTACTTTCAACTTAGTTTTATCACCCCCACAGTAGATACAAGCATACCTCTGCTGTCAGATTTATCAGCTTTTATGAGAAAAAAAAATGAAGTAGTATGAAACGTTGGGAAAGCACATTTCCAACAAGCATCTCTATCCAGCACTTTTCAAAAGTAACATTCATTATTCATGGCTCCCTCTCTCAGGATGCCTTGGTGTGTGTGTGTGTGTGTGTGTGTGTGTGTGTGTGTGTGTGTGTGTATGTATTTAATGTTACTGAGAATGAAGTAATTGGATCTGGGACTTTGCAATGGGTGGGATAATTCTAAATGTTTTAGCTGAAGGAAGAATATATATATCATATATTCCATACTTTACAACATTCTAAAACAAGAATGTGAATCAGGTTTCAAACTAATGATTTTGAAGTGAAAGTATTTATACTTTAAAAGAATAAATTCAAAGGAAACACTTTGTATAAGATCTCACTACTCCTCAGCTCACCTTAAAAATGGCAGCTCAAAGCCTTTGAAAGAGCCAAAATTTCACTAACAAAAGAAGAGAGAGCAGACAATAGTACTATTTTAGAAGCCAGGATGCAGAAAACAAGTACTTAGCTAAGAAAGTTGATTCCTAAACTGGCAGTAGAGAAAGTCAAAAACCAACCCAATTTGCACTGCAGAACTAATGTCCTAGGAATTGGCAGCACAAGCAGTTACAAGGGTAGTGAATCCAAGCTTAAAAATGGCAGGATTATTTGAGAGTCTATTTAAGAAGCAGGATCTCTACATTATCTCATTTCCAGAATGTAAAGCTCTCACCTGAGATACCATAGTAAATAGCATGCAGGAGTCAAGTACATCACCAGATCCCAAACCTTCCATGCTATGCAACTTCCTTGGTACAGTAAGATTATTAACCACATGTTTTCCATGATCCTATTTAAAACTGACACATATTTTTATTAAATTTCATGGTTTCCAAAACATGGTACATTTACTATCTAACGTAATCAGTATTACCATCTCCAGTAGGTAAGACAAAGTAATTTATTCTCTTTCTAGATTAGTAAAAAAACTCAGGTAAATTAATCAATTTACTAGTTGTGAAACCTTAGACAGTGGCATAGAAAATCTTCAAATCTCAAGTTTGCTGTAGCTTAGATTGCCTTTGATCTCTTCCTGTAGGTTACTTCTCCAAAAAAGTGATTTACCATCATTAACATTTATAACATCCCTTGAGGAACCTGATAAAAATAACCCAGTCCCGAAGATTTTTATTTAGTAGACTGTGGTGACATCCTGAATAATGAACAATTCATTTCAGGTGGTTCTCATAGAAATGGTGGGGAAATACTGTATTAAATACTAGAGGCCCAGTGCATGAATTCGTGCACCTTGAAAGAAACTGTGGGCCATGAGGCTGCGGTGGGCACAGGGGTAGGTCTTGGCCCATCCTCCACACCCCTGCTAGGCCCCTCTCACTGAAGCCCCTAGTACCCTGTCTGCTAGCAGCCTTGCTCCCGCCGCTGCCACTCCCACACGCTGATGGCACTGGCCACATTCACACCCGCTGATGGCATGGAGCAATTGGGGCCAGCGCCAGCAGCAGGTGCGAGCAGGGCCAGCGCAACCAGTGAGTGGGAGCAGCAGCTGCTGCCCGGATTGGCCCTCAGGAGCAGGGAGAGGTGGAGGAGCCCTCAGGGGCAATTGGGGCTAGCAGCCACTGCTTGCACCTGCTCACAGCACCGAGCTATCAGGACCAGCCCCAGGTGTGGCAGCAGGTGTGAGTGGTGGCTCTGGTGCCGAGAGTGGGTACAAGCGGGGCTGTCACCAGCAGTAGGTACGAGAGGTGGCTGCCAACCCCAATCACCCTTCAGGAGCAGGGGGAGGTAGAGAAGCCCTGAGGGGCAATAAGGGCCAGCAGCCACCATTCGCACCTGCTCATGGTGCCAAGCAATCAGGGCCAGTACCTGATGTCAGCAGCAGGTGTGAGTTGGGCCGGTGCCAGCAGCAGGTGCAAATGCCAGGCGGGACTGTGGCACATGGGAGCAGAGAATTTTCAGTAACCACCAGAGGATCACCCCAATGACAGTGACCAGTGCCCCGCCTTGGTCTGGTGCCCCCGCTCACCTGCTTCACCATCCTGCTGCGGCCGACACCCACCATGTTCTGCGTGTGCCCCTGATAGTCAGCACACGTCATAGCAACTGACTGTTCCATTGTTCAGTTGTTCTGCCATTTGGTCTATTTGCATAGTAGCCTTTTATTATATAGGATTCTAATTGTCACCAGAGTAGACACAATATATCTGAACCACATTAGCTAAGTTTCACCAAAAACAAACAAAATAAAAACTAATTAAAAACTAATAACACTTTCATTGAATGACAATCAAAGTACACCTCTGAATATTACCAAAAGTGGTTGGGATATGGAGAACATCTCTGCAGCTTTTACAGAAACTCTGTAGGGATATTTTTCTTGGTTAGATAGAAACCATGTAAGAAAGAAATGCTTTTCCAAACTCAGGACAAGAAAAAGTAAATAGTTATCAGTTGTAATCAACTTGGGATAGTCTCTATTTTCCTCTTTATCTCCCTCCTAGGAAGTGCAAACCTAAATTTAATATAAATTACCAAGATTTTTTACATATGAACTTTTTTCACTGAGAACCTTACCTTCACATGCACTCATATGAGTCTGAGCTATTGTTATTTTTTTAATATATGTATTGATATCAGAGAGGAAGGGAGAGAGAGATAGAAACATCAAGGAAGAGAATCATTGATTGACTGCCTCTTTTATGCCCCACACCGGGGATCAAGCCCACAACCTGGTCATGGTCCCTGACCAGGAATCAAACTGTGACCTTCTGGCTCATAGGTCCACTGAGCTATTTTTATTTTAATTGCCATATTATTCATTATTTTTAAAGTTATCTTGAAAATATTGGTAAGTAGGCAGGGTTTAAATCATTAATAATACACCTAAGACATAAGTAACCAAATTTATGTAGAAATAATTTTAACCTGAAGAAAGGATAGGGAGCTAGAGATCTGCAGTGGTAGATTTTTTTTTCCAAAACAAAATTCTTTCAGGCACAGTTGGTAAGTACACCTGTCATATATGCTTCCAAAAATATAGCTCAAAATGATAACATACTGAGAAAAAAACAAATCTTGGGAATACAAAATTCGTTTGTTACAACCAGTTTTGCTTACACTCTCTCAAAATAGCCATCTGTACTAAAATGTGTACATAAGAGAATGACTTGCTGCAATACAGAAAGGTTTGTATACATTTAGACCTTGGAACTTTCTAAGGCCTTGAAAACTTTTCAAAAGCACCTTTCTTACTTGCTATAGGGATACTAAATATAAGAGAACAGGAGTTGATGTAAATGAACAGAAGCTGCTTAAATAAAACCGATTACAAGTATATCAGTCTATTTATCTTTTCATTTTGTTTTTTTCCAAATAACACTTAGCTATTTTCCTCCCTTACAAGGTCCTTCATGCCTTTTATTTAACAAACTTTTGTATGGTGCTAACTATATGAAATAATTCCCTGTGTGCTTTATAAATATTAGCACATTTAATCGTCACAGAAAACTATAATATAGACAAAACGTCCCCATATTCACATAGCTACTGTGAAAGAGCTGAGATCCGAATGAACCCAAGAAATCTGATTTCAGCACCTATGTCCATTGCATGCTCTACTGACTCTATATAACATATTTCGCTCAAAAGGCAATGTCTTAAGAGAGAAAAAAAAAACACCCTGGCTAGTGTGGCTCAGTAGTTGAGCATCGACCTATAAACCAGGAGGTCACATAAAGTTCCATTCTGAGAAAAGGCACACGCCTGGGTTTCAGGCTCAAATCCCCAGTAGGGGGTGTGTAGGAGGCAGTGGATCAATGATTCTCTCTCATCATTGATGTTTCTATTTCTCTCTCACTCTCCCTTTCTCTGAAAAATATATTGAAAAAATAAAAAATAAAGTGTGCGTTAATTCCTCACTTTCTTTGCAAATTAGAAGATAAGTCTATCTCCATTTGCTATTTCAAACAAAATGCCTGAAGAATTTTCTGACAGATATTTGCTTCTATCCAGAGATGCTTATTTTATTTTGGAAAAATTAAAAGATGCATGATGTATTCACAGTTTCTCAATTGTGAGATACTTCTTTGATTTAATAATAGACATTGGGGATGGGGAAGAAATACTATATTAAACATATATGCCAATCATAAGATAAAATCTAATTGATAAATACTAAGATGTTAAAAATATGAAACTTAGAACCAAGAAAATGATGAAATAATTTAATTCCTTATTTTTATAGGTTTCTCCTTCTATTTTGTTAAAACAATAACCTGATATAGACATATATTTTTAACCTCCTTGAATACTTATTTAAAATAGATGAAATAAAAGTAATAAACAAATTGCTTTCAATTGTTAGATATTTTATTTCTTTTAAAATAAACTTTGTGCTATTCAGGGTCATTTTTACTTAAATACAGTATACTACACTCATCCCACCATTCATAGAATAGAGTAGGAAAATAAAAGTATTATTGTCAACAATAAAAATAAAGTTGTTTTTTAAAGAGTTTACAATGGCATCTTAGTTCACATGGAAAGTTAAAATATTGTCCCTCTAGTTTTAATTCTCCCTAAAGTAACTTCTCTGACAATCTATTGCTAGGTAATAAACTACACCAAATATCAGTGGCTTAAACCAGCAATAACCTTTAGTAATTATTTATTTTCTTTAAAAATCTGAAATTTGAGTAGAACTTGGTAGGGATAATTCCTCTGTGCTCCATACAGCATCAGCTGGAGTAACTCCTTTAGGCTGGAGAATCCACACCTAAGAAGACTCACTCACATTGCTTGCCAGAATCTTTGGTTCCTGTCCACATGCTCTCCATGGAGCACCTTGGATTTTCTTACAGCATGGTGTCTGGGGCCCAACAAATCCCAAGGGACCTGGAAAGTATTTGTGACACTTTCTCTGCCCCAGACACTAGATCCCAGAATGTCATTTCTGCTACATTCTGTTAGACAAGCTAGTCACTATGGTCAGCCGCAATTCATGGGAAAGGGAATTACTAGTAGACTACACATCTTCATGTACTAGTATGAGTAGTAAAGAGTTTGTGAGTAGCAAAGAATTTGCAGCTATACTCAACCAACCATATCAATATATAACTTGAACGTGATGTTTATAAAATGCTAGGTTTTCATTTTCGTGAGCTAAATAAGTTGATGCTAAAGTTAACATGAGAAAATCAACATGCAAGAATAGCTAAGAAATCCTAGATAAGTATAATAATTGGGTACCAGCACTGCCAAATATGAAAACATGCTCTACAGCCTCTACAATTAAAACAGTATGATACTTCTCCAATGGAACAAAATAGAAGACCAGAATACACTCAAAAATCTATGGAAATTTAATGTATGGTAAAAATAGTGTTATAAATCACTGTGAAAAAGATATTTTATATAAATTATGTTGAAATAAGTGGATAGTCATTTTTAAAACAATCAGATTGGCTCTGCACCTAACATTACTCACCAAAATACTCCTTTCCAAATGAAACAGACATTTAAGTAAAAACAAAAAAAGTAAACCATATAGACACTAGCAGGAAATGTAAGTGGTTAAGGTCCTTTATAAACTGGTTGTGTAAACTGAGTGTGGAAAGAGCTTTCTTTTTAAAAAATATATATATTATTGATTTTTTACAGAGAGGAAGGGAGAGAGATAGAGAGTTAGAAACATCGATGAGAGAGAAACGTCGATCAGCTGCCTCCTGCACACTCCCTACTGGGGATGTGCCCGCAACCAAGGTACATGCCCTTGACCGGAAGCAAACCTGGGACCCTTCAGTCTGCAGGCCGACGCTCTATCCACTGAGCCAAACTGGTTAGGGCAACAGCTTTCTTAATTATAATTAAATATTCATAAACAATAAAATTTTGATATAATTAAATATTCATAAACAATAAAAGTTTGATAAGTTCAATAACACTTTTTAAAAAATCATATTCTAAACACCACAAGCAAAGGCAGAAGACAAATTACTCATCGGAATAAAATGTTTGCAATTTATATCACAAAAAAGGCTATCTCCCTAATAGATAAAGAGATCCTAAAAAATTAAGATCAGACAAACAGAGAGATGAAAGGATAATATAGAGATAAAGAAATAGCTATTGTTTGCTAAAATATTAAAGGGTGTTCAATATCATTACCAGAGAGATACAAGTTTAACCTAAAATGTAATACTATTTCTACACTGTCAGAGCTTTAAAAGTTTGGCAACACACACAGAGGCGAGGCTGTGGGGAAACCAATAGTCTATAAATTGCTGGTAGGAGTATAAAATGTACAACCACATGGAGTAGAATTGGCAGTACCTTCCACAACAAAAGCAATTCCTTTTCTAGAAATCCATCCTGAAGATAATCCTCCAAAAATTAAAACTATATGTGCAACAGATTATTCATTGTGTCATTGTTTGCCAAAGCAAAATAGTGGAAACCATCTAAATGCCATCCATAGGAAACTGATCTGAGTAAAGAATAATGAAAGAGATGTGTGTAGCTGAAAAATGAAAGATGGCAGTGGGCTGAGTGTGTTATACCAGGTGTGTTACTCAGTTTAAAAAGCAAACTGTAAAAGAGTGATAAATAGATATTGTGCAGTATGTCACATTTTGAATCAGAAATAAGAAATGTGTATATACACATACACATACGTATATATGAAAAAACATAAATTTGTTTCTTTTGGAAAAAAATATAAGAAAATGATTTTCTGTGCAGGAAAGGGATATAGAGAGTGAATGGGAGAAAAAATTGACTATATGCTTTATATACTTTTATCTTTTGGGTCATGTAAATGTTTTACATATTCAAAAATTAAATTAATGAGGATGAAAAAGCCAAATCATGAAATTCAACTCAGGCATAAACAAATATTTACTGACTGACACTTGATTATATCAGACACCAGAAATATAAGAACAGGACTTTACTTCTTTGGTTTTCTTTTGATAATACTGGTACAGATGTGATCCTAAAACACTCTCCTACTCATATACTCTGTCTTTCTCTCTATCACATGCTTCCTAGGTGTTGTAAGATAGAACAATGAGTGCATACTTTGATCTTGTTAGGAACCAGTTTTCACTGCGAGAGAAGAAAAATATAATAAAAGCCTAAGTGACCGATACGGCAGAATGACCAGAACGACCAGTCGCTATGATGTGCACTGACCACCAGGGGGCAAATGCTCAATGCAGGAGGTGCCCCCTGGTGGTCAGTGCGCTCCCACAGGGGGCACACCGCTCATCCAGAAGCTGGCCTCACAGCTGGTGAGCGGAGTGGCAGTAGTGGGAGCCTCTCCCGCCTCCGCAGCAGTGTTAAGGAGCAGCAAGCCGAACGGTAAGGAGCAATGAGCAGGCAGGTGGTAAGAAATGAGGGGTCCTGGACTGTGAGAGGGATGTCTGACTGCCGGCTTAGGCCTGATCCCCGCAGGGAGCTGGCCTAAGCCGGCAGGCAGACATTCCCCAAGGGGTCCCGGACTGCTAGAGGGTGCAGGCCACGCCAAGGGACCCCCCCCCCTCCCTGTACCATTTCATGCACCAGGCCTCTAGTATAAATATAGAATGGGGGAAGTTGAAAAGGAATCCTATGGCATTGCATTGAACTTGAAATGGTGATATGAATTCAACATTTTTAAAATTGCTCTATTGAGGTATAATTGGCATACAATTAACTGCACATATTTAAAATGTATAAGTTAATAAGTTTTGACATATGTATATACCTGTTAACTATTGTTATAATAAAGATTGCATTCAGATGTATCACTTCCCACAGTTTTCTCATATTCCTTTATAAACCCTCTGCTTTGTCCTTCCTCTCTAGTTTCCCCTCTCTGCATCCACTTTCTTTCTGTAACTATAGAGCAGTTTGCATTTTCCAAAGTCTTATATAAATGGAATTATTCAATACAAGCTCATTTGGGCAAGAAGAGAGCCTGGCTTCCATTTAGCATAATTATTTTGAGATTCACTTATGTTGTTGCTAGTATCAAATTTATTCATTTTTGGTACTGAGTAGTATTTCACAATTTGTTTATCTGTTAACCTATTGATGGATATTTGGGCTGTTTCAGATTTTTTGCTAATACAAATAAAGATTCTATGAACATTCACATACAAATCTTTTCATAGACACATGCTTTCTTTTCTCTTGTTTAATGACTTAAGAGTGGGATGAATTAATCATATAGTGGGTGTCTTTTAAGATTTTTGAATCTGCCAAACTGTTTTCTAAAGTGGTTGTACCATTTTACATTTTCACCAGCAATGTACAAAAGTTTCCATTCCTCGACTCCTTGTCAGAGTTGGCCTGGGTATTCTTTTAAGCTTATCTTACACATATGTAGTTATATCTCATTGTTTTAATTGGTACTTCTCCAGTGAGTAATTATGTTGAACATCATCTCATGTGCTTGGTTCCTATCCCTAAATCTTCTTTCGTGAAGTATTGTTCAAATTTTTTGACCAGTTTTTATTTTGTGTTTTGTTTCTTATTATTAATTTTTGACATTTTTGTTACATGTCCTGCATATAAGTCCTTTACAGAGATATGTTCTGTAAATATGTTCTCCCAATATGTGCCCTGTTTGTTTATTGTCCTAATAGTGTACTTTTGATGAGAAGTTTTAAATTTTGGTGAAGCCCAATTTATTAATATTTTATTGAAATCACATGGTAGTAATTATCCTATGTTCTCCTCTTACAAAGTTGTTTTTGCTATTCTAGATTCTTTGCATATCCCTATAAACTTGAGAATCAGGCATCAATTTCATTTTTTAAAGTCTGCTTGTATTTTTATTTCCATTATATTGAATCCATAGATCATTAGAGAGTGATCTCTTAACAATAGTGACTCTTTTGATCAATGATCAATTCATATCTCCACTTATTTCAATCTTCTTTATCTCAAAAAAAATTATTTCAGGTTTCTGAATACAGGACTTGAACATCTTCTGGCAGATTTATCCCTATGTATTTCATACATTTTGATGTTAAATTTGCTCCTATTTTTCCAGTTTCATAAAGTGGAAGCTGATGCCATGAATTTAAAATTTTTCTTCTTTTCTAATACTGTAGTTTAATGTTATAAATGTTCCCCTCCTTATATTTGGCTTTAGGGAGAGCTCATAAATTCTGATATATTGTATTTTCATTTTCATTCAGTTTGAAACACTTTCTAAAACTCATTTTGAATTGTCTTGACTCATACGTTACTTAAAATTATGCTATTTAGTTTCTAAATACTTGGGAATTTTCCAGATTATTTCTCTTACTGATTTCTGATTTAATTCTCTTAAGGTCAGAAAATGTTCTTTGCATGATTTGAATCCTTTTAAATTCTCTGAGACCTGTTTTGTGGCCCAGAATATGGTTTATCTTGGCAAGTGTTGTGTATGCACATTAGGCTTCCTGAAGTTGTAATACTGGTCACTGATATTCTGTTCATTTTTTTTTCTAATATCTGCTCTCCATGTTTCATTTTGAGTAGTGTCTATTTTCTTGTCTTCAAGTTCACAGCTTTTTTCTGCAATGCTAATTTTGCCATTACCTCATGGATGCAATTTTTTTACCTTACATACTGTAATTTCCATATATCTATTTAACTTTGTTTAAACATCTGGAATGTGATTATAATAAGAATGATTTGATGCCCTTATCTGCTATTTCTAACATCTTGGCCATTCTATTTTATTGTCTATTGACTAATTTTCTTCACTAAGGTAATATGTTCCTTCTTTGCATGCCTGGTAACCATGGATTGGATGCCAAACATTTTGACTTTTACTTTGTTGGATACTGGATATGTTTGTAATACTATAAATATGCTTGAGTTTTGTTCTAGTCCTCTGTTAAGTTATATGAAAACAGTTTGGTCTTTCAAGTCTTACTTTAATAAGTGTTAAGTAGGTACAGAGCAGTGCTTAATCTAGAGCTAATTATTTCCCAAATCTCCTGAGGAAAGAATTTTCTAAGTCCTCTACCCTGTGCCTCATGAATTGCAAGTTTTCCCATTCTGGCTGGTAGGAACATGCATTGATTCCAGTCCTGTGTGTGCATCGTGCACAGTTCACTTTAATACTTTCAGATGATCCTTCCCCTGACCTCTGATCTTTTACTCACATGCATGCTCTAATCACTGTGCTGAATACTTGAGGGAGGTCTTCTGAAGATCTCTGAGCTTCTCTCTGTGTACAGCTGGCTCTCTTACCTCTGTACATCATGGCCATCTTGATCTCCTGGATTATATCTTTCCAACTCTGGGAGTTGGTTGAATTCTACCTGGATTTTCCTTCCCTATGTTGTGGTCCAGAAATGCTTTTGAGGCAATAAACTGAGACAGTTGCAGGGTTCACTTTGCTGGTTTCCTGTTCTTCAGGGATTGCTCTCCTTCATTTTCATAGCCTGACATCCATTGTCTAAAATGCCTTGTTTCATATACTTTGTCTAGGTTTAATTTGGGTTTTGTTGTTGTTCTTGTTTCAGACAAGAGGTAAATTCAATCTTTATTACTCTATTTGGACAGAAGAGAAATGAACTCATGACATGTAAAGAAATGTATTTTTATCAGACTATTGAAACCATCAAAATCAGAGGTTGGCACACCTCGTTCTGCCATAAAGGGGTCAAATAGTACATATTTTAGGTTTTGAAGGTCATATGGTCTCTGTGGCAACTTCTCAACTCTGCCATTGCAGTGTGAAAATAACAAAGATAATGTGTAAACAACTAAGCATAAGAGTTTCAACAAAATGTTATTACAGAAGTAGGAAAAAAACTGCATATGGCCCACAGGCCCTAGTTTACCCATTTCTGAGATAAATCAATGCCACTCCAGTTTTTCAATGGTGAGATATGATAGGCATTGTCTTAGTCAAGTCTTCAAATATATAGCATTATCAATAACAGGGTACCCTGACACTATTCACCTCACTATAGAAGTAAGCAGCATCACCTAGGTAGTATTCCTGCCATAAATTTTTAAACTGATCTAACTCTGAGAAAATAATCAAACAAATACTGAATATGGGTTATTATGAATAACACTTGGAATAAGCCATTGAAAAACATCACTGTCATGAAAAACAAAAGATCAGAATGTGAGGAAACTAGATTAAGATATTAAAAACACTCTTCATGAATTTCATCTGAATCCTTGATGAAAATTAAAACACTAAAGTTATAAAAAATGTTATTGGGATAACTGAGTAAATTTAAACATGGACTGACTTTAGAGTTTATCTGATCATTAGATTGTTTAATTCATTAATTTTATTGAAAAATGGTTTTGGAAATAATTTGCAATTAACCCTTTATATGTAATATACTTGGTACATTATTCATATTATGCACTCTACTGTTCTTGAAAGATGAGACATCAAACAACATGCAGATAGGTGATTACAAAGTTTTTTCCTTCAGCATCTATTAGAATATTGGAGTTTAAGCCATTGCTAAAAATGACACATGAAAAGAGAAAGGGAAGGACAAAATAGAGGTGAAGAAAAAGAGAGAAGAAAAGAAGATGAAGAAATGGAGGAAAAAAAAACAGGAGGAAAATGAAAGAAAGGAAGAAAATCTATAATAATAAAAGCATAATATGCTAATGAGACCAGACAGCCAAATGACCTTCCAGATGTCCTTTCGGACAATCTTCGGAACGAAGCCGGGGCTGCGAGGGCTGAGGCAAGCTGCAGCCTTTGCAAGGGCCAAGCCCCTTGCACGAATTTTGTGCATCAGGCCTCTAGTAATACAAATAAGAGAAGGAGGAAGCAGGCAGATGGTTGCAGAGTGAACATTATAAAATGTGCTTTGCTCCCTGAGGCAAACCTCTTTCCTAGCCAGAGACTAAACTTCCAATTGTGCATTCAACCAGTCCCTTATTCTAGCATTGGTCTGAGCCTTTCTCTCGACGATTTTCAAGAGACTCATTGTTAGATCAAAGCAATTGCTAGTTCTGCTCTGATCACCTTAAAAACAGCCTAGTAACTACATTTCTTCACTTCATTCCTATTTTCAGTAACTAGCTCCGTACTTCAATTGTCTATGTCTAACCATTCCTTGAGAAGTTGCCCAGAACCATTTGCATGACTGGGCAACCACCTTGGCCCCCATAAATTTTCACAACACCAGAGGGCGGAAAGGTATCCAGGTGTACCACCTCTCACAGATGCCTCAACAGCCTGCCTGTCTGCCATGTTGCTGGCTGCCAGACCAAGTTCTATAACCTTTACTCTTCTTCTTGACTCAAGTTAGTTACCTGCCTGGTTGAACTTGTAGGACTGCAAGACCTAAAATAACTATTTCAGTCCATTGGGTGGATAGATATGAGAGAGAATGCTTCTTGGCAGCATTTCCCTAGGAAATCGTCCTAAGGAAGCCAGCAAAAACATGCTGGCCAGGAAAACAATATATTAATTAGATAGTCTATTCTTAGTGACCAGCCCATTCATATTTAGAGCTAGAAAGCAAACAGTGAAGTAAAACTTTAAGTGGGTGAAGTATCTTATATCAAAGATTCAAGTTCAATAATATTATTTCCACTATCCCTACAGCACTGTCGATCGCTTTAATATTCCTGTTTAGCATACGAATGGCCTAGAAATAATACAAAGACATTACAATCATGCATTTTAAAGTTTGAATTATTATTTTTTCTTTTGGATAAGCACCTCTTGTTTCTTCATTCAAAAAATTTAAAAATTCCATAATTCATATTTTACATATATGATTCACCAGTGTTAACAATAAATATGAATGAGCTAGAATTTAAAAATATGAGGAGCTATATTTTAACTTTTCCTTAAGTTTCACTTCATTGGGTTTTTAATATTATAAATATACTTCTCCAATTTATGCAACATTTTGTGTGTTTTTTTTTTGTTTTGTTTTAAATATATTTTATTGATTTTTTACAGAGAGGAAGGGAGAGGGATAGAGAGTTAGAAACATCAATGGGAGAGAAACATCTTTCAGTTGCCTCCTGCGCACCCCCTACTGGGGATGTGCCCGCAACTAAGGTACATGCCCTTGACCTCAGTCCGCAGGCCAATGCTCTATCCACTGAGACAAACTGGTTAGGGCATAAGCAACATTTTGTTCAGTGTGTGGCAATACATCCTGCACTACATGTGTATATTCTATCAACTCAGAAAGCAATTAATGTCTATAATTAGTAATGCAAATTAATAGATGAAAAGAATTCTTCCCTCTAAAATTACTCTGGATACTTTTCACAGTGTTTTAAAGAAAAAAAAAATATTATATAACCATCATCTTATTAAATCATACTTTAAAAACTGATATTTGCATAAAGAGGACTTATTTCATGAAGATTCCATCTTTGGAATTATTATTTTTCTCAGCTAATTGCTCATGAATTCTTTTATAATAGGCATCATCTTCATTTTACTAAAGAACAGCAAAAATATCAGAATTAAGTGAGATTTAACATCACATATTCAGGGTGATAAGAGGGAACTGTTAAAAAAATAAAAGCAGCATGTTTATAAGAATATGATCTCACATTTTATTTTAAAATTCCACATCCATATTTCTTTTAATAATGCTCTCAAACTGGCAACTTATTGTCCTTTCAATTGTATAACAATTTTTGTATAACCTTTCCTATTAAAATATAAAATCAGCATCTGTCTACTGAAGTTGACTGAACCATCAAACTCATTTTACTCCCACTTTATTTCACAGCTACAATTACACTTTCTCACCCCGAAACATCAAAACAGAGGCACAGCCAGGCTTTTTCACCTTTGTGACTACATAAAAGAAATACTCTAACAAATGCATTTACCCATCTATTCATTAGTGTGTGTTTTTAAAAGAACTCTATTGATGAATGTGAAGCAGCATAAACCCAGAGTTTTATCCAGGTGGGGGGAAAATAACTCAAGTTTTAGCTCTCTGGAGGATGCAAGGAAGGCAAACATCTCTACTGAAATCTACCTAATAGTATATCTTGAACTGCCGTGAATGGTTTAAATATCAAAGTTTCACAATTTCACTTCCAAATGTTTAAAAGTAAGGAATGAAACAGCATCTCTGGTGAATTTTATCTGAGTTCATAGGGCTAAATCCAAAACACAGGTACAGAGAAGCAAAGCACTCATCAAAGTCTATATCCTATGTGCATACTATAGTGACTTAGCGCCCCCCTCACCTCCCCCCGCCAAAAGGAAAGAAACACACATTTTAATGACTCATCACTGTAATTTCCCCATGGTCTTCTCACCCATTACTTACTTCTATAAAGCATCATAGGAGCTTCCCTGAGCTCAGTTCCAAAGAACAAACACCTTTGCTATGAAGACATGCCTCATAACATCATAGCATGTCAGTATCTTAACCATAAAATAATGCCTGTGAAAGCAATATGGGTCATAAAAATCAAATTCTGATTATATTGGGAGCCTTAAATAAATATACTGTAATATGGCTAGTTTTTAAATGTTACTTTCACTATTTAAAGTAACTAAAGTGAAAGCATATAAAAAACTTATATATGAAGGACTAGTGGTAAAAATAATTTCCTATGAGTCATACCAAGTGTGGGTCATTCAATTTGAATGTTATTCAGAGGCCAATTATGAACCATTCTAACCAGTTTTGCCTTGATGCATTATGATAGCAGAAAAATTTAAAAATACAGAAGGGGACAAAAATTATTCTCAATATTTTAAATGGAATATTTCCAAAGATATCTATAAAAATAAAAGTGTAATATTGCTAATTAGACCAGATGTCCTTCCGGATGACCTTCTGAATGAAGCTGGGGCTGCTAGGGAAGCCCAGGTCCTGGGTCCCAGAGGGAAGCCAGTGCCGGCAGCCAGGGGCTGGAAGGCCTACTCTCGCATGAATTTCATGCATCGGGCCTCTAGTTTTATAATAACCTGTCATTTAGATATAGTTACCTAATAACTCCACGTATAATACACTAAAAAGTCTCATAGGCCTCTTTAATTATTTTTATTGACTTTCAGATTTTAGAGATAGGTGAGTCCCTATACAGCCAAGTCCTTTTCTTGGGAATAAAGACTGTTTCATATCACCCAGTGTGTGCTCTTCAGCAAAGGTAACTATTTTTATCTTAATTTATCACAAAGTAACCTGGATTAGACTAACACAAGAAGACAAAAAGTTTCCCCAAATTTATTTTATTTCTAATTGCACTTTGAATCATAAAGTTAACAACTGAGAATGTATTTATTTTTTATTCTGATTTAGGCACAGCACTGTCAGGAGATATTCAAATGTCTTTTATTGACCTCTTTTCCACTAGAGTCATTTTCATCCTAATTCTTTGCTTTAGATTTCTAATTTTGTTTGTTGTTATAACTTTTTACAATTATTATTGGCCTCAATAGTGTATGAATGAAAAAAACAAGCCATTGTTTTATCTAGAAGAACACTATCCTTTTCCTCTTAAAGTTGTGTCAAGTTAACATTAAATCCCCACTGAACTATTTTTCAGTTAGTCACAAGAATGAAAAAAAGTTGACAATACCCATATTCTAAAATTCCAGACCATGAACCTAATTATTTTGGCTTACACATTTTTAGTTATACCAAAGAATGTCCTAGTCTAAAGAGTTAAAAATTAAAACTCCCCCAAAAAAGCAAATGCAAATACTCTAAGGATGAAGAATGAGGGGTTGTCAGGCCAGTGTGGCCCAGTGGTTGAGTATGGACCAATGAACCAGGATGTCATAGTTTGATTCCGGATCAGAGCATACTCTTGGGTTGTGGGCGCTATCCCCCATAGGGTTGCGCATGGAGTCGTCAATGATTCTCTGTCATCATTGATGTTTCTATCTCTATCTCCCTCTCCCTTCCTTTCTCTAAAATCAATGAAAACATATTATAAAAAAAGAATGAGACCCTGGCCGGTTTGGCTCAGTGGATACAGCATCAGCCTGTGGACCAAAGGGTCCTGGGTTCAATTCCATTTCGGTCAAGGGCATGTACCTTGGTTGCAGGCTCCTCCCTGGCCTGGGCCCTGTTTGTGGCTCATGCAGGAGGCAACTGATCAATGTGTTTCTCTCACATCAATGTTTCTCTCTGTCTTTCCCTCTCTCTTCCAATCTCTCTAAAAGATTAATGGAAAAATAAATATTCTCAGGTGAGGATTAGCAACAAAAAAATAAAGAATTAGGGGTGTTCTGGTTAATAATATAAAATAGAACTAATTAATATTATATTACATTACATTATATTATATTACATTACATTATATTATATTACATTATATTATATTATTATATTATATTATCCTATATAATAAAAGGGTAATATGCAAATTGTCCCTAACAGCAGAACAACTGAGAAAGACTGGTCACTATGACACACACTGACCACCAGGGGGCAGACGCTCAATGCAGGAGATGCCCCCTGGTGGTCAGTGCGCTCCCACACGGGGAGCTCTGCTCAGCTACAAGCCAGGCTGATGGCTGCCAGCACAGCAGTGGTGGTGGGAGCCTCTCCCGCCTCCTCAGCAGCACTAAGGATGTCCAACTGCAGCTAGGCCTGCTCCCCGCTGGCAAGTGGACATGTCCTGAGGGCTCCCGGGCTGCCAGAGGGATGTCTGACTGTCAGCTTAGGCCCGATCCCCCAGGGAGTGGGCTTAAGCCAGCAGGTGGACATCCCCTGAGGAGTCCCAGACTGCGAGAGGGCACAGGCCAGGCCAGGCTGAGGGACCCCCCCAAGTGCACAAATTTTTGTGCACTGGGGCTGTAGTATTATAATAATATACTATAATAATATGAAGGAAGGGAGGGAGGGAAGAAAGGTGGGAAAGAGGAAAGAAAAAAGGAGAAAGAAGGAAATGTCATGAACAAACTGTGACCATAGGGAAGACACTCAACATCTGAATCTCAGTTTTATAATCTATACAATGGTTATAGTTTCCTTGAGGGATTTATCCAACCCCTCCAACTCTTGCACCTTTAGTCTCACTGCTCTCTAGGGCTCTATATTATCCCTAAAAGTAATAGAACCACTTCACTGTTCTGTTAGGTATGCAATGGAAAAAGTGGTTGATACAAAGCATTTTTTCCCTTTTCTTCTCTTTTTTGGCACTACCACAAGGAAGTACCAAAAGCAAATGACAAAACCTGTTCTTGTGCAGGAATGCAGTGGTGAGTTAGGGGCTATCACAGATATAATTTACCTATGGCATCTTTCCCTTATACTGACTAATTACATTCTACTAAACAACAAATTGATAAAATCCATTGTTAAGTTATTTTCTTACTTTTTAGTAGAAATATAGAAACTAGGGTGGGCTAGCAAATAACAAGCTGAAGTAATTTAGGAGCTGGGAATAAAACACTGCTACCCTTGATGTCTTTTCATGGCTAATAAATAAACTAAAGGTCTCTGCTTAGAATTGCACATCAGGAGCCTGCTTCGTGTTGATCGTGATCTTCTTCCATAACTAGTTGTTAACAGATAGGAAAAGAATTCAATAGAAATGTGGGTTTCATTTATGAACATAAAACTCTGTCCTTTCAAAAATATTTTACCCAATTAACTTAACCCCCCACAGATAGAGTCTCTCGTAATTTTGAAGAATGAATGTCATTTCAAGCTTTTGTTGATATAAAATCTCTTCTAATTAATAACAGTAATGAGAAAATTAAGATAATAAAATAAAATCATTTTGGGTACAGAAAGCACCCAAACAATGAAAAAGAATTTAAATTTTAGTCAGTTCCTCAAATAGCCCAGTGAGTATTCATTTCCAGAAAAGTGTCTTCTGAAATCATTTTCTTCGGGAAAATATTTTCTTGTATATTCCTATGTGAAATACAGTGAAGATACTACAGATATATGTGATTGTTTTTCTCTTCTCACAAATAGAAAAATATGAGCCCAAATGTTCCATTGAAAACAGAATAGAGGAATGACATTATTTCAAAAATAGAGAGGGCTCTACTACTATTACCATTATGCCTTTATCAGAGAACTAATGAGAATTAATATAGGAAACAGGAGCTCCCTTGTCCTTATCTGCAGAAGCAGAGTATCTCTAAAGGTAATAACTCCCTGTAAACTTAAATTACTGAATATCTCTGAACCATATCAATAAAATAAAATGGGGATGACAATCTCTCTCTCTCTCTCTCTCTCTCTCTCTCTCTCTCTCTCAGTGGATGGTATATGTACAAGAAGCAAGTGACAGATGAGAACATACAATAACCTGTAGACATTTGTGTGATTCATGGTATTATGTAACCATTAGTGTTGTTAGGGAAAATAAATGTTTATAGACTCTGTAAAAGGTGATTTAAAGCAGCATTCTACTACTGACAACCTTATTTTTTAAAGTGTGTTGTATTTTAGAAAAGATCCAAACTTAAATTCACCTATCCATGTGTCACAGTGGAAACATTTCTGCATTGTATAGCAAAGCACTTTTTCCTTGTGTTCTCTACATTCACCTACATGTCCTATTGTCCTCTCAAGGGCTCCTCCCTGACTGTTCTTCCTCCACTTGTCAGTGCTAGCCCACTCCTCTGCCCCATTCCGGTCTACCTCTCTCTGTCTACAGGACAGATCATCACAGAGAGAAACAATATATTTTTTAAATATGTTTTTATTGATTTGTAGAAAAAAAGAAAGTGAGAGAGATAGAGAAATAGAAACATCTATGAGAGAGAAACATCATGTACAGACTGCCTCCTGCATGTCCCCTACTGGAGATCAGGGATGCAGCCCCAGCATATGCTCTGACTGGGAATCAAACCAGTGACCTCTTGGTTTATAGGTCGATGCTCTACCACGGAGCCACACCAGCTGGGTGAGAACAATATCTTACAGCCCTGCGTGCACCTTCTTTCCCAGTTCCAACTCAATGCACACTAATGACAGAATGATCTTTCTAAAGCATAGTAGTAATTAACAATAGTAAATCAGCTGAATTATAAATACACAAAGTAAAATAATGCTTAGTATGCGCTTCCGAATATATTTTCAAGACAGTAATTATTAAATGAATCATGCTATATTCCTCTCACTACATATGCATTAAAGAATTAGTAAAAAAGATGCATTATTGATGTGGGAAGAGGTCTATAATTTATTGTTAATTGAGAAAAAAAGCAAATTGTTGAGTAAGATGTACTATGCCACTCCATTTTGTAAAAGTGTAAAACATATACATATTGATATTTGAAATTCATATGAAGAAACATATATGAAACAGTAATACATGTAAATACAGAGGATTATGAATTTCTACATAGTGATCATATCTATGGAATGGTGCCAGAAGCCAGTTCTAGCATGTCACAATTGCAAGAGTTTCATCAAAAGGTTGATGGAACTTGGGGACTCAACAGGGTTGAGTCACACATGTAGTTACCTGTTGGGAATGGCTGAGGGCATTTCCCCAAACCTGAAAAGGGATGATGGCTTGGCTGCAAGACAGCTGAGGGCATCTTAATCTACATGTTATTGCCTCCTACTGGCCAAACAACTGAACAGCCGTAGGCTAATTTCTTCCATTCTGACAATGCCTCTGTATATAAAACCCTGACCCTTTGAAGTGTATATCTCTGCCTCGCCTCAGGAAAAGTTGTGTTAATAAAAAGCATGGGTCCTGAGAGGAGGAGAACTTAGATCTTAGTTTCCTTTAAACTAGGCTCCTCTGACCCTCAAATGCCTTTCAAAATTATGCTTCGTCTTTGGACTCCTATTTAATCTACACACAGCCTTCTCCAGATTGCTGAACCCTTCTTGATGCTGAAAAGAACCCCAGCAGAATGGGATTGGGAAGCATGGAAAAGGAGATTTTATTTACTTATTCATTTCTTTTATAGGGGATATGGACATTTTGTTTAACTTTTTAAAACCATATCTTTGATATATGTTGTCAACAAATTACCTAGTGAGATTGAAGAAGTCAATGAGGAGTTTCACTTACTGTTTTATCCAGTACTATATTGTCTACTTTTTTGAAAAACATAGAACATGTATTTCTTCAGTAATTTGAAAATTTTAAATCCCATAAGGTTTTAATTAAAAAATATGAATTTAGGCAAGATTACCTTTATTGGCAGATGCAGCCTTGAGTAGATTGTCTTTACTGTAGTAGGGAATTACTTAGGCAGGTTGTTATTTACTACACCATCTCAGAATTCTATTAAAATGAGCAATAGAACAATGCCCTGCAGTGTTGTTGTGAGTATAAGCTAATATAAGTGGATTATATGTAAGAAGTTGAACAAGCTATGGGAAATCAGCAAGGGTTATGTAAAAAATATTCAGCCCAATATATTCTCTTTTCCTATGAACACTGTTCTGCTAAATGAGCATTTCTAAAGAAAATGGGGAGCTTATTTTTGTTGTGGGACCTAGAAGTCTCATTTTCTTCACCTGAAACACTTCACCAGAAATCTGTTACTCAGACGTACTGTTCCTAAACACCCAAAAGACTGGGCTTCCTTCATAGTTGGCAATTTCCCTGCCTGTCCCTGGAGATGTCCACATAGAACTCCTGGGACATGTGAGCCACTGAACTGCAAAATTTATCTTTCCAGGAATTTACAAATTTCCCCATTCCTATCAGATCAGTTGTAAATACCCAATTTGTCATTTAATAATATGAAGGTCATGTATATGTGGCTAAGAACACACCATTAGGAAAACTACTCTAGTGAGTACATTAGAAATGCTAAAGGACAGAGTGACTACAGGATAAGTATAGAACCAGATAAAGCTAGAAAAGTTGGCAGAGGTCAAACCATGGAGGATATCATATGAAGAGCAATGAACACCACTGAAGAGTTTTTAATTGGAGTCTACAGAAGGATGAGAAAATAATCTGAGTCAGTTAGAAAGATATCCTTTCTGGTTATTGTATTAAGAACAGATTGAAAGGGGCCAACAAATCAGCTCATGCCAATCCTTGCTTCAGAGCCCTTCAAAGGCTGCTCATCTTAAACAGTAAATGCTAAAGTCCAAAGTATATCCTACAAGCTTTCTATGATCTGGCCCCTATTTCTCAGATTCTAGCTCCCTGGAACTCGTTTACGTACATTTTTTATTGCATAAAAGTAAAACATATTTTAAAAGCAGCATACAAACTTTAGGTCACTGAAAATTATTTCTTGAAGCAATTAGAGTAGGTACTAAAAGTAATCTGAGAGCAGGTATTAAAAGTAATCTTATCCCATCTCTTCTTTAGAAGGCAAATACAGAAACCACCCCTGTAGGGGAACCCTGTGTACTTATGAAAAATCCTATCTGTGTACCTAGTGAACCACGCTACAGAAGCACAAATGTCTGAGCCTATTTTCCTTGACTTATAATCTCAAGAGATAAAGACTAGACAGTAAGAGCCTAGTCAGCTGTAGAAAAATCCTGCCCCATTGAGCTTCTTAGGACATGTAAATATTCACAGACCCAACTGATATTAAAAAATGTAATGGTTGATGACTGAATTCTCTGACCTTCACCTGAACATCAAGCATAAAATGACAGAACTAAAAGTAAACCAAGGTCATGTTGTTCTGATGAACTTATTTTATGGTCATTCTTTGAATGTGTATGCATCTACCATCAACAAAAGCACCCCTTCAGATAAACTCATAGTGACTTCAGGCATTTTCCATAAAGCTAGGATGCACCAGAATTTTTTAAAGAGAAGCAATACAAAATTATTTACCCTATTCCTAGAAATTTCATAGTTACCATATTTTTCCGTGTATAAGACACCCCATGTATAAGATGCCCCCCCCGGCACTTTTCCAACCCCAAATTAAGAAATCAATATTTTAAACATTTTGCTGGTTTTCTGCTTAAGGCCTTCTTCTTTTTTGGCATTTTAAGGAGTTGTTTGTCCTGTTTTCTCCACTGTCTGATCATACACTTGGTGGGAGGAGGTCCAAATTGTCTCTCTGAAACTCTATTTCATGCTCTTTTGCATAGCTGATTACATTCTGTTTGAATTGTGCAGAGTAAGACAATCATTGCTTACCAGTATTTATCTTTTTATTTTTTGACATCTTTATGGGCTCAGAACACTCATGTCCCTGTTGCATCTGCACACTCTCCACCTCTACCTCCAATTACAGCATCACATAACATCAGTAACAATAAGGCTCCTGATTGGAGGAAGCCTGTTTGACAAGGTATGGGCAGCTATGCACTTGCGGGGCTCCCTCCTAGACGCCCCTCAATTTTCAGTCTAACGATTTTAGAAAAAAATGGCATCTTATACATGGAAAAATATGGTATGTTTCTCACACATTCCAGCAGAACAACCATTATTTGGGAAGCCCCATATTAAGCAAAATTCAAGAAGTACTAAGTATTATATACAGAATACTAAACCCATTTCCACTGATGCTGCCCTCAGCAAAATGATGAGGTTTTTTTTCCTCTAAGAGAAAGAAACTTCATTTCCTACAATCTGGAACGCTCAAGATAGACATTGCAGATGCATCTGAAAACAAACTTCTATGTTGTCAGCATATCATGAAGATTGAAGGCTGCCTCTTAGCACTGGTAGATTTAAAGTTTATGGCAGCATTTCTATTATAAACAACATTTTCCAAGGGTTTATAAACCAGCTGTAAAGAATCTGCTCCCAGATCATATTTGTAGGCTAAAGGAAGTAGAAAAATATTAAAGTTCATTATGAAATTAAAAATAAAACACATTTTAAACCACATCTTGAAATTGCAAATTATGAAAGCATAATTTTCAAGAGTTTTGTGCCACAACTTAATCTTAATATATAATGCAAGAAAAATAATGACGAGAAATTTATGGGATGGAAACCCATTTTCATGTATTCAGAATGCATGTTGAAAAACAACTTCAAGTAAATAACTGTCATTCCAGAGTAGATTTTACTCCTACTTAGATTGGATTTACTCTTGTAACCATGGATATATGTAACTACAAATATCTATACTTACTGAGTTGTCAAAAGAAATTATACTTGAAAAACAACTCTGGGATAAAAACCAACATTTGTGAAGTACAAAGATAGAAGTGAAATCCTTGCTTCTGGTAGCATCTCTTTCTTACTCACATAAATACGTAAATTCACACAAACACTCTCCCCCCACACCTGCAACACACATACACAAACACAAATGGATACGTAAGGGTCAAGCACAAAGCCTTTTGTTGTTTGTGGCTTTTCAGAAATGAATGGAAAGTTAAGTCTCAAAATAAATAAGAGGAAAGTTAAGCCCTAATGATTAAAAAAATCTACACTTAGAAAAGATGAACAAATAATATCATAAACAATCTTCCTCAAAACAAGGATTCTGTGTTCTCTACATGTGCAAATCCACTTAACAGGATATTCCTTATTTGGTGATCAGTTGCTAATAATAATAATTTGAACCACACTTTTGTTTAAAATCACCACTTTCTGAATGGACTTGTCTCTCCCAAATTATTTAAATCTAAAACAACCAATACAGTTACCCATTGGAATCATTGAGAAGGACAAGTTAGCATGCCACACCTTCAAGTCCTGAGAAGGCAACTTACCTACTGGTTCTCACCTTGGATTTTCTCTGAAGCACCCCATCTGGACAAGTTCCACCAAACTACCCCTCTTCTCTCCTTCCTTTTCTTACTATACCACTCAAGTCTCATCTCTCCCAAGGGTCTCCCTCCCCAACCTCCAGTAACGCTAATATTCGCATACATAATTGAAGTAACAAAGTCAAGAGGTTTATGGCCCTTGAAAGAAAATATAAGCAAGGCAAGTCAGAAGAATGTTGCTCTACAATAGGGAAACCTGTGTGAAAAGAACTTTTAAAGAACAGAGATGCCTAATAAGACATGTCCTTGAAGAGATGATAAATAGATTTCCTAAAGGAATGAAAGTCTCGATGGAAGAGAAGAAATTCTGAAGGATGATATTACAAAAGGATGATCTTGAAATGAATTACTGCATCCAAAAGGAGGGTGGGGATGAGAATCTACTTATACAAGGCCTATAGTATCCACCTGAAAGAACTCTACTAGACTACTTGATTTTGGAGGAAATGCAGGACATTGTCATCCACACATACTTAATATAGTTTTAACTTGTTTCTTTCTTTTAGATTATATTGAGCTTTTATTTTGAAATGGTCTTTGGTTTTATTTCCTTAACTATAGCAGACTTACTCCCATATTTAAAAAAAAAGTAGTTAAGTGTGAATAATTACAGTTAGAGATTCTAAAACTTCAAATTTATTTCTTTAAAAGAGTATTATTCACTGTTCATGATGCCAACATGGGACAGCATTAGCTCTATGCCTTGAAAATCTTCCTCATAGTTTGGAGAGAATATCAGCCACTTAAGTGCTTCCCTGAGAATACTTCCTTCCTTGTCTGTGGAGACTTGGTAATACCTTCCAAAATAGCTTAGCCTCCCAATTACATTGCCTTGGCTCTGCCTTTGTTCACTTTCCCAGGCATGGCTCATACATAGTAACCGAGAAATATAATTTATTCTAAAGACTTGCATTTTTTTCTTTTCCTTTATCTTTAAAAAAGAAAAGCCTCTCGAACAGAACAACTTTTGCCTTCTTTGACCTTCGGCATTTTTCAAGTTCTCCTGAATGTTTGGTATACAATATTAAAGAATAAGACTGTTCTAGAAAGGTAAAGAAAAAGAACATTGAATTTTGAAGCCTTTTTCAACTATAAATATAGAAGTCTGATTAAGTCTGAAATGGAGATTGATTCTTCAGTGTTTTAACAGAATCAAACCTTTTTAGTAGCAATGAAAGTACAGATATTTAAGCCAGCAATATTAAACAAGATGTGATGGAGTTGGAGATAAATGGATTTGTTATGCATATGTGATTCAAAGAGAATTGTATGAGAGAAACTTGATATACAACTTTGCTGAAAGTCCTTTATCTAAGGATTCCCAATCTTCAATAACCTTTCACTGGACATTTTAAAACTTGTTAAAGGCTCATCCTTTAAATCTAAATTATTATTTTCTTCGTGTAATGATAACTAAACCTAAGTCTCTGAATAAAGAATATTTGTTTAAATTTGAGAAGTATTTGTTAATTAAAAAGATAATTTTCCATTGGTCATTTTGCTGTTCTTGAAATCTAATTTTTAGCAACATAGAGATGGTGTTTGCCAACTAATTACATTAGATCAACTCCAGTGTGGGAATATAGTCCATGAACAAGGAAATAATTAGATTCTCCTATTTAGAAGACTTATCAAACAAAACAAAAAAAGAGCAACAAGATATTCAACAACTCAGCTATGTTTCTCATCATTGTGGTAAATCCAAAAGTAAATAAAAGGAATTATAGCAATCCTAAAATTGCTTATACAGTAATTAGAGTTATTTATATAATGCTCTGCAAAGTGCTTTGACCTCTTTAAGTCATTAAATAATTACATTCAGTTTTGTAGATAAAATTTATTCACATCAGGCCCCAAACAAGTTAACTTCTTGAAAATATAAAGATGTAGACTAAAGTATCTTAAGATTCTTCCCATATTTATTAGACCATAACTATACATATTAATTGCATATGTATGTATAACTTTTATTTTCAGTATCCTGTCATTTATTTTTTAATATGTTTTTATTGATTTCAGAGAGGAAGGGAGAGGGAGAGAAAGATAGAAGCATCAATGATGAGAGGGAATCATTGATCAGCTGCCTCCTGCACACACCCCCACTGGGGATCAAGCCTGCATCCTGGGCATGTGCCCTTGACTGGAATCGAACCTGAGACCCTTCAGTCCACGGGTTGATGCTCCATCCACTGAGCCAAACTGGCTAAGGCCTGTCATTTATTTTTTAAGGGCATATTTACACAGATTTTTTTCAAATCTAAGATCACTATCACAAGTCAATAAGTTGTTCTGCACAGCATGGATGCTCAGTAACTATTGTTAAAAGGCAAAATCTAAGGCATTTTCTCATGAATTTCTAGCATAAAAATGTATTAATCATAAAAGAGTAACAGAGATGTTTTCCAACTAGTTGGTTCACTCTAAGGTTAATACCAGGAGACATTCCCACATCTGTAAACAAGAACAGAAAACATTCTCCACTAAGAAGAGCTTGTTATGGAGCAAGGTTATCTAGGAAGTGAGGAATCCAAGCCCTTTCCAAAAACCGTGGGCTCTAGAAAGCTTGTCTACCCTGTCTACCCAGCCTTGCGTTAGTAAGAACTATTTTCACCGTCTAAAGCTCCAACTATACACATGATGGAAGATTAGAGTAATATTTGACAAAGAGAAGTGAGCATTCACATAAGGGAGAAAGATGCAGAGATATAAAAGAGAGACATCCAATGGACAAATACTGGAATCAGGTACATCAACCAAAGCCTCATGGGAGACAGCAGAAGAATTCAGACGATGCTGAATAATTTCTGATGGAATGGTTGCTTTTTCTGAACAGTCAACATATTAAAAGAAAAAAGTCTTACCTGGATTAAATGTACAGCCAGCTTCTTGAATAATTTAACGCGTGAGTCCTTGTGAGGGGGAAAAAGTATGCAAAATAAATGACATGTATCTTCCTAAAATTAGGAAAAACTCAAGCTGCTATTAAGAAAACCATGAATAGCCTGGCCAGTGTTGCTCAATGGTTGAGCATGGACCCCTAAACCAGGAGATCACAGTTCAAGTCCAGATCAGGGCACTTGCCCAGGTTTTGGGCTCAATCCCCAGTAAGGGGAGTGCAGGAGGCAGTCTGATCAATGATTCTGTCTCGTCATTGTTGTTTCTCTCCTTCTCTCCATCTCTTCCTCTCCCTTCCTCTCTCTGAAATAAATTTAAAAAAAAAGAAAAGAAATCCATGCATTAAAAAAATAACAATTTTAAACATAAGCGGTTTATGCCAAGGTCTGGAAGAAGTTAATTTGCTACAAACAAAGAAACCAATACTCATTGAGATGATGCAGGGATGCAAATAATAAGTATTTTGGTGCTCGGTTAATATGCTAGAAAATCACAAATTTCAAGTGTTGCCATATAATGTGTTCAACTTAAAGTCATGGCAGATGAGAAAAAAGAGAGGAAAACAAGAAAGAAGATATCGCTATTGATGATATTTGTTTCCTCGTGAGCCAGTCTTATGAAAATGTTTTTGTTTTCCAGTCAATGATTTTCAAGAGATCTCAAGGGAAATCTACCTTTCTCTCCCACTGGGATAGTTTTGCCATTTTTGCCAACAGCTAGTTTTTGAAACGCAGAATAGATTATGAATCATCAGCAAAGTCTTAGAAAATGATTTGAAATGTCAACAGTTATAATGGTCAATTTAAAATCTCTAAAAGCAAACCTTGTGACAAGTTTGTAAGCTGAGAGTCATAAAAACAAATAATAAAAATATTTCCAAATGATTAAGTCATTTTTCAGGGACCAATTCTAGAATAGTTGGCGGGATATGGCCAACCTAGCGTATATTCTTGGGAGAAAATATGGTAAACATTAGTTCCAGAAACAAAACAAGTTCTTAACTCTATTATCTCTTAAAAAAATATAACAGCAAGAGCACCCTACATAAAATAGCATTTGATGTAATACATTGTTTTGAAGGCCTTTTGTTTTACTTTTAAAGCATTGATGATAAATTTTCTACAAAAAAAATCTGTAGTTAGCTAAGATAAATTCTATAGTGTGTTATTCTAAAAAAAAACTGAAATTAAAAATAATCATACTTGATATATTCTATTTGAATAAGTTCATTCCTTATAATTTCTAGTTATTTTCTTCTAAATTCAAAATTTTTCAATATACAGACACTGAGTTTTTGCTCAAATTTGAAAATGCTGGATGATTTTTATCTTTCTTCTGTTGATACTTATCATCCTCCAGCTGCTCTGCCCAAAATGGTAGCTATTAATCATTGATAGCTATTTAAATTTTAATTTACATTAATAAAAATTAAATAGTTTTTCAGTCCCATTAGCCATGTCTTGAGTGCCTGACAGCCATGTGTAGTCAGTAGCTGCCATACCCATCAGAGCAGATACAGAACATTCCTATGAGTGCATACAGTTCTCTGAGCTCTGATCTAAAGACTGTAAAACAAGAAGGAACTTGGAACATTTGAATATATTGTGATATAGATGCTGAATTCAATTCAATTACCAAAGTTGTATTTCCAGCTACCAGAAAAATCACACTAAGTTTCAAATATGTTTCTGCCATCCTTTATATTATAACAAAGTCCACAGTTCTTACAGTGAGTTTATTTCCATTTTGTACTGAGTTTTTCAAACTGGTAACTCTGTTAAAAGTCCATTAATTTGTGTTTTAGACTTCTTGTATTTCATTAAATAGTCTGAGATTTTCTAGGCAGATTCAAGTGAATAGTTTGGGCAAGTTGAGTGAATAATCCTTATCTACCTTATTATTTAGTTAATTAACATACTCTCTTAATATTGTATCGCTAACTAAAATAAGGATTAATGAGTTAAGCCATAAATATTGCATAACAGGTTATTTAATAAATAGTTCATGATTTGTAGCTGAAACACCCATCTTGTCTGTCTTCTCAGAGAGAGGAGAGTAGGACAGAGACCCACACAATCATGCCATGCCATCGCAGACATATTAACTGGGAGAAGATGAGTAAATGGACACATTTATCCATTTAAACAAATTTACTAAAACTAATAAGCCAATCCAAATTTTGTTTTATTCAACTGCAATCTGAGCAAAAGTTCCAGGGTGGTGGTTATGCTGTTATGTGTGTCTCTGGAGTGTGGGCACCTGCCTTCTTTACTGCTATGCTCTTGAACAGAACCTTGGTAGGTGCTTAACAAAATCTGTAAGTGATTGACTGAGTCATTAATTCTCTAACTTAAGAAAAGCCCCTTCTCCTAGGCTTCTAGGAACCCACGTCTCTGCTAGATTCAGCAGCATAGGCAAGCAGGGTGTCCCAGGGGCCTGGAGGGCCAGATCTGCTACAGATGGGATATACATATAGGGGAGAGACATAATCTTTCCAAAATCTGCAATCACAAAATAGCTGTTCCTGTCTCAGAACCAGGTCATATTAGCTTATTTCTAAAACCCATATCAAGGATATCTTTTTTCTAATTTATGTAATGTCATTCCTTTACCCACATTCTTCACCATTTCAATTCACCTGTCCATTTTTCTTCTGTAAACTGAGAAGGGGAAAAATGAAAGGGGAATGACACTTCTAACAGTGATAGTCCCAGCCCCCTGACAATTCAAAGTCAATCTGCTAAATACTGTTTAAACATAATAGAGTAAATCCAAAAAGAGTTGATGACTCTCTCATTAGAATCAAAGAAATGACAAGTGGGTGGAGATGAGAATATTTGACTGAACCCTTCTCTACATCTGTCTGACCAAACTGATAAGAATGTAATCTCCGATAATTACTGTAGAGTTCAAAAAGATATTCACTGTAATACATATTAATCATGTTATCCTCACAAGCCTTTTTACAAAACTATGTGGATGCCCCCAAGGGAAAAATATAAATAAATATAAAAGGTTGTTATTAGCCATAACATCTTCCTAGTTAAGAAAAATTAGACAACTTGTGATCTATAAGTGATTCCATGGCAGATATAACTAAAATATACAATATTATACCACAGCTAATTTATTTAAATTAGTATTCTAAATCTTCTTAAATATAAAAAAGAAAATGTACTCTTAATGCAGCCTTAATTCATTGTAGAACATGGGAGCAGACATCTGCAACAGTTTAGTTTCTTGGAAACAGGGGAAAAAAGCAATAGTAGGAGCATGACAAGAAAACATTAAAGATGGTAGTTAAACTGTTGCAAGAAATGAAACAAGCTCATGCTCCATTAAATCCATGCATGAATTGAACTCTCCTTCTCTCTAGAATTCTTGGTGAGTCAGTGAAATAGGCAGAAGAAAATGCAGACAGATAGTAACCCTTTTATCCACTGCAATTGCCTTTTCTCATAAAAACCTGAAAATGTGAAATACGGAAATGACTCTAGAGGTTATGGAATCCAAATCCTCATGTCACACAAGTGAAAACCGTTGCCCAAAGAGGTGACATGACTTTTTCAAAGTCACACAACAACGCAATGACAGAGCCAGGACAGGAAGCCATGAATCCAGCCATAATTCTTCCCACCACTAATATGTTGGCAAGAGGCCAGAGGGCCCAGCCCCTTCCCCAGAATACGACCTTTCAACTTTGTAAACTGGCTCTTCCAAAATACCTTTCTTTGAAAAAAAGAACAGAGGAAAAAAACAGGCTAATAATGCTCTTTATTGCCAATCCTTTGGATCCTTGTAAACATAGATCATGGGACTGCAGAAAAATTTCAATATGTGTAAGATTGTTAAAATTACTGATCAACTACTTGTCAGAGACATAATATACATAAGACTGCTGACTATTTTCCAAGTCCCAGCCTCTTTTAACATCAATCTAACCAAAGACAACTACCTAATTAATATTCCTACACAAGTTTTAATCATGTCACTCTCTTATATACAAACATCTGGTGGCTCCCCTTTGCCTCCCAAATTAAATGTAAAATCCCCACACTGGCATTCAAAGTCCTTCACAAAAGTCCCAATAAATCTTTCCTTCCTATTCCGGCTTATCTGTTTCCAAGCCCAACTCCAGCTGCACCATAGTCACAATCCTTGTTCTTTCCCACCTTCATGCCTCCCTTTGCTCATGCTACTCTCTTTTCTTCGCACACATTCTCTCCTGCCATACCTACTTGTCATATATTATTTTAGGTCACCTTAAATCCTATCAGTTTCTGATTGTCCACTTTCTAACCACATCCAAATCACATTCCCAATTACACTTCCTCCTTCCTTTTAAGCCTCCAAAGACTAGCTTTTTCTTCTTTAGCAAACATTATCATTTACAAAACATATGTACCGGTCCTCATTTCCTTTCCCATCAGACTGAGCTCCTTGACAACACAGTCAATAGGCTCCCCTGCTGTCAACATCCAATCAGTATTGTGGACCTTCATGCCCAAGCCTTTTAAGGACACAAGACTCATTTAACCTTCACAAAGGTTAACTTTCACTGAAGCTTATGTGGAAGCCATGTGAGAGGCAGGTTACCAACATGGTCATAGCAAAAAAAGGTGAACCAAGAGAAATAAATCTATGCTGCTGTAGAGTGGACAGGCTGCCTACATTTTGGGTTTCAGGAATAGCCATACTCTGGTTCTTCATTCAGCTGAGCTTCTGCGGGACTCAACACTCCCTTGGGTGTAGAACACATTCAGAAGCACCTTTAACTCTTTTGGCATAATGAGTGTGCTGAAGAAGTCATTTGCTCAATGATTTGGAAGGTGGTGTGCAGCTCCCCTTCTGTTATTGGGTAGGAAAGATGGCAACTGGCTGTGTTTACTAATTAGGTCAGCCAATAACTTTGTTTGCTGTTTTAATTTTCAGAAATCTCACACAAGTAATTTTCCCAATTGAATCATTATGCAAAGTGATCAGTATGATCGCTTGACAAATGTGAACTTTCATTTTCCTAAAGTCTTAAAATGAGTTTGATTTCCCCCCACTTTCTTTTTCCTGGGACTTTTTCTCTTCTTCTTCCTGCAAGTCAGTATCAAAAAGAAATCTGGGCATGGTCTCATGCTCTGATCTTGCCAGCTGTTCCTGCCATTGCTTTAGATAATTTTCTACTTCATGTCCCCCATTCTGTATTCCCAGGCTTTCTCTGCGGTTGATATGGTTTTAATGATCTAGGTGTACAAGTCTCAGGAAAAAAAACTTACCAGCCCCATCTGTATTTCTGACACTAAGACATGCAGCTTCACTTTCAAGTTCTTGGGGTCCATTTCACTTCTATGCAAATAAACACAGCACTTGATATGAACAGTTAAATAGCTGCAAAACAGACCGAGTCTGTGCAATTGGTCTTGTATACACTCTTCAATCTTGGCTTGTCAGTGAGAATTATGCTCACACAGCCTATGGCAGTGGGTGGCCTTTTTTCTGAGAGAAGTATTATGTACCCTATTCATTTCTCTTTGGGAAACATAGCACAATACACAGCTCAGAAATGACAGTAATAGAGAAATTTTAGTGCAGAAGATGCATCATCTTTTTTATCCCGTTTGGTAAAATAATAAATGTAGGATTTTTTTCAGAACATTGTTTTGTGTTGATAAGGTTAATATTTTATTTGAACACACTACAAAGGTATAAATGTTTTTTTCTTATACTTTTGTATTAATAAGAATAAATAAAAGAATGGTAAATTCATCCACATGATCAATTTTGCTGAAAATTTCACAAATTCATTGATTGCCGGAGTAGATCTGGAAATACAATTTATTAATAGTGTCACCTTCCTCTGGGCCACACAGTCTCCAAACTGCTGTCAACCTTGCCAATGTCTCCTGGCTCACTGTCCACCTCCATATCTTTGTGATCAATTTCCAATTCTGTTATGAACTGTGTCTCAAATCCATCATTGTTTTATTTATATTTCAGTCACTTTTTATATAAACAATAAGGCTATTGCCTCTTATCTAGCTTCCTATCCTATAATCTAATCTATTATCTACCCTTCCTGTTCCTTTCAGAACCTCCTCTGAAACCACAATCCCTTTCCCAAAATATCATTAATATATGCTAATTGATAGTAAAACCACTCATCTTGCCATTCTAAGTCTTCTGATATTTCATTACAACCAACATTTCATCACAATTCAATATCTTCTGTGATATAAGTAATCAAATATTTATTCCACTGACATAGCTAACTGCTATGTGTTTTTGTTGTCATTGCTGTTATTTACTGGGGAAAAAAGCCACAGGTCTCTACATCTCTGCCTTCTGAGAGCCTACTCATTCTTCAAGGCTAATCCAAGTATTACCTCCTTTAAGAAACTTTTCTGATTCACCCAACTTAATGAGTTCTTGAATTCATATGAAGATCTATAACATTTCATCCCCCCAATGACCTTGCTATTCTTGTAGTACTAGAGACCCAGAGTCCTGCCGCAGGACTCAGAGTCCCTCCTGCCGCCACTGTGGGATCCATCAATGCACCTCCTGGTGATCGGTCATTTGGTCGTTACGGCATTACGGCCACTGGCTTTTTATAATATAGATATGTAACTGATTACTTATAATTTTCCTTCATACTAGATTCCAAGTACCTGAGTGCAGCACATGTATACTATATTCTGGTATGTTACTAATTTGTACAGACTAGATTTGTATTATAGTACCTAGCATAGTGCATGCCACACAGTGCTCCAAAAATACATGTTGAATTCAATAAACATGTATTTTCTGAGTTACTAGTGTTCTGAAAAATTATGTTCCGTTGTCGTATCATTAATACAAATCTACATAAATTATGTACCTGTCTGTTCTTCTTAGCAATTTACATTTAACTGAATAATTTTGCTCTCTTTCCAGTTGACAGTTTGTGATTTCCTGCCTATGCACGTCTTTCTTCTCATTTTCCAGCTTTCCCCAACCAAGGCTTGGTTACAGAGTTATGACTCTTTCCTCTCCTCATTGCCAAACTTCCCTGTCATCTGTCTCTGTCTTATCTGGCACACTTATCTCCCCTTCAAGTTCTATTTTTAAAAGATGGCTCAGTAAAATAAATATACACGTGTGGCATTATTTCCAAAAGTTTACCTTACATTTGACAGGTAGGTGCCATTATTTTCAAGAGTTTACCTTACATGTAGCAGATAAGAGATAAAATTTTTTTCAGTATTCCATTCTGTCCTTCGGTTTGTTTTCTGGTGCCCATTTTTCTCCCTGTTATCTTTCTCTTCTGCCACTGGCACTTCCAATTTTCTCAAACTTCATTTCTTCATTGTACCTGACTCTACCTACACCTCCTCCTTCAGTCCTGGTGAAGATGCCCTGGTAAAGAAAGCTGGTCAGGGCCCTAACTGATTTGGCTCAATGGATAGAGCATCGGCCTGCGGACTGAAGGATCCCAGGTTTGATTCCGGTCAAGGGTATGTACCTTGATTGTGGGCACATCCCCAGTAGGGGGTGTGCAGGAGGCAGCTGATAGATGGTTGTCTCTCATCGATGTTTCCAACTCTCTATCCCTCTCCCTTCTTCTCTGTAAAAAAAAGCAATAAAATATATTAAAATAAAACAAAGAAAAAGAAAGCTGGTCAGGGCTAGTAAGGACAGCGGGTCGAGAAGAACGGCTCTGGCCAGTGAGACGATAGGCTCCATCCCTTTCTCCGACCTCTCAACAACCAGTCAATCCCCCGATATTATGGAACTGCCAATATCCCCTCTTACCCTTCATTTCCTTTCTATCCCCAGCCATTGCCTTTGGTACCGTCCTCATGGTCATTGACACATCATTGCAATACTCTTCTACTTGTCTCTACCGTGGTTTTCATCCT
>NW_005871212.1:346342-349537 GCF_000147115.1 Myotis lucifugus | reverse complement strand
TCATCTCCCTCTACGACAGTGGTTCTCAACCTTGGCTGCACATTAGAATCACCTGGGAATCTTTTTAAAATCCTGATTTCTGGGCTTCATCCTCTGGAAATTCTGTTTCTTTGTTACTAATGTTGTGGCCCCAGCCCATAACAAAGAAACAGAATTTCTGGAGGATGAGGCCCAGAAATCAGGATTTTAAAAAGTTTCCCAGGTGATTATAATGTGCAGCCAAGGTTGAGAACCACTGTTATACAGTATATGTAACCAATCTGTTTCTCATGTTTCTAATCAGTAAAGTGAGAATACTAATAATAACAATTTCGTGGGGATTTTGTGAGAATTAAGTAATTTAATACATCTATGAGCCACATGATTTTTTATGATGTGTTCAACAATGGACCACACCTATGAAGGTGGTCCCATCTGTAATAATAAAAGCATTATATGCTAATTAGACCGGGCATCCTTCTGGACGACCTTCTGGACAAAGCCAGGGCTGGGAGGGAAGCCTGGGTCCTGGGTGCCAGAGGGAAGCTGGTGCCGGCAGCCGGGGGAAGGAAAGCCTACTCATGCATCGGACCTCTACTAAGATTATAATGGAGCTGAAAACATCCTACTGCCTAGTGACGTAGCAGCTATCATATAGGTGCAGCACAATGCACTGCGCACCTGTTTGTGGTGATGCCAGTATAAACAACCTGCTGCGATGCCAGTCATATGGAAGAATAGTACATATAATTATGTATAGAGCATAATACTTGATAATAATAATAAATGAGCATGTTACTGATTGATGTATTTACTATATACTATACTACACTTTTTATCATTACTTTAGCATGCACTCTGTCTACTTATAAAAAAGTTTGTAATATAACAGTATGCAGTGCTAAAGTGGCAGCAGCCTCATACATCTCGTGTTTACCACAGCTCTCGATTGCATCATTTTCTCTCGTGCTTCATTTAATCATGTGTTTTGTTCAGCATGACCCCTACACATTTGCACAATGACAAAATCACCTATCAATGCATTTCTCAGAATGTATCTCCCTCACTAAGTGACACATGACTGTGTAAACCTTTAAAACAATGGCTATTCTACGATAGGCACTGTACAAGTGGTGGCTATTATAATAATTACTAGAGGCCTGGTGCACAAATTCGTGCACCAGTGGGGTCCCTCAGCCTGGCCTGCAGGATCAGGCCAAAACCAGCTCTCCAACATCCCCCAAGGGATTCCGGATTGCCAGAGGGCATAGGCCAGGCCAAGGGACCTCACCAGTGTATTATCGGGGCCAGGGAGGGACATGAGAAGTTGGCCAGAAGAGAAGGGACCACAGGAGGGCTCCAGGACATGTCCAGCCTGTCTTGCTCAGTCTTGATCAGCTGGACCCCAGCAGCAAGCTAACCTACCGGTCAGAGTGTCTGTCCCCTCATGGTCAGTGCACATCATAGCTACTGGTCGACCAGTCAACTGTCTGCCCACTGGTGGTCAGTGCACGTCATAGCAAGTGGTTGAGCGGCCTTAGCATATCATTAGCATGTTATGCTTTGATTTGTTGAACAGCCAACCAGTCGAATAGACACTTAGCATATTAGGCTTTTATTATATAGGATTTTTTAATCCTTTGCTTGATTGCCCCTTAAGGGCAAATACCACATCTAGATGTTTTTACCCTGTCTATCATAATCCTTAGGACATATGAGACACTTAATAATTCTTTCATGAGACAATGAACAAATGCATGATAATAGGCTTATAAAACATATCTTTAATTTCCCCAAGTTACAACATGTCCTTATTCTGTTGTTCCTCTTAGATCTGAAGGGAACTGTAAGGGTACCAACACAAATGTTCATAGGGTTTTAATGAACTTTTGAATATGCACAGAGGGTTTATATTCTACTACCTTTTTTAATTATATGAACCTCTATGGGTAGGCAGCATTGGGGAAAAGACATAATTTGTGGGGGTGGGGGAGGGCTAGATGCCAAGCAGAAATGCAGGATCCCATGTAAAATTATTATTATACATTTCAAGATAGTGAGAGTAGAGCATTTAACTAAGCCTGGAGCTGTTCTGAACACAGGATCGGTCTGAAGCACAGATCACCTTTCCATGAAGCCCACTCTGCCAGGAATCTAACACCCTCTTCCCCATCAGCTCCAACATGTGTTCTAAGACACTGATCTAGTCTCTCCTCCTGCCAGATTTGTCTCTCCAACAAGACAGAGAGACTAGGCCTGTAATGCTCTGACTATGCCTCTCCACCTTGAACTGTCCAGGTCCAGCCTCCACTGTCCACTAGAAAAGCCACTGGCCTCTCCATTTATCCCAATAATCTAAGCTGCGCGGTAGTTGTCTTTCTCCAAATGTTCCCGCAATTGCCAACCACTTATTGGGCATCCACTATGTTCCAAAACTCTGCCTATGATACTGTCCATACAGTAAGGTCTCTGGTTTGCCCCATTTTATAAAGTGATTTCTGGCTTTTTTCTGGGAAAGCTGATAATTGCTAATATTAAATAAAAGAATAAAAAATAACCATCTGGATGCATGTACATATTAATAATGATATGAACCAACTAAAAGCTAAACCATAAGGAAGGACATCCCCAGCACAGACCACAGGAGGGCTCTCTGATGGTATTTAGAAAATCCCTTAAATCCAGTTAGATCTCTTCTTAGATCATCTTGTACTCATTCTCTGCCTCTTCATGAACCCCAACTGACATGTCTTAGCAGAAACAGCGGCAAGAAGTCCTGTCACAGAGGTAGATGATAGAACAAGGACAAAGGAATCAAACTAATTACAAGAGAAGATATATTTGTCAAGGGAGGGAAATTGGAGTTGGGTAAGAGGAAAAGGAAATTCAATTAGAAGGTGGGGAGGAAAAATGAAGCTTTTGATCTGGAAAAGAAAAATCATTCTCCATGCTCCTATTACACAAATGCACTGTTGGCGTCCTGTATTAAAATATAAATTCAGTGCCGAGGCAATAAGGCTGGAAGTAACGTGTGCAGGCAGAGAGCCAAGAGCCTCGGCTGTTGGCAGCCGCTGGCCCCGAGGGCCCTGCAACGGAGTCCAGGTGATATGTGTCAGACACTGAGCTACTGAACACTGTTATTTCTTAGTTAAGGACTCGGATGTTGGCTTTGAAATTTTCTTCATTTGGGGAGCCATCGACAAATAGTGATTGCAG
>NW_005871212.1:313841-346242 GCF_000147115.1 Myotis lucifugus | reverse complement strand
GCAGAGCAGCGAGGAAGAGAATATATTCCTACTTGCTATGTCTGGGGAGGAATGATTCCAGGTGCAGTATTACTCAAACAAATGCAGACGGTGGGAGATGAAGGCTCTCTCCAACAAAGTGCATTGTTTCTTAAGGATGTTTATGTTTTCGATGAATATGTATTAAGTCCCTGTGAGTACTGTGGGTATAGCAGTGAAGAGGAGAAATGTTCTTCTGGGGCAGCCAGAGAATAAATATGTAAGCACATAAATGAACAAGATCGCTTCATATAAAGATTAAAGCGCAGCGCAGGAAATAACCAAGGGGACATCAAAGAAAAACTGGAGGAAGACGGTGAGGGGAGGTTAGCTTCACAGACAGCTCAGCAAAGGCTGCTTCGACGAGGTGGCATGTTGCCAAGACTGGAAGTATACGACTTAGGAAAAGAGGTAGACTCTGTACATTCAAGGTAGAAGGAACAGCAAGTGCAAAGGTCCTGAGGTAGGACAGATACTGGCTATTCCGATAACCCAAAGGAGATCAGCAAGACTAGAACGTCGAGAGCAAGGGGAAGCATTTTGTGGAAGGAGATTTCGGAAGTGGGCAGGAGTCATTCTATGGGATCTGGAGTCCATGGTCTGGAGTCCTACTTTTATTCTAAAAGCAACAGGAAATTCCTGAGGGGATTAAAAAGAAGTGATATAATCTGATTCCAGACTCTAAAGATCACCCTGGCTGCTATGTATAGAATGCATTGCAGGAGCAGGAGCAGAAATAGGAAGACCTCTTATGGTAGTGGTTCAGGCAAGAAATTATGGAGGTTCTAAATTAAGGTGAGAAAACAGAGAAGGACAGGGGGAAAGTGTGCACAGAGGTGGTAGGATGATGCTTGCAAAGTCTGAGTTCAGGGTTCAGCGCTGCCTGCACATTTCCCTGAGCAGCCACCCCAGAGGGGAGAGGGTTGGCTCCAATAGCTTCACATTTAAACACCTCACTTCTCTGGGAGTTACTTCTTCAAAAGCCTCAGTTATTTAGTAAATAAAATGGAATAATTGTCTTTGAACAAAGTCTACATATTTAAGTTGCTATGGATTACTCCTAGTGGAGACGCTCATCGCAAGCCTGTTTGTTTGTATTTCAGGAACAAGTTTGTTTCTTTGTATTTTGTTTCAGGCGCGGTTGCTCCCTTTTCCCACCCAGGAGAGATCGGCTTGAGCACCTCAGAAGTGACAGGTAGTGTCTCCAAAGTCTGGTAAAGTGAGAGCAGTAAGAGGAGACGGCTGGTATCCAGGCAACGGAGAAGGAGACATACAGCTACACATACATACCTACCCACACAGACACAAATAAGCAAACAAGCTTTTAAAAGAAGCACTCAGAACGATTTCAATCTGAAGATGCTCAGTAAAATGGTCCCACAGACCACACTAGCAAGGGACTTCTGCATTCATTCCTGAGTGCTCCATCAGGGGCAGCTTTCTGTAGCAAAGCATCTCTGCGCCATAGACACCTCTCCTGACGTGTTCCCATAATGCCCCTTTGCTTCCCATCTCGGGGCGCTTCCTGCCTTGTTATTTTCGCTTTCTGTAGCTGCCACCCCCCGAGATAGTGAGCACTTGGAGGGGAGCTCGTTAATCCCTTTTTATCTCCGTGTCTCTGGGGCCAAACACAGGGCGCTGCACAGAGTAGACACTCAACAAAAGCGTGGGAAGAACCCCGATGGTAGCTCTTCATTTACCTCTAGAAGAGACAGCCTGTGTAGCCTAGTAATTCAGCAGCTGCTGTATCAGTGACTAAAGCATTCCCAAGCTTTACAGAGATCGTATAGGTACAGCATAGGCTGTTTTTTTTGTTTTGTTTTGTTTTTGTTTTTTAAGCAGATGGATAAAAAGTTTTAAACCATTGCTTCCTGTTAGAGCAACTAAGGTGGGCCCAGGCAACAGGGCTGATCTAATTACAGTTTTGGTTATGCCTGATGTGTTTTATTCTGATGAGCATATTTTGTGCTCCATACACACTTAAAGATTTAACTAAATGTTTTATTATAGGGAACGCAATGCCAAATATCAGCATCATTACTTTTTTTCCCCATAGAAACAGCCATTCCTTCATTTTGTTTTGAAAGTTTAATCCAAACCAGGCTTATATTTACTTGGTAATACTGACATGGCCACCAAAAAAATGTCCTGTTTCGTGTTACGAGCAGGATGTCATTGCAATGTAAGCTCCATGGGGGCAAAGGATATACCTGCCCAACTGAACGTCTTTGGTGCTGGACGTGGGCACTTTGTCCACAGCAGACCCCAGCTGAGAGAGAAGGAATCTGAGGCTGTGCTTTTGCACACAGAACATAAAACAGAGCAACATCAACAGAACACAAGCAGAGCAAAGTCACACACACACACACACACACACACACACACACACAATCGGAAGGGAGGGAGGGAGGGAGGGAGGGCAGCATTATTGTGATGTTCAAAGATTCCATTATTTGACCCAGTGATCCCACTTCTAGGAATATATCCCAAGAAACTAGAAACACCAATCAGAAAGGATATATGCACCCCTATGTTCATAGCAGCACAATTCATCATAGCTAAGATTTGGAAACAGCCTAAGTGCCCATCAGTAGATGAGTGGATTAAGAAACTGTGGTACATCTACTCAATGGAATACTATGCTGCGGTAAAAAAGAAGGAATTCTTACCATTTGCAACAGCATGGATGGAACTGGAGAGCATTATACTAAGTGAAATAAGCCAGTCAGAGAAAGATAAATATCAAATAATCTCACTCATTTATGGAATATAATAAACAACATAAACAGATGAACAAAAACAGATCCAGAGACAGAGAATCATCAATCAGAACGTCAAACCTCAGAGGGAAGGTAGGGGAGGGTGGGGGTAAGGGGGAGAGATCAACCAAAGGACTTGTATGCATGCATATAAGCCTAACCAATGGACACAGACAACAGGGGGGTGAGGGCATGAGTGGGGGGGTAATAGGGGGATAAGGACACATATGTAATACCTTAATCAATAAATAAATTAAAAGTAAAAAAAAAAGATTCCATTAATGACAATCTGAGGCCCCAGTAAATATTCTACTACTATAAGGATTTATAGTGTTGTTTGTGGGTTGTTGGTTTTTTTCTTCCTCAAAATGTCCTTTGCTAAACTGCAAATTTTTATTCATAAAACAAAAAATCTCATTCTTGGCCTTTCAGAGTGAGTTGGAATACAAAATATTTTAAATGGTCATCATAGAAAAATTTTCTCTTCAGAATCCAGATTTATAGAAATTTGTTTTCATTGAAATGCAGTTAACCCCCTAACTAAATGACTTCCAAAGTTTTTTAAAATAACAGAATCTCCTTGCCCCCTTATTGTTTCTTTTCTTGCAAACAGACCTTTGCAGGTGTTCTCTCTATGTGTAAGAAATGTAAGCCCAGCCCTAACCGGTTTGGCCCAGTGGATAGAGTGTCGGCCTGTGGACTCATGTGTCCCAGGTTCGATTCCAGTCAAGGGCATGTACCTTGGTTGCAGGCACATACCCAGTGTGTGCAGGAGGCAGCTGATCGATGTTTCTCTCTCATCGATGTTTCTAACTCTCTATCCCTCTCCCTTCCTCTCTGTAAAGAATATATATATATATATAAAAGAAGTGCAAGCCCAGCTACCCTGGTGGACCAGGTGTGTGGGAGCATGGAGGTGTGTGATGGTGGGGATTGGGGTAGGTCAAGAAGAGCACTGGCTGGCTACTCGGCTGCCTGGTGCAGAAGTGTCAGGATCTGTCTGGCTTGTGTATTCCTGTGCCAAAAGGACATATTACATCTTTTTGATGAAGCTCAGAGCTGCAAACTGAGGCCACCTGCTCACTGTCTGGAAAGATGGTGAGCTGAGGAAGATGGGGAGTGGGGATGTAGCAGGAATGAAGATTTAGCCCTAGCTATGGGCCTTCCTCTTTCCAAAGACCCCTTCATAAGGACATATATATTCCTAAGAGGCCTAGGAATCCAAATCAGAAGGGGAGTATACGTTCTTAATAATTTTACCCTCGGTAGAATTTTCTGGGAGCAGCTATATTTACAAATGCATCCTCCTGTCATATCTGTTCTGTACACTTATCCTTCTATCCCCTTCCACTGTGAGGAACTTTGAAAGAATTTTCTAGAAGAGGAGCCCAAGCCTTTTGAGGAGATGGAACAAGAACTCTTTTGTGAGAGGAAGAGGTGAGAGCTAAGGAGTTCTTGTGATAACCTCCTAAGACTAGGAGGTAATATGTCATTTATTTTTGGCATAACTGCTTCAAAGGTATTTCCTCAAAGGAAAGGGATGGAGTGGAGAATGGAGACTCTTCCTTCACACCTAAAAGGAGGAGCAGAAAATTAAGACCACCATTGATTAATCAGATTTCCTACTTTTGAAAATGATCATTATGGTTACAATGACCCCAGCTTCTTTTATTATGATTTCCTTTTGGCATTGTTTAAAGCTGAATTTTCCAACATTTTGCATGCTTTAATGAAAATCATGGGCTATAAATAAATTGCTCTAAATGCTATCATTACCTAGATACTACATGAATGGGATTACAGTAAACAAAAAAATAGGTCTTAAGTTAAAAATTATTTTAAAAAGAACTTCATCTAATTGCCTAAATATGATGAATGAAACAAAATTGAAAATCAATTCTACTACAGTTTTAAACTGGTAGGACCTTAATTTTAACTAAAATTATGTTTTCAAGGAAGTAACCAGCTGGATAAAACACTTGAAATTCAGGGAAAGATTAAAAAAATTTAAATCATTTTGCTACACAGAGTTAAACACTTGGATATTTCAAAGTAGCTAGACTAATGCATAGTACTCTATCTTCACAGAAAACATATTTAAAAATAAATAAACTTCTCAAGACAGCAGGGAGAATCTATATATGGGGGGGGACTGAATATAACATGACATATTACTTTTGATTTGGAAAGAAGCCCCAGCACTCCTAACTAGCAGCCACCTGTTCTTGGGTAAGTTATTGCAAAAAGTGGAAGTGTGCATGGTGTCCCTCAATAATTCACGTCCAACTAGAACCTCCGAATTTGACTAAATTGGGTTAATCACAAGTCATATGTTTACTGCCTAATCCTGAGTACCTGTGACCTTATTTAGAATTAGGGACTTTATAGATATAATTAGTTAAACGAGGTCATTAGAGTACACCTAATCCAATATGATCAGTGTCCTTATACAAAGGGGTAATTTGAACACAGCACACACACAGGGAGAATGCCATGTGAAGAGCCACAGGGAGAAGATAGCCAAGGAGAGAGAGCTAGCACAGATTCTTCCACAGAGCCCTCAGAAGGCACCAGCCCTGCTGACACTTTGATCTCACTTTTCCAAGCCACCAAAACTATAAGACAAAAATTTTCTGCTGTTTAAGCCATGTAGTTCCTGGTACTTTGCCAGAGCATCCCTAGCAATATAATACGACGACCTTATTTAGAAATAGGGGCTTCGCAAATGTAATTAAGATGATGTCATACTGGTTTAGGGTGGGCTATAAATCCTATGACTGGTGATCTTATAAGAAAGTCATGTGAAGACCCAGAGACACGGGGAGACACACAGGGAAGAAAGCCCTGTGACAACAGAGGTAGAGACTGAAGCAGTGTCACTACAAGGCAAGGGCAGCCAAGGACTGTTGGCAACCACCAGAAGCTGGAGAGAGGCAGGGACATTCTCCTCCTTCAGAGTCTCCAGAAAGAACCAACCCTGCCAACTCCTTGATTTTGGACATCTCCACCCCAGAACTGGGAGAGAATAAATCTCTGCCTTTTTAAGCCACACAGTTTGTGTCAATTCGTTACAGCAGCCGTAGGAAAACAATATAGGAAGCATTTTCTAAAGTTCTCTGTCTACTGATAAAGAGCTATGTAAAGATTTATGATTAAAAATTATGCTTCCACATCTAGTCCAGAGTTTAAGATGATCAATCCTGGGGTGATTTTTAGTTACAGTTGACATTCAAATTCTATTAGTTTTGGGTGTACAGCACAGTGGTTAGACATTTTTATAACTTACAAGGTGGTCTCCCTGGTGTTTAGTACCCATCTGGCACTATACATAGTTATTACAATATTATTGACTGTATTCCCTATGCTGTAATTTACATCCTGTGACTATTTTTAACTGCTAATTTGTACTTCTTAATCCCCTCACCTTTTGCACCCAGCCCCCCAACCCTCCTCCCATATTAGAGTGGCCATTTCCTAAACTACTTTAGCATGTACCATGATGGAGGGAGGAAGAAAAAGAGTATTTATAGGGGAAATATTAAAGGACAAAAGATTATCAACAAAATCTGTAATGGTAAGTAATATAGAAGTGACCAAAAACTGAACCATAATGATTAAGCTAATAGTATGTTCTATATGTGAAAACAATACATTTTAAAAAATGTGTCATTACACTGGCTAGAAGAAAGGAAAGTCATTTCTACAAAGGATTTTTGTTGTGGCATAACTCTTTTTGCTGATGGCTTATGCCTTAAATGTTTTCAACTTTAACCCCAATTTCTATAAGTTTCTAAAAGTATTTATTCTCTGGAAAAATTGAGTTGGACAACTACAATGGTCTTTTAATCGTTTGCTTCAGGAGACTCCCTCTGCCTGTCAGTAAACAATGGAACGATTGATGTTGTTCTTTCAAAACTTACAGCCTTTTAGATCTATTTTATTTCAGAATTACAACTAAAACTGTTTAGCTTTTAGATGACTTAACCACATGTGACCAGGGCTACTAATACAGATCTGAAGCAAAATCTCTGGTTTATCTGGTTTCCCATTTATCTTCAAACCCCAAATAAACCAGATGTGATTTTTCTATTAGCAAATGGGCCACCATTTTCTATGTGATCAGAATCCCACATACATAGTTGCCATTTTGTTATTTTATTTTGTCCCCTCTGTTCTAAAATAATCTCCTCAAAGAAAATGTAATTGGTCATCAACAAATTATGTATCTTTGGGCAAGATACTTAACCTCTTTAGTCCTCTATTTCTGCATTTGTCAAGTGGGAATAAGAATGTCACAGGATTATTGTGATATTAAATAAATTAATAAGGCCTAGAATGCATTAAGAGCTCACCAGTTCTAATTCTATCTCCATGTCCCTTAATATTACACATCAAGCAAATAAAATAGAAGCAATAGAAGAGAATAGAACCCCACTAGCATTTCTACCTATGGACTTTGTCTAACTATGTGTTAATTTAAATTATCTACCTATGCTCTTGGGTTAGGGTTAGGGTTAGGGTTTAATCCCAAACCTCCAATTGTTTACCACATCCCATCTATATGTGAGGATATTATTCTATAGTCTACCATCTTTCTCCTATATTTTTAATTGCCCCCTTTCTACTATATACAAACATTTATTTATTTCTTCTGGCTTGAATTCCATCAACAAAAACAATCTCTATTGTTCTTGTGTACCCATTTTTTTCTGCATATATATATATATATATATATATATATATGATTTTTTACAGAGAGGAAGGGAGAGGGATAGAGAGTTAGAAACATCGATGAGAGAGAAACATCAATCAGCTGCCTCCTGCACACCCCGTACGGGGGACGTGCCCGCAACCAAGGTACATGCCCTTGACCGGAATCGAACCTGGGACCCTCCAGTCCCCAGGCCGACGCTCTATCCACTGAGCCAAACCGGTTAGGACTCTGCTTCTTTTTATATCAAAACTCCTTAAAATCATTATATTTATGCTCAGCAACTATAAATCTTCTCCCATTCTTTCTTAGACCCACTCCAGTGTGTCAGATCCATAGCACCCCACAAAAGTTAATTTGTCAGAATTGATCACTCTGTTTATTTTGATGAATTTTCTTTACTTAGCTTCCAGGACAACAACAAAAAATATTGGTTTGCCTCCCATCTCAATGTAAAATACTTTGTGAGTCACCATTGCCTTTTTTTTCTGCTCCCAGACCTCTTCATGTTGGAATGTCTCATAGTTCAGTCTTTGGTGTCTTTTTCTGTATTTTCATTGAATTCCTTTTATTCTCACTTAGCCTCATGACTTTAAATCTTTACCTTCTATATCACAGGGACTCCCAAATTGATATCTCAACCTAGAACTCACTCCTGAACTTCAAACTGGTTCTTTGATGTCAACAGTTGGATGTCTAAGAGTTACCTGAATTTTAACATGTACAAAACGAAATATCATCTCTCTACTGTGTCTCCCCCTAAACCATTCTACCATCCATTTATTCTATTATAATTGATGGCAAATCAGTTTTAGGCAAATCTGTTCAATATACTTTTAATACATCAGTCAGAATTATCTCTTTAATATAAAGTCAGATACTTTTAATCTTATTACTTCTCTTTTTCCAGATATGCTATACTACTAGATTTCCTTAAATACATAAGACAGATGCTCATCTTAATGCCTTTGCACTAGCTTTTTCCCCAGATACCCACTTCATCCCCTTCCTAATGAGGACTATACTGATTATTGTATTTAAAATTACCTTTGCCCCCAACACCAGTACTCTTGAACATCCATAGTTTGTTTGTTTCTTATATTCTTACACTTTTTAAATTTAGTTGTTTATTATCTACATTTGTCTCTACACAGAGATGTAAGCTCTAGCAGGACACATTTTTTTGTTTTGTTTTGTTTTTCATTTGTTTGTTTGTTTCTGTGATATATCTCTGGGATCTAGCACAGCCATCTAATTGGCACAAAGAACTTAATAAATGTTTGTTAAATGAATAAATAAATTAATTGAAATAAATAAGCAAGAAGGAAGAACATTCTGGAATATGATCTCCTTTTAAAATCCTAGACACATTGACAGAGATGGGGGTCATTGTTATACATATTTAATTATGGAAAAATCAGTCTTTGTTCAACAAACAACCAAAAACCCCTAAATCTGTGGAAAGGCCTTTGAATGAATTCAAGATTATCTCAGGTGAAGACTACTAAACATAGCATATAAAAGTAAAATACTTATGAAAATCAGGAATAAAATGCTCCATGAGTTAAGAATCATACAAGAGCCATCTTTTGAGATTCTTATTTTCTGTACAATAAAAATTGGGGGAAATTAAAAACAAAAACAATTTCTTGTCACTGCAGAAATAAAAATTATTCTGTATTCATCTCAAAAGAATTATGAAGCCCAGCCTGTGTGGCTCAGTGCTTGAGCATCGACCTATGAACCAGGAGGTCAAGGGTCAGGGCACATGCCCGGGTTGTAAGCTCAATCCCCAATGGGGGACTTGCAGGAGGCAGCCAACCAATTATCCTCTCTTATCATTGATGCTTTTATCTCTCTCTCTCTCCTTTCTTCTCTGCAATCAATACAAATCTTTTTTTAATAAACTATGAAAATAATAAAGTTTGGAGAAATTCAAAGTTACACCGCTCTAGGGTATCCATGAGCCAATCAATTTGCCTGTGGATTCTCTGGGTCTCTTGTTCCTCCTTCTCATGTTTACTGCTGATTATTTGACCCTTGTTCAGTCTGTTGGCAACTCTCACAATAGAGCAAACTAGAGTAACAAAATGAAGCATAAATTAAAGCAGCCAGGAGACTATGTTGGGATCTTGGTCTGGACAGTAAAAAAAAAATATGCCTAGCATTTAAAAGTATTCACTAAACAGAGTACTGGAAACCAGTTGCTAACGTTGATTAATCCAATGTAATTGAGGTGAGAATTAAAACTGTCTTAGAGTCAACTCATAGAATAAAAAGAATTCACAATATATGTAAATATGCAAACAAAGAAGGAAAAATGGAAGAGTAGAAGGGTGGAGATACAAGTCTCTGCTATAGGAATTATCTACTGGAAGAAATTTAACACTATGGAAGTACATCTAATATAAGCAAAAACTAGTGCCAAATAGGGTTCTACTACTTACTAGCAGTAGAAACTGGGCCAAAACACATAACTCATAACCTACTTTCTTATTTGTATAATAAGAATAGAAATCAACTTTCTAATAAAGTTTTTGTAATAAATTATTTCTGTCCTCCATATCCAAATTCCAGTTTCTATCACATGTTATCAGCCTATCTGGCCAAGGGTTGACAGTCATCTCATTGTAAGCCTCATCTTTTCTTTCAATTTTACAAAGATAAAACTCTGAAAAAATATCTAGAGAGTAATTAACATATGGCTAAATCTGTCATGGGAAATCTAAAAAGATAGATTAAAAAATGCAACTGGGGTTTGTTTTAAACCAAAGTTAGCCTATTGGTAAAAATATGTTTTTCTTCAATTGCACAGAAAAATATTATAAAAGCTCTAATTAAAAACCATGGCAAGGCATCTCTTGGAGAAGAAAGATTTTCTTCCTTTTGTATAGACTAAAGTGCAAAAAAAATGCTTTGTCCTTTGTAAACATAGTTGAATGTAAGTTCTATGGGAAGGCGTATCTTTGTTTCATTCATTACTAACTCCCTTAAATAGCACATGACTTTTAATAGGCAATTAAGAAATAGTTTTTAATGAATACAGTATACACAGATTGTGGTGCACTTGGCACAGGGGTGGGTTCCATCTGCCTCTGCAGGTGACCATATACAATTAAAAAATAATAAAGCCAGAATTTCATTAGCACCTAGATAAAATGCACTATAGCTATTCCTATAGTATCTAAACCATCTTTTATAAACTCCTAGACTTTTGTGGAAGAACTGCATAGTCCATATGTAATATGTATATGTATGAAGACAAAATGTCTCATATTTTCTTGAACCAGGATAATATAATTTCTTGAAATGAGCAGAATATACACCCTTCATGACAGAGAAGAAAAGAGAGTTAAAAGTTTGGGGAAAATTTCTACTCCCCTGCTTAAAAGTCAAATCCCTAAACTTTAGTTTTGTTTACTTTAAAAAGACTTTGTAGAAAATAAAATTAAATTATTTTTATTTAGATGTTGATATGACATGCAGACAGCTATGAGCAGAATTTATTTAATATTAATAGGATATAATAAATACCAAAGTAAAATAATTTTTAGAATGCTTACTACAGAAACACAATAGATATGGACTACAAACCACACAGACTAAAATAGGGATCTATAGATGTTTACCCTGAGGCTAGTAATAAATTAGTTCAAAATTTGCCAAAGTAATTAGCACAACCTCTTTGCCAACTCTCTCATAAAGTAGATAGAACGAGCAATCCAAAGAACAATAAAAAAGAATTTTCTAATGAATCCATTCTCCTCTGAAATTGTACGAGAAGAAAGGTCACTTTCTCATTTACTAGCTTATCTTTTGGTACCCCTTATCATTTTTTATTGTTGATATTTTATGTATTATGCTCTATTTATGTATTCTTCAATAACATCTTTATTTATGACTTTGTGAATCAACATCTTTGTGATAAGAGGTGAAAGTCACTTAGCTAATTACACATACTTAATAAGCAGCATAATAATAACTACCGCAGTATTGTACATTAGTTGAAGAGATGTAAATTACTGCAGTGTTTATCATTTGAGAAAAAACAAGAGACTTTGTTTCAGTTGTTTTAAAACACCCTTCTTTGTTGCCCTCACATCCACCTTCTTAAGTATACTACAATTTTAACCCAAACCATGGTTTCATATCTAATAATAGACAAACATGGTAATTGACCATACCTTCGCTACACCTCCCATTGGCTAATTGGCGAGATATGCAAATTAACCGCCAACAAAGATGGCGGTTAATTTACATACGTAAGAGCGAAGCAGCGGAGCGAAGACTGAAGGCGGCTCCGGCCGGAGCGAAGGCCTGGGTCCCGGGTGCCAGAGGAAAACCCATACCAGCAGCCAGGGGAAGGGAAGGCCTATTGCACGAATCTTTTCGTGCAACAGGCCTCTAGTCCATAATAATTTCGTGCAACAGGCCTCTAGTCCATAATAAAATAAAGGTTGAGTCCCATTCTACTAATATGACCTAAGACATAAGAACAAGAACAAAACCAAACCAAATGCAATTCAGTGCAAATACTCCTGATCTGAAGTCAAGTATTTTGTTATATAAAGCTTCTTCCATAGAATGTAATCCCAGTAAAATAGAATGGTGTAGTCATTCCCCACCCCACAAGGGTTTTGTAATAAAATCTGATTTGGCCCAGCCAGGAAACTAGAAGTGCATAGGGAGATAGAATGTATAGCACTTGAATATTAATATGACTTCCGTATGAAGATTGAAATTCTACAAAGTTATGAATAGGGTAAAAAATAACACTTAGATGATTTACTGCCATAGAAAATCATACTCTCCTATGAGTGATTTACTGGATGTTATACAAAAATAAAGTGTGGACAAGATACATTCAGATGCAAGCTTGCAGCTGTCAGTGTCTACATTTGCTCAATCTGGCTAGAGGATGATTTGAAGGTTGATTTAATTGTAGCTTCTGAATCATGTTCTTCCCTATGTTTTAAAATGTTTAACATAAATATAAAAATGTTAAAGTGATTTTAAGACTGTAAATATTTAGTATAAAAATCTGCAAAATCTCATTCTCTATTGGAAGAGTAGCTGAAAATGAAAAGACTGTCTTGGGGAAAAATACATCACCTAATAACAGTAATTGCCCAGCAGTTATATCAAATGTACCCTTACATGAGAAAGTTCACAGGGTGCTCAGAAGGAGCTAAGAATAAATAAACAAAACACGACATCTGTGACTGAATTTATCAATGTTATGAGGAACAGAAATCTCTATCTGCAGAACAGGGTTCAGAGATCAAAAGTTGACCAGTTAGGAAGGAAGCATTGCTCGGGTTCCTTGCAGGCAATGTAATAGCCTAAGTAACCTTTCCTCAATACACCAACTCAAAGCAGAGATTCAACTCCTGTACATGCTACCAGCACCTGTGGATGCTACCAGCACCAGAACACAAGGCATCACAATGAGCTTTGTAAATGTTAGCTACTCAGCTAGAACTCTCCTTAACCATCCTTCTATTCTGACAGGCTTCATTAAATTCCACATATCACCTAACCATTCACTTCCAACATCAGCAAATCATCCTTAGGGAGAATGTCTTGTTCTTCCTCTGCAAGCTTTTTCCCCATGTTTTATTTCCACTTGTATACATACCTCCTTTTCTACATATTTTCTTGCCGGGTTTTCTGGCACATTCCTTGGATATTCTTTTTACTGAAAAATGAATAGAAGACTAGAAAATAACATGGCGCTCCATCACAGACCGCCGTAACATGCAACACCACTATCTAACTTGATATAATCCTGTTTTTTACTGAGTGCGAAAAATCCCCAATTCGTTGAGCCTGCACATGCAATGGAGAAATGTTGATGCATCTTCTCAGAAGTCATTCGGTAGGAAATGGAAATTAGAAACCCATTTCTACCTAAAGATACGTGCTGTGGAGGAAAGAAAATGAATAGGCATAGGAAAAAAACAACAGGTACACCGACACACATAAACAAAAAGAGCGGCATGCACGCATGTAAAATATGTCTACATGCCCACAGGAAAAGCCATGCATGCTACCAGGACGCGTGAATTAATATTGTTAAAACTTAGAATAGAAAAGAAAAAAATATAAATATATCTCCCTGTTTTTCCTGCAGTAAACTCACCATCCTCAGTTGGGACATATATGTTTAAATACAGGCAGTCTTCACTCTGGTCTTGTACGTATGATGAAACCACATCCAAGTTATTAGTGAACCACACAGGAAGCATGACTTCCGGCAACCTGCCATCGATGATATTCTGGGGACACACAGGAGCAAACTGAGTGGCATTCCTGGTATCTGACCAGGGGGATGGTGGCTCTGGAGGCTGAAAACGATGTTCCCCTGTGGGCGGTGCTGCATATGGAACCCCCAGAAACTGAATAACAGGCCCCAGGATTTCATTATTGAGTTCTTTCTTAATCCCTCTTATCTTGCCGAAGTTGGTAGTCACCAGTGGATCTGCATCATCCAATTTTTGGGAGAGTACATGGGCAGCCTGAAGCAAACATGCCAACACACAGAGAGTCAACGAGGCACCCAGTCCCCTGTGTAACAAGCATGCCGTTACTGCTCTCCACACATAACTTGGCCACGTGCATCTGGGCAGTGCCATGGTCCCACATCAGTTGTCTAGTTGTCCGGTTACAGTGAGGCAAAAGTATCTGTATCCACTTGAGAAAGACCTTGTAATGGTAGAATGCACCTCCTGTTTCTTAAAGGTGAACTTGCCGAGAAAAGCTCAGAAAGCTCTTCCTGCAGCCAGCATCTCCCACTGACTTCACGTGTATTGAAGGAGCATCTTCAGTCATCACTATTTATCAGACCAAATCCTATTGACCACTCTGTTTTCCATAGTAGCTACGTGGGGAGAGAGGCCATGGACTGTAGATTCCCTCTTATAAATCAAATCCACTTAGCTGCAGATCTCTATCCTAGAGAAAATGAAAATAAATCATTAGCACAAACAAGCTAAAATGGTCAGAGTGACAACTAGATGTTTTACAAGCTCCAGGAAACATTAGTAGTGGCTAGAGCCAAGTAAGTCAAATATTACTATAGGAAAATTTCGGTTTGACATGACAAGTGAAATACCTATTAGATTGAGAGACTTGCCTGCCAACTTTATACACTGTTAAGTGGAAGCAGGCCTTGTCAAAACATAGTTTCAAGAGCATTTCACAGTGTAGTATTTTTCAAATAAAAGTGATGTGTGAAATTTCCCCTTTATTGATAGTCTTCAATCACTTCAACAAACAACACAATTAATCAGCAAATGTGCTCAAAATTAGAACTCAATAACAGAAAACCTTATTGAAAAAATAAATATTGGGAGAGAATTAGTAGAACATAAACAAAATCTGCTAGAATAACTGTATATGTTAAAGAATAAACAAAAAGTGGTCCCCAATCTCTGCTATGGAGAAAAAAAAAGCTAATGTTATAACAAGAAAACTACTATTAGTTGAAGTATAATCACTTAAGTACAACTACCTAATAACATAAACCTCTTGGCTGTTTAGCAAAAGTCTACATAAAATCATTAACTACAAATAGTCACTTTAAATTAAGGGTAAAAAATTTAAATGACACAGTGGATTTAGATACAATTTGAAAAAGAAACAGAAGTTGGCATCATTTTTTTTACAGACAGTTTTCTTACCATCTAGCTATACAGTGTAAGTATCAGTAAATTTGCAAGGTGAAAATTAATTTCTGAGTCAAAGTCAATATATTTTAAATTACAAATGTTGTTATCACTATCTGTTAGAAATCAAAGAAAGAATTTTTTTTAAAAAAAGACCCTTTCAAAGTTTAAAAGAACAATCATACCTAATCATTGCATCTTGCATATTAACACTAATCAAACATCTAACACTGTTTACTCAGTTCAACTTAAAATGCATCAGAATAGAATGTAACATTCCGCGCAGTGCCATTCACAGTGCAGTCTTACATTAACTGCAAAACAGCATACAACTTGGCTAATCTGTCTTTTCTTATTCAAGCCACCTTTTAAAGAGCTTACTTTGAAAATAACAGTGTTGATATGTATGACATGCTTCTGTCACATTATGAGAGGATTCTCGAAGAAGTGCTGCCCTGGCAGTGAGGCCGCCCTGACTGCTATGGAAAAGGAGATTGCAAAAACCATAGAGGTCAGCAAGAGATTTGGTTCAGGCCTAGTGTTCCTTGAGCTCATCACAGAAGGCAATAAGGAGATAAATGTCTTTCTTCAAAAATACTCCAGTCCGTGTTAATTCACATACCTTTGCTGTGAAAGCACATTAACATACAAAAGACGGGCTTAGGCCCATCCCACTCCTGTCCCAGAACTTTAGCATGTATTGAAGATTTAGCTACACAAACCCATTTCTGTTTGGAGTATATTATGCTTATTCTTGTGCAGAATCCGGGTGGGCCACAGCATGGCTGTCTTTCCTAGTAACATTTCGGTGTTAAAAAGCACCCTTTTATACCTAAAATAAAGAACCTGTGGTTAGGCTTTAAAAGTCACTCACTATTTTCTGTTCAGTCTAATTTTCAAGTACAACAATTTCCAAGAGTTCTTCTTTACACACTTGGTATTTCATTAACAATACAAAATATTTGTTTGGTTATTAACAAAATAATGCCCAGCTGGCGTAGCTCAGTGCTTTAGCATTGACCTATGAACCAGGAGGTTCCATTCCGTCAGGGAACATACCACCTGGGTTGCAGGCTCATTTCTCCCTCTCCCTTCTTCTCTGAATTCCATATAAATATATTTTGATCTCCCTTCTTCTCTGAATTCCATATAAATATATTTTGAAATATTATTTTAAAAAATCAATAAATAACACTTCTTTTTGTATTTGCGAATCCTTAACTGTGTTACAAATAAAGGGGCTCCTGTTTCCCACTGATGTCCTACTTAACACAAACTGTGACAGATTCGAATTCTGCACGCAATGGTAAATTTTCAAATTCTAATAATGCTTGGCTTCCGAGGTTACAAAATTATCCCATTTCTCATGGGTTCAATGTATAGAGAACTACAGTGTTGACCCCAAAGATTTTTTAGAAGTTGCTATTATATTAGCAGTCACCCAAGTCTAATGTGAAAATATGGCTGGTTTGAATAACTGAAATTAAAATATAGATAGATAGATATAGATATAGATATTTTTCCTATTTATTGGTTCTTCTTTAGTATATGCCAAACCCTTAGCTTTTATGTGTTTACAATCTCATTTACAACAACCCTATAATATGGGTTCGGCAATCATCCCCTTTTTACTCATGAGAAACTGAGAGTTAAAGAGGTTAAATTCCTTGGCCGAGGTCTCTCAGCTGATTAGCTGATCAATAGCAGATCCAGGAGCCCAGTGGCATCTGATTGAAAGGCCATTCTCTTGATCATTGTACATGATATAGTCTTTCATTCCACAATTAGCACTTTAAAAAATTGATCCTAGTACATTTAAAATTGAATTGTAAGAGTATTTATGTTCCTTCAGAAGATAGTCTAGGTAAATACTCTGACAATGTCATAGAAACAGAGAAATGTAAATGGTATGCCCTGTTCTTATTGAAAGTTTATATTTTATTCTGTTACATTTTTTACCTTTTTATCTTTATATTGAAAGCCATGATAGATTGTTCATGTTAAAATAATGGGTAACCAAAAAAAAAAACACTCCCAAATTCATAATAGCCTAAATGTCCACTAATAGATATTGATAAATGAATTATGATATATTCATAAATTGAAATTCTGTACTTCAGTGAAAATAAAAGACCTCGACCTAAATATATCAACATAAATAAATATCAAAACGTTTAATAAAGCAAGTTGCAGAAGATTAGGGGCAGTAAAATGCTATTAAGTAAATGAAGCTTAAAATAAGTAAAATAATTCCATATATTATTCACGGATACATAAATATGTATTAACAAGGCATGTGTCATTCCTGAGTAAGGAGGAAAGAGAATGAAATTAGTTCTAGTTATTAATTAATTAATTCACATAATTAATTAATTGGCACCTAAGATAGATAACCTGTGATGAGGCCTTAAAAAAACAGCAATTAATTAAGTTTTACATATTTTAGCATTTGATAGTGGTGGGTGATAACACACACACACACAAATATACACATACCTTTTGTTATGGAATTTTCTGTATTTTCCTGTATGTTTGAAATATTTTGGAATAAATATATTAAAATAATGAGATCAGAAAAGCTTTACTCAGCAGAGCAGGCAAGTAGTTGAGCTTATCAATCCATACAGGACTCACTTCATCTGGCTTTGAAGTTAGTGGAGAAACTAGCTCAAAAATTCCTCCATTGTTTCTCCCCTTGGGGTAATGCATGTGTTATCGTACTGAGAGAAATAAAATAAAAAATGAATAAAACTTAAAGAGACATAAATGGGAATATATTATGTCACTTTCATTGACTTATCAAAATAACTGGTTTATCCACTAGTTTGTGCCTGAGTGACCCAGTCCAAAGGGATGATTATAGAGAGAGCAGAGAGAAGTACAATCCAGTCATTGCTCCCAAATAGCTACAATATTATAAAGAAATACGTCACATAAAAATAAGTCACATAAAGAAATAAGTCACATAAAAAATGGCTCTAATGCAGGTTGGAAGGTGACATGTTCAACCAATACATGATGAGTGGGAGGTAGGATCCAGCAGGAAGTCTGACTGCTAATTTTACATAACTTTTTGTGTTATCTTTTTTATGTCACCTGTTTTCTCCTACCTTGCTTTGTTTTTGTTTTATTATTGAACTTAATCCCCCCAACCCCATTGAATTTCTTATTCAAGGGTAAGGACTTTGTGTTGTTGTGTGTATTTTTAAATAATATCTTTATATTCATCATAAAATCTATATGAAAATCCTTTACATAGTGCCGGCCTCGGTAAATTTCAGCTGATCTGGATTGAACGCATGCTTATCACTGAGCAATGTAGAGTCTGGCCAATTCAGTTGACTGGCATTATTCACTGTAGTACTGTTCTATTGAGTCATTGCAAACACTGAATTAGGGAACATAGATCCATTTCCCCTAGGTAAATACACACACACACACACACACACACACACACACATAGTTTATAAATTATAATCTTAAATCTTAAAAATGATTTACCTTAATAGATTTTATTTTATTTATTTTACAAAAGAGAAAATAAAGTTCTGATGTGTTAAGTGACTTGTCTGAGGCCACTAATAGGCCAGAGTTGGAACTCAAACCCCCTCCAACTTGCCAAGAGCTAGAGTTTGTAGGACTACACTACATTATCTCACTACCATCCCTGTCCTCTGTTCAGCTCTGAGAGCTGAAACAAGTAGGCAGAGTATCACCTTGTTCAACCTCAGCTGGAAACATGCTCATAGGGTAACTCGAATTATGTACTGTTTTGCTCATGTCCGTGAATAACTGTGAAAGCACCATGAGTATTGATTTAGAAGTTACAAATACATTTTAGTGAACAGGCAAATTTGAAAATACTGATCTAGGAATAATAAAGACTGACTGTATTAACTAAAGCTAAATAATGTTTTATAGCTATGTGTCTGAGTTGTTTTGAGTTCAGAATACATCTGCCTGTCAACAGTGCTTACTAATAATATTTGACTTAAGAATTGGATTTAGTAATAATAATTTAATAATACTTGCATTTAATAATAGCCGGCTTCAGTGGAGTGTGGTGATTGTCAATGGCCCCATCTAGCTATGTAACTAAAATGTGCCTGTGTGGCCAGCTCCCACTGTAAGAAAACCTGACCACCGACAGATTCTGGGCTTTCTCTATCAATATGTTTCACATGCACACTGGTGGTGGTTCATGACCTAGGGACAAGGAGTATCTTGTGAGACCCAGCAATGGGAGAACAAAGCCTGAGTCTGAGATTTCCAGACTCCATTCAATACCTACCCTTCTCCTGCTGTTGCTGTATTATAGTCTTTGCCTGTCATAAAGCTATCCAGGGAGTATAAACTATTTTGAGTACTGTGAGTCCTTTCAGTGACTGAAGTAACTAATGTGTAATTAATTCACCTAGTAAGTACTTTAAAAATGGGATGAATAAGCAAATGAACACAATTACACAAAATGTTGTTAGCCTTTAAAAGAAGAGACAGGTCTACCTTGAGTTAATAGAATAGGAAAGAATTCATGAATCAGGGGGAATTTGTGCTGGGCCTCAAAGAATGAATAAGATTGGAACATTGAAGGTCATGGAAGAGACCTCAGGCACATTCCAGAAACAGCAGAAAGGATGTGTAGTGTACACTGTGGTGAGCCTGCTTGGACCTACCTCACATGCCAAGGACTGGTCCACACCAGTGTAGAAAGACCTGCCCTTCTTGCCTCAATGCATATCAATGCCAAAGGGCCATCCCTGCCCCTAGGCTCCCTGTGGAAAGGAGTGGAGGGAGGAGTTGCCTGTGAGTCTCTCCCTCCTTGCCAGGTATTTAGTCCCAGGGCATGCCCCAACAAGCTTCCTGCTGGCAAACTTCCATCTCAGGGCCTTCATATTTCCCCTGGGACATCTGACCTATGACAGAAAGGACAGGGGCAGCCACATTTGAGGAGGGTTTAGTTTAGTTTGGCCAGAATACAGAATGAGGATCAGCATTGAATGAGACAGGAAAAGTCAGGTTACAGCCAAATCAAGGAAGCACTTCATGAAAAGGCTAAATAATTTGGATTTTATTCACTGGATGATGAAAAGCCCTTACATATTCCTAGCAGGGGAAGAGTATTATTAAATCAATTCACAAAAAAAGTTAAACTGGCAATACTGTGGAGCAGGGATCTCCAAAGCAGTGTGCTCACATGCCACCCGGAGATGACCAGATAGGTGAGAAAAGGGAAGGAAATTGCTGAACTTCTCTGTAGCATAATATTTTACATGAAGCAAAAAGAGAAAGAAGTTATGCTTTGCTAATATGAATATATGGGGCAATGCCAGTGCCTTCACATGGTTTGTTGTGTGATGCATACGGCACTAGGGATATTCTTGGGAAGGTGTGAAGCTCTGTAAAGCGGTAGGCTTGCCAGCAGTGGAATTTTATCGTTATTATGGTTCTTCTTCAATGTTTAGTGATGGATTGGAGTTTACATCGCTGGATAGGTGGATGTCTACATTTTCATCATGTTTTAATTGCAGTAACCTTCACAGAACAGACTACTGGATTGTTTTTCCCACAAGATAAATGTGGAGTAAGGGAAACACTAGTAATCCAATCATAAGAAAAAGAAACAAGGAAAAATGAAACTTCCACTTTTAGTACAAGCTCTTCTTCAGCTACATTGCAAGACTCAAAACAAGGTCTATTTAATCATATGTAATAACTTCACACAAAAATATTGAAAAGCGTGAGGAGAGACGGGGGTTTGTGGCTCTGGAGAGAGCAGAAGGAACAGCTCGGGATCCCTGAGCTGAGTTCCTCTCCCACACCACAGATGCCAGCTTCCACGTGTGGTGCACTCCCCTAAAACGGCATCAGGGTGGGGAAAAGCAATCACGCCACCCTCTGGATACCCTGTCACCCCATCCTATGGAGCTTGTGCTCTGCTGAGGAGTCAGCTGCCTGGCCCAGGGTGTAAAGATCTGGGAAGACTCAGGGAGGATCTGTGACTGAGTTGTATGACTTTGGGGTAGGGACCAATCCCCCCACTTTCCTGTGAACTTGACTGGTGTCTCCCCTCACCAGGGACTCCCTAGCTCCATTCTCCACACTCCTGGTGGCCCCACCCTCCCAATTTTTGGTGGCTCTGCCTTGCTGAGGTCTGGCCAGAATATGAGCCACACTGTATTGTGTGGCTCTGCGGCAAGGGCAACTCTCTCAACCTTCTCTCAAGACTGACCTGCACCTCCCCCTCAAGGAGGTGTGCTAGGCCATCCACCCAACTCCTGGTGGCCCCATCCTACTGTGATCATGATCAGGCAAAACCTGGACAGACTGAGTTGTGTGGCTCTAGGACAGGGAACATTTTTCCCTCACATGCCAAACAGGTGCAGAGCTTTCCCTTCACACAGTCAAATATTGCTCTGCTTGGGCACAATAAACTCTGCTGGCCTCACCCTGAGACCCTGCCCAACCACAGAGGTGTGCGAGCACCCAGAGGGTGGCAGCTAACCTTTGTATGCACTGGGACATGGGTTTGAGTGACTTCAAACCCAGCACTGGCACCAAGTTTGAACCTGTATAGATCTGGCGAACACCAGACAACAAACTCACAACAAACGAAAGTTCTAGACCAGATGGATTCAGAGGTGATTTTACCAAACATTCAAAGAAGAAATAATATCTGTCCTTCTGAAACCATTCAAAAAATTCAAGAGGAGGAAATTCAAGCTCATTCTACATGGCCAGCATTAGCCTAATTACAAAACCAGATAAAGACACCACAAAGCAATAAAGAAATTATAGGCTTATATCCATGATAAACATAGATGCTAAAGTTCTCAACAATACATGCTAAAATTATCAGTAATACATTAGAAAGATCATATGCCATGATCAAGTGGGATTTATTTAAGGGAGGCAAGGGTAGTCAAATAACCACAAATCAATAAATGCGATACATCAAATAACAAAAAATGAAGGATAAAAATCACATGATCATATAAATAGTTGTAGAAAAGGCATTTGATAAAATGGAGCACCTATTTATTTAAAAAAAAATACCTCTCAGCAAGGTGGGAATAGAGGGAACATACCACAATGGAATAAAGGCCATATATGACAAGCACACAGCCAACATCATACTCAATGGGCAAAAATTAAAAGCATTTTCCTTAAGATCAGGAACAAGGCAAGGAAGTCTGCTTTCACCACTCTTATTCATACTGGAAGTCCTAGCTACAGCAACAAGCCAAGGAAAAAAATAAATAAAAGGCATCCAAATTGGAAAGGAAGAAGTAAAATGTCATTATTTGTAAATAACACGATACTATATAGATAGAACCAATAGATGCCAACAAAAACTTCTAGAACTGATAAATGAATTCAATTAAAGTAGTAGGATACAAAATAAATATTCAGAAATCAGTTGCTTTTTATACAGTAATGATGAACTATCAGAAAGGGAAACTAAGAAAACAACCCCATTTACAACTGTTTTAAAAAAGTATCTGGGTCCTAATCGGTTTGGCTCAATGGATGAAGCATCAGCCTGCGGACTCAAGGGTCCCAGGTTCGAGTCCGGTCAAGGGCATGTACCTTGGTTGCGGGCACATCCCCAGTAGGGAGTGTGCTGGAGGCAGCTGATCCATGTTTCTCTCTCATCGATGTTTCTAACTCTCTATCCCTCTCCCTTCCTCTCTGTAAAAAAATCAATAAAATATATTTTAAAAGTATCTGGTAATAAATTTAACCAAGGATGTAAAAGACCTGTAGTAGAAAATTTATAAGACACTGAACAAAGAAATTGAAGAAGATACAAATAAGTAGAAGCATATACCATATTCATGGATAGGAAGAATTAACATAATTAAAATGCTAATACTCCCCAAAACAAGCTATAGATTTAATGCAATTCTTACCAAGATACCAATGTTGTGATTCACAGAACTAGAGTGAATATTCTAAAAATGTATATGGAACATCAAAAGGCTCCAAATTGCCACAGCAATCTTGAGAAAAGAGAATAAAGTTGGAGAAATTGCTATCTAATATCAAACTATATTACAAGGCCACAGTAATCAAAACATCATGACACTGGCATAAAAACATATGTATAGCTCAATGCAACAGAATAGGGAGCCCAGAAATAAACCCACATCCTTAGAACCAAGGATTACAAAGGGTCTACTCTGAGATGGGAATATCCAAGTTACAGACCTTGATTACATAGAAGTTCAAGAGGTACCATGTCCCATGTTGTGGCCATATCAATATGTAGCTATTGAAAACTAATGTAGTAACAAATATATCCTGCCATGACCATTATTAACTGATTACTTGATTAATGGCTAGCACCAACTAAGCATGAAGTAGGTCCAGTGAGCTAACTTCATAATCTCATTTAATGTTTCTAAATACCAAAAAGTAGAGATCATTATCTCAGTGTAATTGATCATTACATTGAAGATCTGAAATACAAAGCCACTGAAACGCTTTTCAATAAAACAAGAACACAGTTTTGTGAATGTATTGAATTCCAACAAATAGAAAGAGATAAGGCAGAAGAATCAACAGACTCTACAGATAACCCTGCCTCCTTCTCAATTTTGTCCATAGCCTCCTTCTAGGATAAAAGGTAGGCAAGCCTCAATAGTTTTCTAGTTACATCCCATTCCCTCTTCCTTTGCAAAAAAATATAAGCAATTCTACTTGTTCTCTTTCTCCTTGGGTTACTTCTACTCTAAATGAACCTCTCCAAACATGTGAGAACATAAGAGAAAATAGAATGCTAAGGAGAAATGGCACACTAAAATTTGACAGTAATAGGAGAAAAAAATTTACCAACTAAATATTTTAAAGAATATCCAGGAAAAAAATCCTGAGTATATGCAGAGGTTCTAGCTGGTGGCAATCTATCTTTGTGGGGAAAAACAAACAAACAAACAAACAAACAAACAATACTAATGAAAGGCAGCACCTAGCACTGGGAGCAGTGGTCAGTGAATTGGGCCCAACTTGTTTACCAAGATCTTCCTTCCTGGAAAACACTCTTCCCAGGCTCAGTTTTTGCCTAGAGGGACTCCAGCTAGTATCACTACGGTGTCGGGTGAATTTCCCGCCAAAATATAAGATGGCGCGTTAAAATGCCATATCTTTTGAAGTATGGGTTCGATTGAAATGAAATATTTGGTAATACGCAGTTACAATCGGCCCGAGTTTACACGTTTCCCGCACTCCACTGCAAATCTATATGAACCGAGTTTAAGACGGCTCCCGCGGAGTACGCGCAATTCACGCGAGCCGACTTAACTCGTTTCCCGCAACCCAAGTGGTATTCTTCAAGGCCTGTTTCAAAGATCAGTACATCCTTTTCAGATTCTCCCAGCCCCAAAAGCATGTGTTACCATTCTTGTAACTGTACCCATATCAGTTTTTAATCACAGCAACTTATACAATCAGCTTCCTTCTTCTTCCTTACACTATTTAGTGTGAAGCAACTTAGGAATAATGAAGGAATAGTGCTAATTTGCATGGAGACTGCAGTTCAATGGGGAAGACACAATCTATGTAAGTCAATTATACAAATAACTATCTAGTCATAAATGCTTTGCCAAAAAGGATAATGCAGGGTGCTCTGAGGGAAGATTTAATGGACCTGTAGTGAGAATGTGATCTTGAAGAAGTGATCTATAACTGGGTTCTGAAAGATGAATAGGAGTTGGCAGGTCAGGACCAGAGAACAGAGAGTGCCAGACAGAAACAAGGGAAGACCCAAATGCTGTGAAACCAGAGGCTTTCCAACAACAAAGAGACCGGTGTGACTTGAAAGAAGAGTGCGACAACAGGCTGGAGAGAAGACAACTCAATAATTTCTCTGCCATTTTAGGAAATATGTGAGATCACATCCCAAGTCTGAGAAGAATTATAATCATAAAAATAACATGATCAAATTAGCCTCACTCTTCAAAAAAAGAGGCTATCACTTTTGAACTGTTGATTTTTAGTAACCTTCCCCAGAACAAATCATTACATTGTAGGTTATCAGAAAATATTTCTTGATACAAATAAGTGGAAACATTTTACTTATTCATTATTACTTTTCATCAAGTAACCCTCCCCTCAGATTTTTAAAAATATACTTGTGATGACTGACCTCTGTGACGATGGCATTATCTTAATTAGAGTTGGAGCAAGAGGGGATGAAACAGGGGAACAAATTAAAGTACACTGAAAACTCATCACGCAGGGGTATGAGTGGGTGACCGTATAGACTGGCAGCTAATTACATTACTGTTTGGCAAAAAAGTAAGATTCTAAGATACCATGACAGCTTTTTTGACAATGCAAGGAAAAAACATATCAAAGTGATAGCATTTCCTTTTACATTCCACAACTGAATTTCTACTATGACCATCATTACAACTAATGGCTTGATGAGGAAAATAAGACTTTTTTTTTTTTGGGCGGGGAGACCAGCAGCCTGACTCTGTACCTAGTTAATCAGTATCCCTAATAAACATTCCTGTTAGCCTATAGAATCACTTGACCCTTCCTTAATTATCTTGTCTTGCAAGACCTATTTACCTAAATACTCACATTTTAAAGAGGCCATAAACCATGAACAATATACAACCCCTGGAGGGGGTTATCAGCACTGGTACTAGGCCAGGCCTTTAGGTGTGGTCTCATGTGCCCCATCCCAACACACAGGGCTTTTTGCAAAGCCGGTGAAAAGTCTGGAAGTCTGACCCATATTTGGGAGACAAAAAAACCAAAGGGTATAAAGAGAAAGCTTCCTCCATATTGGTTTGCTCAGGATTTGGAAACAGGCTCCCCTGAGTCATGGTACTAGTACATCTGGAAATAAATGGGTTTTTCCTGTATCTCCGGATACTCCTGTGTATTTTTCAGTCACCTGGTAAATTCTGTAACAGGCTAAATATTAGAGTGTCTTATTTGTGTTGTTTTCAGGGAGCAGCTAAAACAAGTCATTTAACATTTAACTATATACAATAAGTTTTACTTTTCATTTACTGTGAACCTACTCTCAGATAGAATCCCCAAATATGAATTATTAAATCTAGACTCTGCTTAGAAGTCTTGACTGCCAAGGATTAAGACGAAATTGGGTGAGGGGCAGGAATCAAGAAGACAGAATATTAAATTTTTCTTTTATTTTTTAAAAAGCCTGGGCAACAATTTTAATGTATGTGTAAACTACTGCAGGAAGAATCTTGAAAACCAATTGGCAGCCTTTTGATCCCCCAGAAGAAAATGAAGAATCACTCAAGAGCTTAGGAGAGACATCCAGGTAGAGTTGATTACTTTCCTTGATGTTAAATTGATGCTTTGGTCTGAAAGGGGCAACCTTTGGGTCACAAGTCATTGCTTCCAGAAGCAACATAATTATGTCTGCCAGTGTCTTTATAGAGAAGATAGCACAACCTAACAGCAGTTCTATATTCTCAATTTACTATTTAAGCTTATTTTTGTTTCTAGTGAGTTGCTGTGCCTGGGAATAGTGGAGAATCGCTCTTCCTGGTGCCCTGCTTAATTAAAGTCCTCTTTAAAAAAAAATCCCTTGTTGCCAGAGAATAGCTACAACTTTGGCAGAAGCAGTGCTAAGTTTCTCAGTATGGCCCTATGCCAGGCTGTGTCAATCTTGACCCCTTGGAGGATGATTAGCAGAGACACGGTAGTTAAACTTTTGTGTTCATTCACTCCCAGGCTTCTGCTGGAATTGGCAAATACTATAGTGACTATTGTTTAAGAAGTAAGTGTCCACTAGGAATTGGACTAAAACCACCAACTCCTTTCACATAAGGCACCAAACAACAATAATGGCTTCCTGTCATTCCTGACATGGCTTAGAGCTCAACCAGTGCCCCAAAGGCGAAAGAATATTACACTGGTAATCTTCTTCAGATATCCACATTCTTATTGCCTTTCATATTACAGTTCTACCAGTGCTAATACTAGTAAGATTCAAAACAATGTTCTATTCATGGGTCATTTGTGTAACAGACCAATGAATAGATATTCACAAGGATTTCATATACACGTGGGATATTAATTGCTAGATGAATTCACCACTTAAAGAAAATTGACTAATAGAGTTTAGAATCAAAAAGTGTTTCAAAAAAATGTCTAAGTTGTAAATAATGACCAAAACACCAACTTTCATTACATTTTAGATCTTACTGTCCAAGTTCTAAGTGTTTGAAATAATTTTTAGTGTTTCTAAATTCCTTGAGATATCACATTTTTTTCATGGCAGAAAATAATTCTAATGTACATTTTGGTAAATTATAACCAGAAATAATTATATCACACTTGTAAGTCTTGATAAAATAATCTATCTAAATAAGGTAAATAAACTTTGTACAAAACTCACTAAAAATTTTCAATTATTATTTGTCTGGTTAAAATTCAATTTTTTAAATACATTCCTTTCTGCTTTGGGGAGTTTGCACAAAACTTCAAAATGTCTATCAATTCAAATAAGAAATCATGTATTTAAGAAAAAAATGAAAAGCAGAAATGAAGAAACCAATTTTTAAGCAAAGAGGTAACAAGCAAAGCTAAAGCCAGGTCTCTTTATTCATTTAACAAGTATTTGTTGGTCACCAGTAATGTGCCAGGCACTGTTCTAGGTGCTGGTGAGAAACACACAGCTTTGAGAAACCAGACAGAAATCCTTGCCATCACTGCCACTACAATATTGTCTCGTTACGTAAAATATTTTACTTTTGTATATTCATTTAATACTCAGATGTGATTGCTAAAGACCACAGCTTTAAATAATAGGCACTTTCAGTATCAGTCTCATAGTAGCATATACATTAGAACACTTGGCACAGTTAAAGAGGTAATGAAACTGGTGACTTTTTTTTTACCCAAGAAAAAGGATAGATAACATTGTCACTTGTATGTAAAGTTTTGGACAGCTAAGTAATATAGATGTAAATTAAAAATGACAGACGCAGTTACTTGAAACATAATGGTTACTGAAGTGAATCTTTATTCCTTCTAGTGTTATGGTTAACTATTAAATGACTCAAGGATCACTTTCAGGTACAAATTTTGTGACAACTGTTGGTCAATGTCATATGTACTAATCACTGTCGGTTCTGTCATAAGAGAAGTGATTGTCCTATGGGGGAAATTATACTAGTTACAATCCCAAGTTAATTTTTATCAAATCAATGTCCATGGATTTCATACATGACCTTGTTGAATTTCGAAGCATAGTAAGTATTCCATATGACAATAAAAGGTATTCATCAAAACTTTTTAAGGCAACAGAATTTTCAATTCATTCTGAAATATTAAAATTAACCTTTTTTTTTCTGAAGACTCAACATTCACTGGGTGTGTCAAGGGAGTAACAACTACTGCTACACATAAGTGATGCCAAACATCTGCATCAGGAATAAATTGTACATCAGTTGGATGTTTCCAAAAAGGTGGAGGTCGAGAAACATATAAAGACCTCCATATTATTCCCTGACTTTTTCACTCTTCAGAATTTACTATGTTATTTAGATACAGACAAAATGTAAAAAAAAACAACACATTCTAGGAAAATATTTTCTTGATATTTTATCTCCTCCATATCTCCCCCCCCCCAACACATTGCCACTACCAAATAAATAAGCAAGCAAATGAATAAATAAACGGGCTTATTTTCTAGATTATGCCAAAAATTAAACAGAATTATAGATACAGGTAAAAGATAGATAAACCCCTTTCTTACTGAAACAGCACTTACAGCACACCCAAAGCGATGACATGGGCTTTAGCAGGCAGCTCTAACTGCAGACACAGGTGGTATTAGAAAGGCAGACGATAGAAAAAGAGGTTACTGCCTGGCCTGTCTCAAGGGAACAAGTTTATGTACAAAAAGTGTGACTAGATATATAGTTAAAATACTAAACAAAAATTGCTACAGAAAGCAGATAAAAGTGAAAACACTATAAAAATATATATATCCTTCCATTTCATAAGTCAAACCCAAGCTCCTCAAGTTAAAGTCGGGTCCTAAGATGTCAACTGTGTTGGGTAGATCTGAGTCTCAGCCTGGAACTTTCTTTCCTGGGATGCATCACTGTGGTTTTTGACTTTACATCTGTAGCGGTAACTTAGATTCTATTTGTTCCAAAATGAATTTCATGCTCAACTTGTTTTTCTTAATTAAACTTCCTTTAGTGGTTCCTAATATGTGTATTATTGAAGCTCATTAGTCCCATTCACGCTCGCCTGTCAATTTTTGGCTACACATTCGTATACTGAAGTGCTCTGTTGCTATCTATAGGAAGAAAATTAAATAATAAATATGGGGACTTGAACGTTTTATGAGTGTCAGAATGAGAGAGTGCCTGCAAGGCCCATAAGGTTTCACACAAAAGAGGCATTACTGCGATAGCTAACATGCTGACACATCTCTGATCTATAAAGTCTGCAGTAATGGCAGCAGTAAAGCGTTCTGCCATTGACTAGAATTTCTCTTACATGCAACGGAAATAGGCACAGAAGAGATTATATTGACTGTCATAAAAAGAATTCATATAAAATCCCCCCAAATGTTTAATGATTTCAAATGTCTGGCGTGATTTACTCGTTTTCTCTGACTTCAGTTAAGCTTAGAGTTGGCACTGTCCCTTTCACATAGGTTTGCTACCAAATAGGTACAGTTTTTTGGGCAGGGGGCAAGGGGAATCTTAAAGGCAGGGATAATTCATAGCATCATAGCAATATTTGACATTGGCAATGTGATTTCATTAATAACAAAGCGAAAGTAATCAAACCTGTTACTGTTAAGGAATCATTCTTCTTAGAAATAGTGGAGAATGTTGCTATCCCATAAGATTAAGCGGTTAGCTCCCTCAAAGTATTTCAAATCATCTTTGCAAATGTATTAAAAATGACACTCTAGGTTCATCATGAGTGCTCACTATTTTGTTTGTTGTTGTTTTTAGTTTTTGGTGCTTTGCAAATTTGAGATACTCAAAACTAAAATTTTAAATGAACTGAAAGTTGGGCTTTTTTTGCATTTTCAATAAAGCAAAAGAGATGAGAGATTTGCATTGGGGATGCCATTTGTTAAACATCTACAAATCATTAGAAAAGGATTGCCCTTTTCATTTTGCTTTCAGTCGACTGTGCAGTAATTTAATTTTTAAAAATTAGTTAATGTAGAATAACATTTAACTGTATCTAATCATCTCAAAATCAAAGGAAGCTACAGCAAATGTGTTATCTCCCCCTGAATGTTAGGCCACTTGGAACACATGGGAGGCTTTCGAGGGACAGGTGCAGCTGTCAAGTGAAACTCCAGTAAATGAAACACTCATTTTTCAAGTTTTGGGGAACCCAATGCCATTTCTTGTCACATACGTTAGAAACTGTGCTTGCAATTCTTAGGGCTCATTGAGAGCTTCCATTCCCTTACTTCAAACTACCACATTCTGTGTTATTGGTAGCAAAGTTGGATCAACTAAAAGCCATGTTCTTTTTAATAATCCTGAACAAAAATAGGCATTTGGATGTAGTAGAGCAAAACGTAATTTTCTAGGTGAACTCTTCAGGTTTTTCAGTTCTCCACACTGAAAATTGCAAGATTTTCAATGCAAATGTTCTCTACTCTATTCATGGAGAACATGTATGAAATGGGGTACCTTGCTCCTCACTTACTGGCTGTAGTTTTTAAAACTTTTATGGTGTGTGTTTTTGTTTATTTCCATTGTTATTGACCTTCCAAAGTAAATTTACCACCTACAAAGTTCACCAAAGTTTTGCATAGAAACTGTTTGTAGAAACCAAAGGGTAGGCCAAGTTTCCCCCTTCTCATTCTCTCTGCCAAAAGAGAATAGAATGAGGGAGTAGGAAGTACTGACTATTCTTGAAAGAGAAAAATACTGTTTAAACAAGAAAAGGCACATTAAGCTGAATTTTCTTCTTTAGCACTATGGGGCATGCCATGACCACTGGCTCAAAGATTGCAAAATATGCAAATTAACTTTGAAAAGGACCTCCTTTTTCATGTTCCATATTCTTCATCTACTTTCATATCAACATTACCTTATCTTTTGGCCTAAAAAGAGAAATCCCAGACTACCTCTTATTCACCTTCACTATTTATTTAATATTATAATTTATTATGTTATTTACTAGCTGCCTTCTTCTGTTAATTTAATTTTTCTAAGAGGTGTGACATGTTAATGGACTGTGTAGCTAGAATCAGCAGCTAGAAATGTACCAATACACAGAACACCCATTCTTCTAGTTCACACTGCACAAGAAACCATGTGACTCAGCTGTGCAAAATAAAAGGCAAACCTAGCCACTCAGATACTCCTTAAAACTAACCATTGGGCTTGTAGAAACTATTTCTTGCTATTTCTATCGTTTTGAGACAAGCTTACACAAAGTCTGCAGAAATAAAAACTAACTTCCCCTGTAGAATTCTTGGGAGACAAGTTATACATTTTGCTATTTCATCCTAAAAAGAAAAGAAAAAGAAATAACATGTTCTTGTCTCAAGATTTAGATTTAAGAAACACACACACACACACACACACATCCAGGAAGAAAGTTTGGTGAGGCTCCCCTTTAATTCCCGAATGCCGGGTGCACCTGGAATGCCTAAGGTAAGTACTGGCAGGATGAGTGCTTCAGATGACATTGAGGAGCTGCCTTCTAATGAGTTCACAAATAATGAAGAGGCTTCCATGCTAAAACCATAACTGTATCTACATACATTTCATAATCTGTAAACAGAAACCCCTGAAAAAAATATTTGATGCTTTTCTTCAAAAGATTAAAATGTATACAACACATTATTTGATAGTTTAAGGAGTATCTATCTCCATTTTATTCTAATGTATGTGACTGTCTGAAGGTTTAAAATTTAAAGAATTGCCCTTACATTTAAAAAGCCAACTAAAATTATAATGCTGACCTGTCAGACGGATGGGGGTGTTCATTAACCTATTAACATATCCATTAACCTACTAGCATATCTAGATAGCCAGGTACATATTTCAAATGAATCATTTTTTTATGTTATTGTTCCAAACCTATGTGGATTGCAAAACTGGTTTAGAAAAATATGCTTTCCTTGATTCCAAAGCAACTTTTAGTTTCCTGACTCAATTAATAGTCACTCCTTTGAGTGATTAATTTTAATTATATCTGCTAAAATGCATTTTCCTTCTGCAAATAAAAAATGAGCTCTTCTCGAGCTACAGAATATT
>NW_005871212.1:269226-313713 GCF_000147115.1 Myotis lucifugus | reverse complement strand
GGGGGGGCCGCGGCGGCAGGGTCCGTCGAATTTGCAGTTTCCCCCTCGCCCCCTCCCCACCTTGGGCCCTGGTCAGGAAAAAAAAGGGGCCTCTTTGGGTTCTAAACCCCCAAAAAATTCCCCCGCCTTTAAAATTTTAAATGCGTGCGATTGATTGTCAAAAGAAATTGTTGGTCTAGTCCGTCCTTCTTGGCTTTTTCGTATGAAGGCCCCCTGTATCCCTTTGATAATAGCCCGGGGGGGGGGGGGGGGGCGGGGGAAGGGGGGAGGAAAGGGGAAGGGAGAAAGAGACAATGCGAAAACGGCCAATTCCCTCTGCAAAATTCCGTGAGAAGCCAAGACAGCCACGGACACCGCGGCCGAGGCAGATTTCCACCCGGGCTTTCCCCCGCCACATGCGGGTTTAAGGCATCCCTGCCGCTTCTCCTTAAAGTCTCACTGGGAGAAAGCTCTGCATCCGGAAGGGATCTCCCAGCGGAAAGATTTTCAATGAAAAGTTGAGAGCTTGGAGGGTTGCTTGGCTTCCCCACAAAACAGGGTTTTTAAGCTCGATCCAGGCAGCTCCCTAAAGATCCACCCGGAGATGCGCGAGGTGGTTTTGCATCCCCCCTTCCCTCCCCATTTCACCGGCACAGCGTCCGCAGCACCTTCCGCGCAGAGGCACCCGAACCCCCGCAGCCCCCTCCTTATAAAAGAGCCCAGACTTACCCTCAGTAAGACAGATCCACCGAGGGGGACCCCTCATCTTCCCCGATCCCCTTCCAACCAGTCAAGGAGACAGTTTCTACAACACTTCGCCTTCGAATTCAAGCTGAATCGGTCAAAGTATTTACCAGTTTCTAGTCCCCCTTTTTATTTTGGAATCTTGAAACACCCCCCCCCTCCCCGAAATATTGTTTCAGAATTCAAGATGCTTCCTTTATTTTTTTTCTTCTTTAAGCAGCCGCAACCCCAGTGTTGCGCCCCCCGCTCCTTTTTTTTCTTTTTCTTTTTCTTTTTTTTATTCACCCACGGACACTTCCAAAACGTGCCGATTGATCCTTTTTTCTCTCCAGCTGCAACTGGGATCCAGAATCCTGGGGACCCAAAGCCACCTCCATGGAGATCCGACCATCAGGCAAGAAATACAAATGATCAAACAACGTTACTTCTTTCAGCTGCAATCAGATAATCCTACTAATCCAATAGATTTATCTGGATTGGAAATTGACCTCAAAAATGAATCCCCGGTGCTGATGTCCAATAGAGAGAGGAATTCGTAGCCCTGTCCGGGTGACCGAAAGGACTGTGGTTTCTTTCTTTCGTTCTTTCTTCTTTTTAAAAATCTTTTTTGGATTCTGGGTGCACTGCTCGCAAAAATGCCAAGGACCCTGGTTTTCCCCTAATATAGGTTTCTACTTCAAATCAGTGCCTGATGAAAAATGGTACAAAGATACCCCTAGTGGCTCGATGTGATATTGCAGGAATCTCACTTTCCCAATCCCCTCTCCTCACCTTTTTTTTTTCTCCCCCCTCCCCTTGTATATAACTGACTGCTATAGTAGTTAAACAAGAAGGCTGAATGAAGATTAACATGAATAGTATATGATTACTTGAAAAAAATCATCTGATCTTTTTTGTTTTACTTTAAAGACTGAATTTTCTGTGCTTGTCTCCCCAGTATCTATCTTTTTTCTACATAATTTTCCCCAATGGGACAGCTACTGATTTCAAAGCAAGTGTATTTGTTTCTTGAACAACTAGATATCAAAGGAAGCTTCAGTTTTCCTGAATATACTACTTCTAGAAAAACTCAACATTTTGTTTCCTTTAAAGAAATGTGTGTGTGTTTGTGTGTGTGTGTGTGTGTGTGTGTGTGTGTGTGTGTATTACACAATCTCTTCTCATTTTGGACTTTTGGTGTTCATTCAGCAAAGCAGATTATGGTGCTGTGAACCTGCGGTGGAAGAGCATGGCCTAAGGGTCATTATATGGGCCTCAATGTTTCTTGTTTGAATCCTTTGCAATTCAAGGACCTCAAGCTTACGACTACCATTTTGAAGGTTTTAGATAAAATGAGCCAATGCAGTACATTTTAGGCCTCCTTTTTTGGTAAGTAATATTTCCCAGACTTCTATCAATAACCCATGGATCTTTTAATAATGAGGATTAAGATTGTGTAGGACCAGGGAAGGAATGAGATTCTGCATTTCTAACAAGCCCTCTGACCACACTCTGATCATCAAGGGCCTAGTAAACTAGGCAAGTTGGATCCTTTTTCATGCTGGTGGGTGCAGAGACTGCAAGGATTCCAAGATCTTGTCCTTAACTGACTAAATAATTAAGCCTTTTGAGTATGGGAGCTGTTAAGGCAGTGGTTCTCAACCTTGGCTGCACATTAGAATCACCTGGGAATCTTTTTAAAATCCTGATTTCTGGGCCTCATCCTCTGGAAATTCTGTTTCTTTGTTATGGGGTGGGGCCACAACATTAGCAACAAAGAAACAGAATTTTCCGGAGGATGAGGCCCAGAAATCAGGATTTTAAAAAGATTCCCAGGTGATTCTAATGTGCAGCCAGTGTGAACAACCACTGTGAAGAGGGCTCAAAAGACTGTCCTATTACTTCAAGTTTTGCTATTAACTAGCGATGTGATAGCAGTTTTGAGCCCATACTAAATCATTAAAATCAAAGAATAAACCAAAATAAATGAACAAATATACTTGTTTCTAGATGGGAGACTCAATACTGTAAATCAATCTATAAAATGAATGTAATATTATAAAAACACCACTATAATTTTTCATGGAACTTGGAAGTTAATTCTAATATGTGTTTGCAAAAGCAAAGGGTCAAAACTTGTCAATACAATTTTAAAGAACATGTTATAGGGAATTTCCATATGAACTATTAAGGCTTAATATAAAATGACAGCAATTGAAACAATGTAGCCTTGCTTCAGAAACACAAAATGGTTCATTACAATAGTGGAATCAGAAATATATTGCTGAATTTATAGAAACTTGATAAATGGATGGCATTAGGGAGCAGTGCAAATAAAATAATTATTCACACAATAAATTAGATATATAAAAATATAATACTAGCTCTCCACACCTAAATATGCATTTGAGGTAGGATAAAGACTTAAAGATGCAAAAAAAAGTTTTAAAACATTTAGAAAAAGATAACTAATGATTTGGGGCAGATTGGAAGAGAAGGGTCTATTAAACATTAAGACATAAAAAGTGAAGTCCATAAAGAAAATAATATTAAATTTGATATATTAAGATGAAAAGTGGTACTCCACTTTGATAGGTCTCCATAAAGTAAATATCCCAGTTTCAGGCTATTCCAATGAGGAGAGTGAGTATAAGTTCAGGGCTAAATAACATTAATATAATAAAATTAAGTAATTAAAGTAGAATATATATATGCACACCTCAATTGTGATTTTTCTTAAGCATTACTGTCTTTCGTAAAATCTGACACTATTAATATTAAGATGCATCCCAATTTTAGTGGTGTTAAAATGTAAAAAGATAATCATCTTCGAATTTACCTAATGTAGTAATTCCTTTTTAAATCAGTAATTCATAACTCTTTTCTGTCACTGGAACCTGAGGGAAGTAATATATTTATCAGTTATAGCAAATCCCTATAGCAAAATCTTTGATGTGGAGATATATTGAAATGTTTTGAAATAGGTGCTATACTGTTGGTATAAATTTTTTAAAAAGATGAAAAATTCATTTATATCAAAGAAGTCAATGCATAGATTGAGAGAGGATATTTGTTATACGTGTGACCAAAGAAGGATTAGTACATAAAGCTTTCTTATAAATCTATAAAGACAAATGATTGGGAGAAAAAATGAGCTGAAAAGAAGAACAGTCAATTGATAGAAGAAAATTTGCAATGTCCAGTAGACATACAAAAAAAAGGTATTTAATTTCCCTAGTTATTAAAGAAATGCAAGTTAAAATGATGGGATATCATGTCACAACTATGAAATTGGAAAAAGTTTGGTAAGTCCAATAATACAAAATATTGATGAGGTCGTGGAGTATCCATGGAGAGTATATAATAGGGCGACAACTTCAGAAAACAATTTAGTGGTATTTGAAGATTTGCATACCCTAAAGTCCAGTCTCTCCACCTTTGTGTACTTCTCCACTCATGTATAGAAAATACCCATTACAGAATTACTCGAAAAACAAACCAACAAAAGGAAATAATCGAAATGTCTTGGGTTAAAAAAGTGAGTAATTTATGGACTATTCACATACTGCAACACTGCATTAAATGCAGTAAAAAGAAAAAGGAACACACTAAAGCTACTTGAGTGAAACCGGATTCATCTCAAAAATGTAATGTGAAGCAGCAAAAACAAAAGCAAGTTGCAAAAAACGGATGATAACATTTATAAATCGAGTTAAAAAACATGCAAAATAATTATATATATTATTTTTGAGCATTTGTACATGTAGCTAAAGTGTATGCACATGCATAATAATAATAAACATAAAATTCGGGGTAGAAGTCATGTCTGGGAAGAATAGGGTTTAATGAAATTGAGAAGGCATCACAGTGATTTTAGCCACACTTTCAGTGCTTTATTTTCCAGGCTGATTCTTGAGTACAAAGGTGTTTATAATATTACATATAATTGTTTGTATGCCTGAATTATTTCATTGAGATGAAATATTTAAGCCTGATGATTTCTGTGAGCCCTTACACTATTAGAAAAGTTTCTAATTAGAATAAGTATATATAGAAGTGAAGAAAATGGTAAGGACTTTTGAAATATCATAATGTGACTTCAATACAGATTTAAAAAATCTGAAGTAGAAATGGGTAGATGCTTTTTTATTTCTAAAATGGATATAAGAATTTTCAGCCAGCAAGCAAAAATCACCACCAAAATGAGAAAAATATGATTGAAATAGGAGGTAAAATGTAACCCTCAATTTGCTCTATCTTGTATTTATCCTTTGATCTCACATATAATACCTCATGTATAGTGACAGCAGGACCTCTGAATTTGTAAAATATGCAATCAATCGATTATGTTCAGTTCTGACCATGTTCAAAGACGTCCCTGCCAGAGCAGAGACCACCAAAAGCTGGAATAGCCCTAAGCCAAACCACAACACAAAAGATAATTCTTCCAGAATATTTAAAATGCAAATAGGAAGGCTTTGTTTATATAAAATATGAAAACTGGAAATCTCATTTCAAATTCACTAAATAGTACCTTTTGTAATTCAGGAACACATACCAAATATTTAAGTATAATTCTGTTTTAGAGTCCAATCTCAGAAATAAAATAGATTAGTAGGTAATATCACCCAACTCATGCTGAACTCAGGCAAGATGCCTGGACAAATCGTCAAACAACCCATTTTTAATCATTCAGAACAGTGTTCCTGAGCAATAACCAAAGCAGCTTTGTGATAAAGAAAGAGTCAGAGGACAATTTAATTTCCTTTGATGATAGAGTAGACAAAGGGGAAGAAGTAGATGTAATATTTCTGAAATTTGGAGAAGTTGACATTCTTTCAACAACTACTTAATGAAAACTACCTCCGGGGCAAAGCACAAAGTATTTCATAGGAGAGCTGACTTTAAAACAACCACCACAAACCCTTACTTTGCTATTAATAAGTTAATTTGTTGATTGTAAATAGTTAGTAGTTACTTTGAATTGGCACTTTACTATCCATACCAAAGATTGGATATTAGATGCTAATACAGAACTGAAGGTTCATTTTCAGTGTATTTAAGTACAAATTGGTTTGAAGGTTAAGGTAGTCAATGAAAGAAGAAGAATAAAACAAGGAGAAGTAGGATAATAAACATGAAATATGAATCAAACTCATGTATTCCTTTGGTGATTTAATTTACAGAGAGGATAGTAAGTTTCTTAATCTTTGTGTCCCTCAAAGTATGAATGATTAATAAATGAATAACAAAGAGTGAAACTAGTTGGTACATGAAAAAAAAAATCTCTTTTATTGATGGCCTTGCTAATCTCTTTTCAGAGAATGAAATGAATAGAGAATGTAAGTAAAAAAATCGCTATGACTAACAATAATGAGAAATAAAAGACCAAGATTGGCAAACTTGAGTGTCATTTGAGATATGAGATTCCAATTTGATTATGTCACTAAAATCTTAGCTGTGTGAAACCTGAAAGCAGGATTGCACATCCCATTTTGTTTTCTATACTTTGAACAAACAAAAAGAAAGATTGACTAATACCAATGAATCATGTAAAGAAATGGCATGGATCTACAGAAACCTAGATGAGAAAGTATTTAATTGTCTTTAGTGCAAGATTTTTTTTAGGGAGGGGATAATTGATACAAAAGCACATCTTTAATGACCAGTTCAAATCAATTAACTGTTACCTGGTAGTAAATATTTTTAGGATGTTATGAAAGACTGCTGTTCTATGTCTGAAAAAAATTAATAAATATTGTAAAACAGTTTATAAAACAAGTCTTGGAGAAATATATTCCTCTACCATCTTCAGAACTCCCCTGATATAACCTCATTTAAGTGCTCAGACTTGAATCTAAATGAATGGCATTGGGAATTACGAAAGGCATGAAAATAAGAAGTGTTGCAAGGCCTAACTGCTGCAAAGCTGGCTGTTTACGAAGAGGTTCTTTCTACAGGGAAGAATCTGCTCCCACAATCCTCTTTAATTAGAAAAGACTACTTAAAACACCTGACTGATACTGAATATTTCAGGTATGTGTTGGGAGAAAACACCTGCCCGAATGCTAAATTTACCAGATACATCTTTATATGTCATGTTTTGAAGACTTGTAATGGAAACCAAGGAAGTAATAATTAAGACTAGATATTTTAGGATGAAACTGTCAGAGAGAAATGGGCTTTTGCATTAAGGTTGGTTTGAGATACTGAAACATTTTTTTTAAGTTAGGGGCTTAAGTCAGAACTAAATCCAGATTTAAAAAATAAACTCAAATAATTTTGAACTATTAAAAGTTTTTTCAAATATTGGTGCCATTATGCTAATAATTCTTTTTTTGTTTCTTTTTTTATATCTATAATTTATAATTATACTTAATTGCTATAATTATTATTTACTTAAAATACATAAATATTCAACCCCAAATATTTTAGCTATTAATAGCTTACCACATTATTACTTTATGAAATATTTTGCTTATTTTGAAATGTAGGTTTTTATATATTTGTGAAATTTAACAGTATTTTACTGACCCTGTAAGGCTGTAATTTCATAGAAAATTCTCTTGATATGTTAGCTACTTTGGACTCCATCATACCATGATCGATTGTAGTTCATTTCACTGTAGACTAGAATGAGGTAAATTATGAAAAATGATCTTAAGTATTCCTTTAGTACTGAATAAATACAAACAGAAAACCATCCTATTATATATTATCCATTAAAATTCATTATATATTCATTTTAGTCTATGTTTCTAGTATTAGCAAAATATACTCTAAAATTTTACCCAATTATGGAAAAAGCACATGAAAATTAATGTTCTGCAGTTCAATCTGGAAAAGGAAATTTTTAGTACTATCCCAATGGCATTGCCATCTTATTGATTTCAGACACAGGTTTGATACTTTTCTCTAGATAAGATTCTATGCTGATTGTACAACTAAAAATAAACACTAGTCTGGATTTTCATTATTGTTCAATTAATGATTTAATGAACATCATCTACTTGTCCCAAAATATTTACTTCCATAATTTACTAAACATTAAGTAAGAGATCTTTCAATGACATATCCAAAAGGAATTGATCTGTGTGTATATGTCTGTGTATCTGTGTGTACCTGTGTGTATGAATGTGTGTGGTGTGTCTGACTGTCTTTTCTTTTTCTCTCAGGATCTCTGATCACACAAATCCACCTCTTTAAATTTTGATTATTTACATCAAATTGGGAACTATGTCACAAATGTTTCAATAAAATGAATTTCCCTAAAATCACTTGTATTTGGTTTTAGAGCTTGCTTTTTTATCATGTAAATAAAACTATTTCTGATTATCTATACATAAACTATAGAATGATAAGACTATGTTATACTCAATGCATAGGAAGTTGTTCAACCTCCCAACCATCCATTATAAAAATCATAACCCTCAGCCTAAGTATTGTGGCTTTTTCTCTAAAAATTTCTAAAACCTCCCTAGAGATAAACAAGCTAACAAATAGTGTTTTGTTATTTTAAAAAATGAAATTGTGACCCTTTATTACTAAATTGTATTAGGAGAGAAGAAAATAGTTTTTAAACACAGTTGCTTAAGTAGATTACACAAAGAAGGTAATATCAAAAAAGTTCAAAGCAAGATTTATTATGTCACAACATTGATAGACTATTAGAGTAGATATAGCTTATATGTTAATAGAAAGTTTACCTATTATATGATGGAAAGAGAGTATAATTTTTTGCTATATCCAATGCACTAAATCAGTTCACAAGTCACACCTTCATCACTAACAAGTTTGATAAAAAATATAAGAAATCCCTTAGAGCTGAAATTAGTTTTTACTAGGTCTCAAACTAATTGTTAAACAAACAGAGTATATTTGAACTAAGGCTTAAAGAGTTGCAGTTTTATAGTTCTTGTATGAATTCCAAAGATTTCCTTTTGTTAAACAGAAACAATAAAACAAACCAAAAACAAGAAGGCAAATGCCTGATTTAATAAGATCACACAAGTTCAGTCCATCACTACATGAGAAGGTATTGCACCATTCCACTTCAGACTTGATGCTTTTTATGTTTGGTTGTTGGTATAAAAGTGTCATTGTTCTTAAAGTATTTTACCACCACCAAATTTTAAAAATTAAAATTAACATATTAAGAAATGACAATACTAAATGTCCTTAATCCAGTGAGCAGAATAATAAATGTCCCTGGAATTTGTAAATATGTTATCTTACATGACACAGAGACTTTGCTGATGTGCTTAAGTTAAAAATCTTGAGATGGGAATAATCTCAAGGATCCTTATAAGAGTCAGAATCAGAGTAAGAGATGTGATAACAGAAGCAGAGATAGATGAAGAGAGAGATTTGAAGATGCTACCCAGTTGGCTTAAAAGATGGGAGACATGGCTGTAAGCCAAGGACTGCAGGTGGCCTCTAAGAGTTGGAAACGGCAAGAAAATGGGTTCTGCCTTAGAGCTCCAGAAAGAATGCAGCCCTCGCTAACCCATTTTAGACTTCCAAGTCCCAGAACTGCAAATTTATAGATTTGTATTGTTTTAATCCACCAAATTTGTGATTATTACAGCAATAGGAAGCTAATGTACTTAATTAAAAATATGAAAAGTATTCTGGGAATTATCAATGCTTCCCAATAGAAATATAATGTATGCTACATAAGCAATTTAAAATTTTCTAGCATACACTTTAAGAAGAGTCAGTTGAAATTAAATTTAATACTATATTTTATTTAGTCCAATGTATAAAAATATGGTCATTTTGACATATAATTGCTATCGAAAATTAATAACAAGACCTTTTATAAATTTTTCATACAAATGTTTCAAAAATCTAGAGTGTATATTGGATATCTGGTGTCTAGAGCACATCTCAATTTGGACTAATTCCTTTTCAACAGCTCAACAGCCACAGATGGCCATTGATTGCCACATTGTATAATGCAGCTGGAAAGTGTAAGAAACAAATTAAAAAGAAAAATTCATATGTTTTGTATAAATGATTCTAATATTCTTTTTTCTGTAACAATCTAGATTAAAACCATAAAAGCACCTAAAAAAAACAGGATGATTGTATGGCCAATTTTCTGATAACTTCATTTAAAAGCATCAGAAGAGGGGGAAAAAAATAACATGAAAGGACAGTATGATTACCTAATGAGACAGAATAGTCTGATGTTAGTGAAAAAAATGCTAACAATAATAGAAAAAAATGTTTTTTCTGGTATTTTTAGATTAAAAAAAAAGCCAAGGTTAGGAAAAGAATGGCATTGCTTGGGGCCAACTATGTAATATGACCAAAAGAAAAGCAAAACTATTCAAACCCTGGCTTCCAATTTCTTCAGAGAGAAGAATGGTATTTCAACTGGAAAAGAATATGATGGTGAGGAAATGGTAAGAAACCCTGAAATGATTTAAATTTGCTTTAAGATTCCAGGTCCAAGTCCGTTACCTAAAAGATAATAAAAATACGTGAAGATGTGTTCTTGGAACTAGTACCTGCTGTCTTTGAGTTATCGTAGAGAAGTGCCATAAAAATTGTCAACAGTACTGTTTTTCAAACAGAATTCCAGAAACTGGAGTTTACTATTCTTGACAACAGAAATTCTAAAACTCATACCCACTCACATGTGTTCATTAAGTATATGTCTAATCAGAATCAAATCTTTTTTATTAGAGTTATTAGAGTGGAAGATCGAACATGTGGTTTGAAATGTTTATGTTGACTTCATCCAAAGGCTTTTTATAAAAAATCACTCATAATTTTCTCCTGGACAGAATTATGAAGTATGGGGCTGAATGATGCTGTATTTGAGCTGATCCTTTGAAAGTTGAACAATCATTCTTCTGTAGTATTCAATGATGTTCTTTGATGTCCTCTTCTCTTTTCCTTTTATTGAGGATTAAAATATCTAAAGGAATTTGTTTTGTAACTAGGTTTGTCCATTAAGCAAATTAATCTAATGGTGGGTATGAATGAGAAGCTTAAGTAGGAGGTTGCCTTAGATGATAGACTTTTAAATAGATTATTTAAAAACATAAACTGTTTTTGGAATTATGTTTTTCAATCATGCTTTTTAAAACTGTTAAGGAGTTTTATAATAAATCATTTTTAGATTAGATTTTAAATTGAATTTTAATTAAATTTAACCAAAATTTAAATCTAATTTATTTCTGTGTCCTCTATTGCAAAATGGAAATCAAGATCCCATTGTTGGTTTATTCACTGATACAATATGATTATTACTATTTAATTAATCAACCATATTTTATTGAAATGTATTTCTTATTTACAGTACTTAATTGAATTAGAAAGAACTGTGGGCTGTAAGTAGAGTGATTTTGATAACATCTTTTAAAAATAATCCAAATTTAAAACAAATCAATTAAAATACAACTCAATATCAATCTTAAGTTTGGTTACATGTATTTTAAATGAACTTTTTTAATGTAATGGCTATGTTTTTTCATCTTTTTGACTCCTAATTTGGGCCAAACCTTTCTCTATCTTCTCTCTTCCCAAATATATCAAGAGGTAGATCAGGAAGCAATATGTAATAGACAAAATAATAACAGTAACAATAATGGAAAAGAAAAGAAAGTCTCACTATAAACTGCCTCTCTCCTTTTCTCATGCTCTCTCTGCTCATTTCCTCTTCCACCTCTCTTTTTTATATATGTAATACAAGATACATAATGTATATTTACATATATACTAACTATTTAACTATATTAATATATTTAATATATGTATAACTCAATATACCTAAAATACAAATGCATATATATCCTCATGTGGCTGTTCCAAAGACTAACATTTTTACCTAATCCTTTGCTCTCTCAGCTTTCTTGGAGTTTTGATATTTAATAGTCATAAAAACAAAAATAACGTCAACTCTCATTTGTTGAATGCATCCTTTTTGTACTCAGTTCTTATATGTATTTTTCAAATTTGAAGGGTATGTTTAGTTTTTCCTATTTTTACAAATCAGTCAACTGAAACCCCAAATAAGTTGCTGCCACTATCAGATTCAACAGAGATTGTAATCTAATTTAAATCCAAGCCGCTTGTCCTTCCTGTTCACTGTGAAGGGTGGTGAACTGAGAGCTGTAGAGTATGGATACTGAAGGAATGACGCAGTGCTCAAGAGTTAATAAAAATTAAATGGTCAGTTGGGATATTTTCCCCCAAAACAAAGCGGATCACCTTTGGGTAAAGGGATGTTCTGTGCATTTCTCAAGAGACAGAGATAATGCCAGGATTTGGTTAGGCTCTATCACCCTGTCTCAGGTAGGACCAATGCTGCTGTTTTGAAGATCAATAGAGGGTGAGGGTGTCCCTGGTTTGAGGTAAGCTGATTTCATCCTTTAGGAAATCTGAACTATGTACTGAATGAGGGACTACATCCAGAGGGTATTGCCAAACATTCAACTTGCAAGCAGTTAGCAAAATCCTCTTTAAATACCATTCAGATGAGAGAAAAAAAACACTCAGCAGCAGACACTCTGGGTTGCTAGTAAAAGAGTTGGTTTCCCTGATTATCTGGGAAATAGTACTAACTAGAAACCACAGAACCAACATTGAAAGCTGTAGCCTGATGTACAGGGAAGCATGATCAGAGCAGACGTGACAGCAGAAGAGTCAACTACTGTTAGAGACTGAGATTACAGAGGACCTGGCAGCAATAAGAGTCTCTATCCAGGAATTGCAGGAGGTACAGAAATTCCTGAATTCCTGACACGGACCCACATCAGTTCTTGGCTGCTGCCTGGCTGTGCCAGACTCTTCACTCCCCTATCCTCATCTGATTGCCCTTCTCCATTCCTCACACTGACATCAAAATAATCTTTTTATGAAATAAATCTTTTTTAAATCACATTTCTGGTTATTACCAGAATTGGTGATTTTCACCATGGTTTCCCACTAGAATCCCTCCAGAGGGTAGATTAAAAATGCTTGGGCCTGCCTCTCTGTCCCCACAAACCAATTAAGTCAGAATCTCTGGATCCTAAGCTAGGACACCCACATTTTTAAAATCCAAAGACAGAAAACGTAGACAGATGCTCCTTGCAATGTAATTTATAATAGTAGAATTAGGAATAATAAAAACCTCCAAAATTAGTTCTATGTAAGTATATTTAACTAATACTTAGGTAAATATTTAAGTAAAACAAGGTAATATGCTTGATAAACATTATTAGGAGTTGTGTAACAACATGGAAAAATGCTCAAGAACAAGATTAGTAAAAGAAAACATTTTCAAAATTAATATTGTGCTCTGATTTCAATTATATTAAAATGTAAATATTTGAATTTGAAGAATTTTGGAGTAGAACATAAAAATTGATTTACTTGAATGAGTATGTACCTCTCTTATTTCTATTTATTTAATGAAGTTAGGGCAATAGATTTTTAGGAAAAAACAACAGAAAGGAAAACAGCAGTATTTTCCATCTTGACCATCAATATCTCAAACTTATTGAGATTGAGGTACTTCTAATTTTAAAAAATATTATTCAATCTTAAATTGTTAGAAAAAATCTATGATTCAGATACTCAAACCTGACATCAAATGGGGAACAGGCCTTGAAATTGATGAATATGTCTTCTCTAATTTACCTTACTTTTTAGAGGGTGACCATATTAGTGTAGCAATTGAAATTTACATGTATATCACTTTACAGTTTCCAGAGTATACACATACATAAACATGCACACACACATACACACACAATTATTCAGTTATCTTAACCATAAAGCAAGGTTACAGTAAATAAGATAAATAGGTATTATCAACCTTTCTAAATAAATAAGAATAAAGGAGTTAAATGAATTTCCTAATGTCCCACAGGGGCATAGGATGAAAATCATTTCCAACCCTTTCTTCTACATTAGTGACAATTCATGATGCCATTTGATATTAGAATAATTCATTATACATTTAACTTACAAGGGGGAAATTTTAGTTTTCAAAATGCAGGAAAGTTTTAATTTACATTTCATTTGTTCATTCCTTTTTTCAACACAATAAAAATTTGAAGACATATTATGTATCTGGCAGTCTATCAAGTACTGGGGATGTCTAAGGTATAGTCCCTTCTTAAAAGATCTGCAGTCTGTAAAAGGAGACACACAAATAAATGAAGAGGTATGAGTCATTGTAATAACAAGCAGAGATATCAATAGCACACAGATAAGGAAAATGTTTAATCATCCATGGGATGAGGGTCAACTGGAAGTTGGAGAAAGTTGATAAAGTCTAAGTATGGAAAATGAGCGGTTAATGAGATATAAGATTGGGCAGAGAGTGATAATATTTTAGAAAGTAAATTTTTTCCAAATTTAAGGATTTCATAGAACTTTATTAATGGATGTCACTAAATAATCCAATTTTGAAAGCATCATTTAATTACCAAATAATTTAGCCTTGATTTGCATATAGTTTATTCAATTTTGCATGTCTTGTTGACCTACTAACCCATAAATATTAACCAATTTGTCTAAATGCTGTTGAAGTTGAGGTTAAGAAAAGTCAAGAACAATGCCTAACAATTAAAAGCTGAGGGGAGAAGCTGGGATCTGGAGCTTCAATTTCCATCCTGAAGCTATTTCCCATTGGAATCATGATGCATGAAATTTGAGGATCAATTAATCCATTTACCAGCCAGATATGCTGGTGGATATTTTTAAGCTCTCTTTAGGTTAATTTGAAATAATAAAGTATTATTGTGTAATAACTCCCAGACATCAGCCATTCTAAGTGCCATTAATTATAGGCTTCATACTTCACACCTTATAGGTCATTCTTTACATAATCCCACTACTCTCAGCAATTATTCTTTCTCTACGAATCATTCTCTGTTTGCTTTGAGTTTGAAGAGGATGAACATAGTGAAGGATTAATAAGTTTAATGGAAATACGTTTAATTCACTGAAGTCTTATATGCCTAAAACAGCTTTAACTGATATTTTCTTTTATTCAAAGAAAATGCTGTTCAATACATACAGCTATAATCTTAATAAAATTGTCATTGTAATATCTGCTTCATCTTCATTCCAATAAATTCTGCTGAATTTGAAATTGTCAGGTTTGTCAGAATATTTCTGTCAAAGCACCTTGGTGGTAGAATAAATCAGTTTATCTTTATGTGGTAATTCATATCACCAAAAAACTGAAGGGCCATTTCTCAAAATCATGTTTCTAGAACTACTCCTTCTTCCTCTGTGGTGGCAGGTACTATCTTACAACTTCCTTTTTTCCCCTATGCAAAGGGAAAAATTCCTATTTCTCTGGAGAAGTGTCTTTCTTCCACCCTCTTTTAGTACTTAGCCTTTCCTAGACATGTCATGATTGTTAGAAGTAGGTGCTAGCTTTCAAAATGCACTCTAGCTCTTTTCCCGGTTTCAGCAAGGTGGAACAGATGGGAATTCAGCAGCCTGAGTCCTGGGATTTAGCAGAGTTTGGAAAGTATTATTTTGCTACTCTGCTGCCAAAGAGATTCTAGTCACTTGCAGGCAATCTCCCTTTTCCCATTCCCATGTTTCCCCACCAAAAAATACTTGCTCTCACCTCCACAACCACTTCATCAGCCATCTGTCTTACTCTATTCAGTCTACCCAAGGGACCTGGGGGTGGCTGCCCTCTGTATTTTTCACTGGCTGTCTGCCCTCTATCTCATTCTCAGGGCCCGTTTCCAGGTGTGAGTTCTGCTGGTTCTCCACTGCCTTCCCAATCTTTTTTTAAAAATATATTTAATTGATCTTTTACAGACAGGAGGGGAGAAGGAGAGTTAGAAACATCAATGAGAGAGAAACATCAATCGGCTGCCTCCTGCACACCCCCTACTGAGGATGTGCCTGCTACCAAGGTACATGCCCTTGACTGGAATCGAACCCGGGACCCCTCAGTCCACAGGCCGATGCTCTATCCACTGAGCCAAACCAGTTAGGGCTGCCTTCCCAATCTTACATTGGTTGTCACCCAGCTTGCCATTCCCTCCAACTTTGCCCTGCACTCTTTGTGGCCTTCATCCCCATCATCCTGGGATGGGTTCCCCTTTGGGCAGACTGGTGGTCCCATAACCCCCTCTGCCCAACACTTATCTCCAACTTCTCCTAGACTGTAAGCTCCATGAAGACAGGAAATTTTGCTTATCACTATAGTCCTAGAATTTAGAAAATAGAGGTGGTTAATACATATTAATTGAATGAAAAAACTGATTTTCCTTATGAATTTCTGTTAGCTTTCTAACTTCTTCATGAGAGATTAGACTGGTAAACATGATGATAGATGTGAAACAATAGTATTTCATACAAATAACATGTTTAAAATCCTGTTGTTGATAAAGCTAAAGATTGATTTCTTGTGCATGCACATGTCCAACAGCAACTGAGTCAAATTTTATTACAAAGATAAATATAAATTTCCAAGAGTCAAACAAGTTGCAACTATCATGAATCATCCTAACCAACTAATACCTGGTCTTTCTCACTACCTCTCCTTCATGTAAAAATACTAACATTCTGCTCAGGTGTGGGGGTGTTTAGTCTCCTTCCATAGCTAAACACTATTTCTGCCCTGCTTATCAGCCAGCAGAGGGCTTAATGAGAGAATTTCCAAGTCCTCACAAAATAGCTAAGAGCACCTGTTAGTAGGCTTTGTTAAACATGTAATTTGCCTCTTAAATCTGCACAGGCAGTGTAGCTGATTATTCTTATTAGTTGTTAAACCTAACCACTACTTATGTTCCTTCAAACAGTTCTCTTTTGTCACATACATCCAGTTATTCACAGGCATTTTTAGTACTTCAGTGGACAAATTTTAGAGTTGAAAGTCACTTCCAAGACCATTCCTCTGAGGTCTTTCAGTTTAAACCTTATGCCTAAGGGACTCTTTTAACTTGACAGATAATCGGGTAACTCCTGCTTATGCAAGAGAGATAAATAGGTATCTCTTATGAGGAAATGCACTGCCCATATGCACAATTCAATTATCTGGCACACAAAAAATCACTTTTCCCATAAATTCTATTCATTGCTCCCAGTAATTCTCTTTGCACCTACATGGAATAATTTCAATTCCTATTCTAGGGGTCAACCAACCATTCATATAGTTAGAGCCTTTTGTCATTTCTTTGGACTTTGATTGCCATGATAAACCCGTGGTCGGCAAACTGCGGCTCAAGAGCCACATGCGGCTCTTTGGCCCCTTGAGTGTGGCTCTTCCTAAGCCTTAGGAGGGCCCTCATTAAGTTAATAACAATGTACCTACCTATATAGTTTCAGTTTAAAAAATTTGGCTCTCAAAAGAAATTTCAATCATTGTACTGTTGATATTTGGCTCTGTTGACTAATGAGTTTGCCTACCACTGTCAGATAAACAATATGTTTCTTTTCACACATATTTACATGCAATTATTTGTATTTTTGTTTAGATTTATTTCTCAATGAACTAGTTAGCTGTGGTGATCCCCATCACTTTGGAAATTTTAGAATTTGGATGTATAAAGACCTCCAAAATCAGGAATAGCTTTGTCATCTAACCCAATGCCTCTCAGATTTTAATGTGCATTGAATTACCTGCAATCTTATTAAAACACAACAGCTGATTCAGTAGTTCTGAGGCAGAGCCTGAGAGTATGCATTTTAACAATCTTTCTTGCTGCTGGTCCACAGGTTACATTGAGGATCTAGGTCTCAATAGAGTCTCTTAGATTTCATTAAATTTCAAACATATGGCATGCTTTTCTACACCATTGTATTTTATGTAAACATATAGTTAGGGCAAAACATTAATATATATATATATATATATAATGCTGTTTTATTTAATGACCTCAAATTTGTAGGAAAATTAAAAACTAATTACACTCGTTACCACTGATAACAATTATTATCTGATACATGGATGCTTTGACCTAGGGAAAAAATATAATCTCAAATTATCTCGGATTATTTAGAGGCCAATAATTACTCTAAAATTGTGCTGTAATTAAAACCAGCATAACTTCTCTGACCCTGCAACCATTAATTAAGAGTATGATTTCTATAGGCTAACTTTTTTTCCTCCCTGGTGACCAGTTCTCACTTTTGCCATCAAAAAGACTTTCCCACATTTTCACAAACGTGAAAATGAATTTATTATCCAGGGGATTAGGCACACATAGTTCAGAAATTTTATCATGTGTTACAGCATGAATTCTCCACAGTGAGTCTATTTCAACATGGAATAGGTTACTTTCTCTTCTCTAAAGAATCACCCATTGCTGAACAGGGGATCATCTCAGTGCTGCCTTACAAAGAGGATTCTCTATCATTTTGGATATTTGTTTTACTGAGTTTTGTACTAATTTACTAATAGAAATTACTGCCCTGGCTGGTTTGGTTTAGTGGATAGAGCGTCGGCCTGTGGACTCAAGGGTCCCAGGTTTGATTCTGGTCAGGGGCATGTACCTTGGTTGCAGGCACATACCCAGTAGGGAGTGTGCAGGAGGCAGCTGATTGATGTTTCTCTCTCATCGATGTTTCTAACTCTCTATCCCTCTCCCTTCCTCTCCGTAAAAAAAATCAATAAAATATATTTTTTTAAAAAAAGAAATTACTACAATTTATGACTATCTTATCTAATAAATAGGGAATATACAAATTGACTGTCATGACATAACAGTCAAGATGGCTGCACCCACAGCAAAGGCCGAGTTCCCATTACGAGCCTTAATGAGCAATCAGCAGGGACCTGAGGCTGTGTGGTGCTGGGCTGGGGCAGGGGACCTCAGGCTGCAGCCCCAACCTGGCAGGGCTTGATGAGGGTGGGGCTGACCGGGGCTGGATCTCGCCCAATGGGGGTGGGGCCAGCTGGGTCTGGGTCTCGTGTGATTTTGAGGTGCCGTGGGTGTGCGGGGACTTGACTCTGGGTCCCACGGCGCGCCCCAGACTCTGACAGGAGGAAGATTTTCATATACATTTTACTAATTTTCTTTCATCTCTGACACTTCTTATAGAGAAAGGGAAAATAGCAATATTAAAATATTTCCTCTAATTAATTCCCTTTTAATGTGCGCAAATTTTGTGCACCGGGCCACTAGTATAAATTATAATTATTGCTAACTTACTATAATGTCTGAAAACTATATAATAGCTTTTATTAATAACAACAACAAACAGCTATTACTGTCATTTATTGAGTGCCTATCTTATGCACAGTGCTGTCATTGTTCACACTTCCAGAATTATAAATAAGTAACTATAATTGATACCATTATATTGATGAACAAATGGAAGTTCAAGGATGTGAAATAGCTTGGTTGGGGTCACTTGAGTAGTAAATGGCTAAGCTGGGTTTGGAGCTAGATGACTTTAAAACCATGATCACAGTGCAACCCTGCCTGCCTTTGGAAGGGCTTTCATATTAATGCATAAAAGGTTTTCTGTTTAAGAAGGTAATTAAAATCATCTTTAAAATGAGAGATTACATCAAACTGGATCCAAAGAACATGTAAAAGACAAAAGGATCTTTTTAAATGTGGAGTATCCTCAGGGCATAAATATAAGTCTTCTTAGGATCAAAGATCATTAAAAAGAACTTATGTCAAAAGCAATACTTTTAAAAATGCAAAACAATTACTACAGCATTTAAGCTATTTAAATCTCACATATCAGCTAAGAGGCAAGGAATACCCAACCAATTTAATGAATTGATAATACAGACATGAGCAGAACCAACAGCTCATGTTTAGTTTGTTAGCCCTGAGTTGGCTGGGCTTTGTGCTTTGTTTTCCAAATATGAGGATTCTTCATTTCAATTCCTTCCATTTTTACTTCTTCTTTTGTAAAACCTTTTGGTAAGAACCTGAAAATTGAACTGCCTGTCACTGGCATTCTTTTACTTTCTGTAGTTATCACCTCACCTCAAGGCCACAGTTCTACTCCAACTCCACCTGTGACTTCTCTGTTGTAAACATCACAAAAGAGGGTGAGACAAAGTGGAGGTGATTAGAAGAACCTTTTTTTTCAGATAAAGTAAGCTGCTTATATCTATAGAAATGTTTGAGATGAGAAAAAACAAGATGTCATATGTGTAGGGTAAAAAAATCTATAAGACTGCCAGGGAATTTAAATAAAAATGTATTCCTATATAGGATATAGCTGTAAGTATCTAAATCAAGGTGTATGTTTTAGTGAACTCAATGTATAAGATGTTTCGTGGTAGAATCCTAGTTTTTGTCCTACTGTTAAAGTCACTGGTCTATCATAACATAACATAAAGTTTATGTTAGTAACATTAACTTCACTAAGTAATAGCATAATGATCTCACAAAGACATTGCAGGTTACAAATGTGGTTTTTAGACTTTGAGTATTTATCAAATACTTTCAATATCTTCTCCAATAGTTTTAGAGAATATATGTAATAACATGTGGCTATATGATGACTCTCAGGTCATTTGCAAATTTTGTGTGATGAGTGTGTTGAAAATGTAAAATAAATACCTACCATAATTCTTATTGATGAACTCATTTAGGTCCTTTTCTTTATTTGCCTGCTCTCCCTGAACTTTAGCCCTTTGTGAAGACTTGTGGAGGACATAGTGAGAACAGAAGATCCTTCCTTGCCGAAACCGGTTTGGCTCAGTGGATAGAGCGTCAGCCTGTGGACTGAAGGGTCCCAGGTTCGATTCCGGTCAAGGGCATGTACCTGGGTTGTGGGCACATCCCCAGTGGGAGATGTGCAGGAGGCAGCTGATCGATGTTTCTCTCTCATTGATGTTTCTAACTCTCTATCTCTCTCCCTTCCTCTCTGTAAAAAATCAATAAAATATTTTAAAAAAAAAGAAGATCCTTCCTTGAAACCATGCATGTGTACTTAAACATGCTATTTACCAAAACAACACATGCACTGGATCCCATACTCAATCAAGGGCAGCAGAGGACATTATGGCTATTTGCGCCAAACCTCTGTATATATTTATTAAAAACAAAAATTTCTCTATCTTAATTATTTTAATTCTCATTCACTTAGAAAAAATCTGCAAGATTGCTAAAATAATTTACAACAAACTGCAACACTGCACAAGACAGGCAAAATAGATAATAAGTTCAATTGAGAGATTAAAAGATAAATTTTGCCTGAGCCAACAACAGAATTCATGATTCCTTCCCAGCTTTCAGAGTCTAACTCAGGTGCCACATCCTCATAATTTCTTTATCACCTTCTGCATTTGAAAACCATCATCTTCCAAATGACTTGTGTAATTCACCATTGAGGTAGAAGATAAGGTATGTCACCAAAAACAGCCCACTGGGAAGGTTAGCTTTTAGGAGAAACTATATGGCTGATTTTTATAATAGAATGAACAGAGTTGGATAACTTGGAAGCACTGGAAATATGAACATAATTTACAAAGGCTTGGTTTATCCTCTAAATCCTAAGGGTTAACATTGTCTGCTGGCTAAATTTGTTCCAGAAACATGCACAGTCATCTTCCACCAATAATCTAGCATCATAAAGAACTGGTTCAAACAATTTTTATAACAAGCATTGCATGATTTAGCATCCCTCCTGTAAATAATTTAATCTAATAAAAAAAGAGGAAGCATTGTTTTTATTCAGGGAGAAAGTAAATTTTAGTATAAAATGAGAGGCAACATTTTTATTGACACAAGAGAATGTACCAGCAAACAAGGAAAAAAAACCGTTAGGCTCACTGAAACCTTATAACTATATTAAAATAGATAAACAATGTAAAAGGTATTATATATAATCACTTTGTTTGCTTAACCAAATTTTGAAATGTTTTCTTGTCTTCTGCTAAAGAATATTTAGAGCTTGTAAATAAGATGGAGTAATACTCTAGGAAGCAGTCTTTCATTTACTTAGGAAACAGATAAGTATGAGTTAAAAGAAAAATATTAATACTCCTTTTAAACACACAGTTTATCTGGATTTACTATCTAGTTGGGTGAAGGGGGGACAGTCACAGATTATTTTGATCCACAATGATGGTGAATATATTTATTGTCTTTACTCATAAATATGGTACCTTTAATCTAACAAAAATTCAGAGTTAGTAGTTTACAAAAATCCCCAGTGCATAAACATGTCTTATCACAAATCTTTTTCTGAGGTAAAGCAATTGTGCTAGGAAGGACATAATATAGGAATATATATTCACAATTTTCAAGAAGTCACAATACATCAGTGCTTTTCAAAATGCAATTTATGACCCTTTAATTGGGCATGAAATAACTCTAATAATATATGACCAGGTATTTTTAATGGTACACAGTAGAATAGAATAGAATATACTGCAGGTCATTACACATAATAAAATAAGAATCACTGAATAAAACCTCCATTTCATACCATGTATATACATACAAATCTATATATTTATGTATATACATGCATATACACATGTGTCAGTGTGTTTTTGTGTACTAGATCTTATTATAAAATAATAAGCTCAGTGGATAGAGTATCGGCCTGGAAATTGAAGGGTTATAGATTTGATTCTGGTCAAGGGCATGTACCTTGGTTGCATGCTGGATCCCCAGCCCTGGTCTGGGCAGAGGGAGGAGACAACCAATCAATGTATCTCTCTTACATTGATCTTTCTCTCTCTGTCTCTCCCCCTTCCTTCCACTCTCTCTAAAACTCAATGGAAAAATGTCCTCAGGTGAGAATTAAGAACAACAATAAAAAAAAATCAAAGCTCAGTCTTTATCACCAAACTGAACTCATATATTGTACTTTTGTTCAAAAAAGTATCTTAAAAGTAGCTGACCACCATTAGCTCTATAGTCATATAATATTATATGTAATATATTATTTCTATAACCACTACAGAAGCATAACATTATCTAGGATAAAAGTTTAGGTGCTGGTCTCATATAAACACTCTGGTTTCCAAAGAGTTTTCAATTTAATTTCTTCAATGCTTTCTCTTTCATCTTTTTATTATAGTAAGTCATGCAACCATTTGATGTACTGCTAAATTTTTGTATCTCAATTTGACTTGGTGAAATTTCCACAAATCTTCCTTTATATATTGACCAGCAATTGATTTTAGAGATGCAAGAGAAATTTACAGCCCCCATCTGACAAGATGATAAGCTCTGATGTCCAGAGAAATATCAGTAACAAGGTGGCTGCTGATGTTAAGTGAGGGGCCAAAGATGGTTTTGGTGGGTATCAGTTTGGATCAAGGGAAATAGAAATTTTATTTTAAAGTCTCAAAACTTTTTGAGTGTTTGTGTGCTGGATAAAACAATAAATGAGTAAGTAAATAAATTTATTAATTACTAAGGGTAAGGAAATGACTGGTAGGAGGGAATGAAATTTTTTATCAGGAAAAGAGCTTTAGAGGAAAAATTAAAACACGAACAGGTTTTATCTTATAAGCCATTCAAAGAATCATCTGGCCTCCTTACCAAGACTTCTATTCTGCTCTCTGTAATAGACATCATGCTCCTCCGTGCTGGCCTGGAATTGTAATCAGACCACCTTCATTTTATATACCCCCAAGAGAGTATTAAAAACTTTTGATTACTCATAGTCTGGGAAGAATTCAAACCACTAATCCATTGTCTGTACTTTATTCTCATACCAACACCATAAACAACCCAATTCTGTAAAAGCTGACACATAATACCTACTATGAAGAGAAGAACTTACGTTTAGTAGCAACCCGAGGAAAAATAAGTACATAAAATCAACAAGGAAGCATCAGTGTGGTTCATTGGAGATCTGGGACTGCATATCTGGATATAATATTGGATAAATTGCCAAAATTAGGGCAATCATGGATCAAAAGTTATAACGCAGCATTTTTGTGCATCACATAGACCCTTCAGGAAAACTTCGGCTCAGCAATGAGTTCATTTATCACAGGGATAATGACCCAAAAATATTCTTCTGGAGACAGTGTGGAAACTATTTCCTTTATGAAAGAAAGGCACCTGTGGAACTAATTAGAATGAAGTACTTCTTTCAAAGTATGGCCTATAATTCTGTTGAGTGAATAAAAGATTTACAAGACTGTAGTTCAGAATAAAAAGAGAAATCAAATGACAGCTAATGGTGGGCCTCTGGTATGAAAATAAGGAGAGATTTGGAGAAATTCAGACTGACATTCACTGAGACAGTTGCAAGAGAAACTAGTAATTGTACCCATGAACAATTTCAATAATGCAAGTCACTCTTGCCCCAAATTCATTAGCAGGTGCCCCCAAATGGATAAGCCTTCCCCAAAATGCATCTTACCTACAGATTCTAGGAAAAAAATCTGAAAAGATCATTCTCTCCAGGGAGTAAGCCAGGGGATTATGGTAAGAGATTACATTTTTATTTTATACCTTTTAATGTTGCACTGTTTTATTTTTTAAGCATATGTAGGAATTACTTTAAAAATAGTGTTGAAAAGGAGAGAGTATTGTTCATTATGTTAACATTATGCTAAATAAACGTTTAATTATTTTCTTCTTTATTCAAGATGCAGAACAAACTTTTGTTTGCAGATTTGTGTATACTGCTCAATGTACATGTGTAACTAAAAGCATATGTAAATGAATGATATTGGTCATTTGCTATCATTTCCTTGTCAGCTGAACGATAATGCAGAGATTGGATAGCACAACCCAACTGCCAAGGCTTATCAAACACATACATAATGACAGAGAAGAAAGAAAATGGGATCCAAGAATCAGGGACCTTAGAGATGCAGGGAAATCTAATTCATGTGCTTTTTTCTTTTATTCTTCCTCTAGTGAGAAAGTCTCAAATTTTACTTAGAACAAATCTATTTTTCAACGTAGTTTAATCTATCTCTTCTTCCCTGACAGGGCTTCAAAGAAAGCCAATTATCACATACTTTCTTAGAGTTATAAGTCTTCTAGAATGTACATCTGTTTCTATCTCTGCCTTTACACTGCCGCAGAGGCTTCCGTTCATCTTTGACAAAAAACTTTGTAGAGTCATCAGTGGCCTTCTAGGAGCTAAATCTAAGAGATCACTCACACTCTTTTAATCTCCCATGATATACAGTATCATTTCACGTTCTTGATTATTCCTTCCCTCCCTCTTGCTTCACTTTCTTTCCTCTGTTATGTGAATTACTCCTTCCTGGTCTTTTTAGAAATTGGGTCTTCATGGTCTTTGATCTCTTCAATGTTGAGGTTTCTCAGTTTTATCCTTGGACCCTTTCCCTGTTCGTGCCACTCTCTTTCTGAATTGTGTGATGAACTCTATGGCTTCATTTGCTATCCATGTCATGAAAATTTCCAAATTTATATACCAGATAAAATATTTTTAAACCTATTTTTTGAACTAACTACTATATACCTCTATTTGGATATTCCTCATGAACTTCATACTCAATATATCTTGTCTCAAGTGATTTCTTCAAACCCATTCCTTTCTATGTATCTTTTACTTTTCAGAGAATGATACTAATAACCACTTAGCTACCAAGCAAAAGTTATAATGCTTCCTGTGTCTTTTTTCCTCATTCATTACATCCAATACATTACTGCAACATACAAATTCTGTAGCATATGCTTCTTTCTGCTCTGATCGCCATTTCTTTATCTCTTACACAAATAAATACATAGCCCTGCGACTCCCTGCCTTCCTGTGCTGCTTCTCTCTAAACTATTCTTCATACAGCAGCCAGAGTAAGGACCACCTTATCCCATTCTCACATCCAATTCAAAATAATAGATCAGTCACTCAAAATGTCACTCTGTTACTCAATCACACCATGTTTCAGACTTACCCACATGCATTTTCTCTAAAACACCTACCTTTGGCCTCTTCTTTGCATGGTTAACTTCTATAGATCATTTATATTTCAGCTAAACTATTGTTCCCACTGATAAGATTTCCATGACCACTATTCAAGTCTTTGTTTACTGTCACTCAGCTATGCCCTCATGACAAACAACATTTTGTTGCACTTATCACATTGTATCACAATTCTCTTTACTTGTCTCTGAGCTTCACGAAGGCAAGGACTGCATCTGTTTTGTATATATTTTTACCATTTTATTTCTAGCTTCTAACATAGCGACTGACACAAACTTTGAGCTCGGTAAACATATTTAATTGTAATTGAATGAATCATAATAATCAGTCTTATCAATACCTTATTCTCAGAAATCCAAGGGTCTTTGGCTACTCTTACAAGAACTTCACTTATGATATCTTACTTTATATAATCTATTTTAGTGATGTTTCAGAACACAAAATAATATTAGACTATATTTGCTATCTTCTGATAAACTTTCCACTCAATGGATATTGCCAAAGTCATCAAAAATCTTCAAGACAATTATTCAAGAACTGGTTTTATCCTAATGGATATGCTCATAAATATATATCAGGAGTTTATGTACTGCTTTGAAAAGGCAGAATAGTGCTGGGAATGAATCATTATCTTGAAGAGGCTCAATGTTCTTTACTAAGTTGTGCCAGGGAAACCCTACATCCAAGTGACAGACTTCATTTGTAGTACATCACTTTTGCTGTCTTGTAGAACATCGTTAGGTGTTATGCTAATAGACAGAAGTAGAAAATCAGAATATATGCTGTGAAATTAGCTGGAAGCTATATACACAACAATATTTTTTGTTCGAAATGAAAAGTTCTGGTTCAAAGACACCATTCCTGACATTTTAATGTGCAAAAAACACAATCAGTAAGGATGTCTCAAGCATAATTTAAAAATTGAACAAAATTAAGCTAGGTAGTATACTTACCTGAGTTGGGTAAAGCCAGGGAAGCAAGAGGACTAGATGGAATGCTATGAATAAACACTGAGTTTTCCTCAATACATTCTACTAAATCACCTCTACAAATTAAAAGTTGAAGACAGGTTATTTGAACATGGTAGTGTAGTAAAGTTAAAGGAAATGTTCAGAACACTAGAGACAAATAACACCAGCTACATCTATTTAGACAAAAGGATGTAATCTGTAGTTATTGGAATAGAACAAACAATAGACATGTGGCATATGTTCTAATAACTCTTACAGTAATAACTGGCACCTGTAACAACAGCATCTTTAAATATAAAGAAAAACTGTACAAAATAACACTAGAGTTAAGGGATAAGACATGAAACTGAAAAAAAGAGGGAAATAAATAGTCTCTGAATAGAAGCAAAATACCTAGTTGTCCATCACTTATCCCAGGTCAAACAAACAAACAAACAAATCCTAAATACCAAAAACAAATGGTTCTTCTAAAGAAAATATAAGAAAAAAACTCAGCATCTGACATTACAGTCCCCAGATAAAGGCTGGCTTATCGCCAATTCACCATAAAAAAAAGCTAATGATCAATCTTGTCACAGCTAAAAAGCTTATAGGAAACATTTACTTACCTTATTTCTAATCATTAAAAGGAAACAATGATTAAAAGGACAAACTAAGTGAACATAAAAATCAACTCCAAAAGAGACAGGAATAAAAAGATAACAAAATAAAACTTTTAAAAATGCTTTCATGCCCTGGCCGGTTTGGCTCAGTGGATGGAGTGTCGGCCTGTGGACTGAAGGGTCCCGGGTTTGATTCTGGTCAAGGGCATGTACCTGGGTTGTGGGCACATCTCTAGTAACAGGTGTGTAGGAGGCAGCTGATCGATGTTTCTCTCTCATCGATGTTTCTAACTCTCTATCCCTCTCCCTTCCTCTCTGTAAAAAATCAATAAAATATATTTGAAAAAAAATTGATATAGGAAAACATGGCATGAATAGAAAAGAAAAAGTGAATTAAACAAAAATGGAGCAATAAAAGAACAAAAAAAAGAGCTCTTGGAAATGGAAAATAAAATTTCCAAAATAGAAGTCTATAAAAGAAATCAAGTCACATATAAAAAATATTGTAAAAAGAGTAAAAATATATTTAAAAGATGAAATAAATAAGAGAAAATATGTAATGCTGGAGGTCAAGAAAGGAAGCCCATGCCGAACCGGTTTGGCTCAGTGGATAGAGCGTCGGCCTGCGGACTGAAGGGTCCCGGGTTCGATTCCGGTCAAGGGCATGTACCTTGGTTGCGGGCACATCCCCGGTGGGGGGCGTGCAGGAGGCAGCTGATCGATCTCTCTCATCGATGTTTCTGGCTCTCTATCCCTCTCCCTTCTTCTCTGTAAAAAATCAATAAAATATATTTAAAAAAAAAAAGGAAGCCCAATTACCTGATTAACCAGAGTAGAATAATGAGAAAATAGGGGGGAAATATAGGAAAAAATTATCAGAGAAATATTAGGAGAATTTCCCAGGTGGCGGGTTATGGCTTTTCAATTGGAAGGGCCCATCTAGTGCCCTATGAAAAGACTAAAAATGACAAAACACACACACACACACACACACACACACACACACACACACACACACATAGATACATGTTTGGAAAAATTAACAAGTTCAAGAATGAGATCAGATTCTTGTAAAGTGAAAAAATAGGTCACGGTTGAAGAAAGAAGAATCAGACTGGATTATAGTAATAGAGGAAGTAGGGAAACAAAAACAAAACCTTCAATGTGATGGACTATAAACAAAGATTCCTATGTAAAGTGAATCTACCAACTGAGTATGAGAGCATAATAACATTTTTAGGTATGCAAAAAATCAGAATGTTTACTTTCCTCCTTCCTTTCTCAGAAAGTTAATCTTCCAATGCACATCTAATTAAATCACTGCCACCAGATCCCCAAAGACACCTTTGCAATTCCAGCAATACAGTATGTCCTCAGGTTACGTCAGAGATCCATTCCTACGGGGCAATGTAATGCGATTTTTGCCTTTTGCCGTAGGTCGGAACCCACCTACATAAGCACCTATGTCACTCACATGGAGCACATACACAGCAGTAATGAAGTCAAACAGTAAAAAAAAAAAAAATTAACAGAAAGATAACAATTCCTGACCTTTACTTATGGTAAATAATAATAAAAAATAAAGCACATATGTGCATACATCGAAATGACGGAACATTTTTTTTTATAAATAAATGGGAGATGGCAACGTAATCATGAAACGACATAGGTCGAGTCCAACGTAACACGAGGACTGTCTGTATAGCTAAACCTTATCAAAAGTCACAAATCAGACAGTATGGACTGACTCCCCATTTTGTGGGATCAAGAAGGATATTAATGATCCCACCCTCTCCTCGCCCTCTTTTATTCTTCTACCCAAGCTCTGACAGCCTTAAACTTACTTTTATATTTATATAGTAAGATTAGTTCCAAAATTTCAAGCCTAATAAGTATTATTACTATGATAATGATGCTCTAAAGGTAGTCTGTACAACCTTCAGTCATATACTAGGATTGTATTTCACCCCCTATAAGTCTAATGTCCCTTATTCTTCCATAAGGAATACACCTTTCTAAGTCATTTAGAGTGAATTCTCCTTTTTACTAGTAAATCCTACACCAAGTGCGGTTAACATATTCTCAATTTTGTACAGATTGTTAATCATGCTTTATAATTTACAGAGTCCTATTTCCCAAAGTCTTCCATCCAAAGTCTTTTGTTTTTTTACTGCTCTCTAAGCCAGAAGTACAGCTATCATAATGAGACAACATGCCACTGTACTTCTCAGCTAGACCCACCATTTCCTTATATCAAGTATTCATTTATCTTGGTATACCCTCTTCTTACTATAGCACATCTTCAGTTGACTTCCTAAGAAGGCAAGATAGTGAGGGAAGGGGCATGGGTAGGAGGCAGAGAGAAGGTTGATGGGGTAAATGAACTAAACCCTTATTTCATAGCAGAAAGTCAATAAGTAACGTATACATATATTTTAATAAGAAATATCCACATATCATTTTAAAATATGCACCAGAAGAGCTAAACACGGAAACAGAAGTGGTTGTCATTTGGGCACAGGGCTTGCGAGCGGGAGTTTAACAACAAGCACTTACTTTTCAATATAACTGGTAATCATCGGTGCAATTCACCAAATATTCCAAGTTCTTTGCCCTCTGGGAACATGGCAGAACTGCACTTCTTGATCCTGGTAGGACTGCATGGAGCTATATTCTACTCACAGCCCATGACATGTGTCACTTCCAGGTGAAGACTTTAAGAGACAGTGTACAATTCCCCCCCTCCCTCTTTTTCTCTGTAACATTAATTAGAAACTTTGGTGGCCTGAGGCCCAGAATAAGTATACATGCTTCAGAGCTGGCCTCCAGACAATTCGGGGTAGACATGCAGCAGGAGCTAGCAATAAGCCTTCACTATTATGAGCCACTGCAATTTTAGAGTGGCTTTTCACTGCAGCAAAAGTTAGTTGAAGAATAATATTTTATTTTTTCCAGCATGTGCATGATTTTCTTTGATAATAGGACATTTTACAGCATCCAAAGACATAGTAAACCTATAATTTGTCTTAAGTAATATAAACATCATGTCTTTGCTAATGGATTAGAATGCTAAATTGATAAGCTCAATGAAATGATTCTAATTCTTCTTAATGAGGTTCCTCCTCTGAAGCTCAGAACACAGAAAATTGAGTGATTATTTTCCCCATTATCCTGATGTTGGTACATAACTAGCTTCATAGTAGTAGCGTAAGAGGAAAGATAATTCATTACATGTAATAGATGTCCTAAGTCATTAGAGATTAATTATTTGCTGATTCCCAGTTAGAAAGGCTGCTTGGACCACAGTCCCCATAAGGAATTACTATGGTGACTCAAGGAGAGATAGCCATTCTTCAACTTTGTTACACCAGAGTAAAGCATTAAATATATACAACCATAAACAATGAGTAAGAATTACATTTTTTCAAGCTACCTTACAACATAGCCAGGCTAAAAATTTTTAAGTAATAAGTAGGTAATGAATGAAGTGAGAAAGAGAGATAACACTGCTCTATAGATGAGCGGCACGCTATGAAGGAAGCTCAGAACTGTGGCACTGATGCTGGGAAGTTAGCTCCAGCCCACCTGAAACAGACCCTCTCAGCATGTTCTGTGATTAGTCTTCTATCACTAAACTAATGGAAGATAGAGCCCTAGCCAGTATTGCTCAATGGATAGGGCATTGGCCCGTGGACTGAAGGGTCCAGGGTTCAATTCCAATCAATGGCACATACCTTAGCTGCCGGCTTCATCCCGGCCCTGGTTGGGGTGCGTGTGAGAGGCAACCAATTGATGTGTCTCTTGCACATCAATGTTTTTCTCTCTGTGTCTCTTCCCCACCCTTCCACTCTCTGAAAAAATCAATGGATAAATATCCTCTGGGTGAGGATTAACAAATAAATGAATGAATGAATGAATGAATGAATGAATGAAATTATGGAAGATACAGGTACTAGTTTCAGTGGTTATTAAGTTATTAATACTTTAGATACCTTCCGTTTTGTGAATATGAATTGTGCACTAATAAATGTAATGATGCTTTAAAAATTGAATTTATTTATTAATGAAGTAAAGCATAAATCAAGGCACTATGTTGACAGCGATGGAGAGTTCCACAGGAGTTGAACAGAAGTGTGGGCAGGGAATGTGGGCAGTGATTCGGAACTCCAGTTTCAGATAGAGGCCAACTTGGATTTGAAAGGTTCCAATTGGCATCATCCTGGGTACTTAACGTTAATTTCCTTTCATCTATAAAACAGAAATAACATAGCATCTACCAGTTTGTGTCCTTTAGAGATTTAAACAGAGATAAAGGCATTAGAGAATTGAGTACAGAATGTTTTCCGTTCACTTTTAGTTGATTCTTACTATTGTAGTTCCTTTCTAACAAGCCTAAGATTTATAGAGTAATAAGTCATATATGCAAGACTATAGTTGAAAGATGAATGTAGTAAATGCCCCGAAAGTGGCATAGGTAAAGTGGTATGAGAGAGGGCAGCAGAGAAAGAAATGATCAAAGTCAGGGACCCCGCAGTGGGGCCTGCTTAAAGAACAAAGAGCTACCTAAGGTGTTTGAGGACACAGAGTCAAGGTACATCAAGACTCAGGGTTGAAGGACAAATTGGAACAGACTGCACGACTTGGAAGTAAAATGGGGGGAAAGGCTATCAAGAAGAAACTAATCACAAGAACACTTCTTTTGCAAGAGGAATCCACCTATGAAAAGTAATATGTTCTTTACGTTGCCACCAATTAGGATATAAAGCTACATTATAACTCTTCTCTTAACAACTAGCATTTACTGTAGAATTAATGCCAGGAGTCTGTTATGCACATAACAATTCTACAAGGTAAAAACTATCCCTATTTTCTAGAGCAAACGAGGCTTAATAAGCTTAAATACTTTGATTAAAGTCGCTTAGTAAATGGTGGGATGGAGCTGCTTCCTGGCTACAAAGTTCAAGGTCCAAAGCCTGTGATTTTCACCATCAGCCTTCACCTCTCTGCATAATTACGTCTCATAGGATCTGTTTGATGACTGTCCCAAAAACGTGGCTGGGTTATTTTCACTTGGGGCTCCCCATGTAGAAATTTACATGAACTCTCTGAGAGAGGCATTAGGTAAACTTGAATAAATAAGATTACAGGTTTTATTTTCCAGAAGAACCAGGTGACACCAACACCAGCAATGTCTCAAAGAAAGATTAGTTGCCCCCCATACTCATGAGATAACAAGTAGCTCATTATTTTCTGTACTCCCGGTGGTGACAACACATGGCAGGTGTTAACTGCTCTAAAGTCTCTGCTACACTGGAAACACATCTCTGTATCATTCTGAAGAATACATGCAAAAAGTCCTTCAATTGGGAGAAGATATAAAGAAAAGATTATATAAGCAAAAAAAAGTGATAACCTTCTAATGTTTGCTTTTCCAAATTTTCTAATACCTATTTAATTTGAACTACAACAGGTATATGTGACTTGCCCAACAACGACTGAGCTCTAATCATTAAACTATTAAAAAAATGGTATGATTGACAAATAGCATTTTCAAATAGCCAACTATAGGAAAACTGACAATTGAAGGCATTTTGCATTAAAGGGGCTATAATCAATGGACATAAAAACAATAGAAAGAACTTTCCAAAAGATCTTACAGTATTTCTGTCATTGGTCATGTGCTTTTGACTCTCCATCCTCTAGACACCTTGTAGTGCTATACTTTCTTAACTCCTGTTGCTTTTTGGACCATGTGACCTATGCTGGTCAATGAATCAAGAACAGAGTTATGAAGTAAGTCACTCCAGGCCAGAGCACCTCATTATTTGTTCAAGTTCCCTAGAGCTCTCTTTCTCTCTATGCCACTGACTGGCAGACTTGAAATAGTGGCTGTTGCGTCAACTTGGGATCTGAACTGATGGGACAGAGAGCATAAGTTTTAGTCAACATGCAACAGACATGTAGCATGAAAGGGAATTAAACCATTGTAGTTTAGGTCACTAAGATTTTGTGGTTATAACTGTAGCATAACCTACCCCAGCACTGCCCAATAAAATAAAATGTAAGTCACATTTGTAATTTTAAGTTTTCTAGTAGCCACATTTAAAAATGCAAAAAGACACAGGTGAAATTAGTTTTACTAATGTTTTATTTAACCCAATAGATAGAAAGTATGCCAACTTACACCATACACAAAAATAAACTCATTTGCATTTGAAAATGAAAAAGAAACATGTGAAATTAATCACCAGTCACATTTCAAGTGCTTAATAGCCACATGTAGCTAAGCAACTACTGTATTGAACACAGCAAATTGCTTATTATAGTGATAGGGACAATATGTAGTATCTAATGAATTGCTAAGGTTTCCTCAAGGAACATACAGTGGGACAACTGGCTTAGAAATAGGAGAGAGTTGGTAAATTCTGGTTTGGTTTAAGAAGTCAATGGGTTATCACAGTAGATATATCCTTTGGGCAGTGTGAAAACACAGAACAAGAGAAGCACAGAATATTAAGAATATAAATGTAGTTCCAATTATACTGCTCTTTGCCAGTTTCTGAAAATATAAGAGTAGAAGGCTTAGCTACCTTGAAATATTCACAGTTGGTCCTCAAGAGACCAAATATATAAATGATTTTTTTTAAGTTTGAAAGACACATTTGAAAGAGATGACATCAAACATCTACTACTCATAGGGTCTTGGAGTGAGAAAAAATGTAACAAAAGAGTTTTAAATATGTCTAAAGTAATCAAGAGTAAAAGAGATGCAAGAACAGAGTGAAAGCTTTGGGTTTTTAACAAGAAATGATTATTAGTGACATTTGAAAGTATAGCTTTGGTGAATTCATGAGTTAAGGGACCAAATTAATAGAGCTCCATTTTAGCTCAAAAGCCCAGGGAAGCTTAGAAGAGAAAAACAGCCATTTGTGGTTCTGTGCGAAGCTAATAATGAAATGCAGGATTTTACAAGGAGATGAGTGACATGAGGGCAAAAAAGAGCAGAGGATTTAGATAAGGATCAAATGCCCTATCTGGAGGCTTAAAGGAATAAAATGTAAGGTAGAGCTTCAGACTGGCTACCAATCAAAGGTGAGATATTTGATCTATTGAGAATTACAAGTTTAAATAATTGGTTACCTTGACTTTGAATGAAAGAAAGATGGGATTTATAGGTAGTTGGCAGTTTAGCTAGCATAAAGAAAATGAGAACTTGACTGACTAATAACATGATTTCTATAGAACGTGTATGCATTTTTTTCATACAGCTAAAAATGAATAAAATTTTTAGAAAAAATCAAAACCAAGTCCATCACATGAATTGAAAGAAAAAGTTTTAAAAATTGAATTTTTTTTTAAAATTGAGCACCATAAAGACTTGTGGTCCTGGCCAGTATTGCCCAGTGATTAGAGCATCATCTCGTACACTAAGAGTTGTGGGTTCGATTCCCTAGCCCTGGTCGTGGCACATGCGGGAGGCAACCAACCCATGTTTCTCTCACACATTTATGTTCCTCTCTCTCTCTTCACCCCTCTCCCTTCCACTCTCTCTAAAAATCACTGGAAAAAAATATCCTCATGTGAGGGTTAAAAACATAAATAAGCCCTAACCAGTTTGGCTCTGTGGATAGAGCGTCGGCCTGCGGACCCAAGGGTCCCAGGTTCGATTCCGGTCAAGGCATGTACCTTGGTTGCGGGCACATCCCCAGTGTTGCAGCTGGTTGATGTTTCTCTCTCATCGATGTTTCTAACTCTCTTTCCCTCTCCCTTCCTCTCTGTAAAAAAATCAATAAAATATATTTTTTAAAAAACATAAATAAATAAAAAAGACTTGAATGTTTAAACATCCTAGAGAATAAGCAATAATATAAAATTCCAGAAAATTTTTTGCAATAATTACCATCATGCCATGTTATTTTGCTTATAAGGTATTTTCCTAAGTTTATACCAAATTTCAACATTTTTTTAAAAAATCAAGGTCTCACAAGACACTGGGGGGATGGGTGAGGGCATGTGCCTGGCGGGTAAGGAAGGCCGGGGGAAGGTCAATGGGAGGGGGGGAGAAAGGAGACATATGCACTACTATCTGTAATACTTTAAACAATAAAATAAAATTTTAAAAAAATCAAGGTCTCCAAGGACTATATATTCTCACCTGTTTTTCCACATATATCTTGACATCAAGGTGTTTGGAAAAATAACAATAGCACTAAAAAAGTAATGAAGGCAAAAATCTAATAATTCTCTAGATTTATATGCTTAAATATAAATTTATGAAATGTATATTAGTTTTAAGAAAATTAAGAGTCACAATAGATTAGCATGTGTTTTTCTTACAGAGCAATTGTGTATGTTAAAAGTGAAGAGAAGTATAGGCCACAGAATACCAAAAATAAGCAAGGATTTGGGAAGAAAAAAAATTGAATGGTTCAAAAAAACTGGAGAACTGGAAAGCTATGTCAATTAAAGCAAAGCCCAAGACAATAAAAATACTTAAGAAACTGGTTATTTCCAAAGAGCATCAAGCAATGAACAGAATTTCAACTAAAACTAAAGAATAGTTTAAATATAATTCTACACTAAGCAACCGACAAAAATAACTTAAAGTGGTGACATAAAAAGAAATAGTCTACAAAGTAATTGTTTAGGCTCCATCATCAGAATTAATACAAAAGAGCAAGTATTTGCTTAGCATCAAATCAAATTTATGAGTAGAAAGGTAAGAAAATAAAGACCCAGCAGATTAACACCTTAAGTGACAATTAATAAAGTTTTCTCTGCTGATAAAAGTGACCAACACCAGCAAAAGTGCTATATTAAGCAAAGATGATGGAAATTCTTAATTAAGTCAGATTGCTAAATGTCTGGAAGTAATCCAGTTAAGCTCACCTTTGGAATACTCTCAGGAATGGCCTTCATGTGTGAGGGTAATATCTGCTACTGTCCAGCAGAGAATATTTCTTCCATAGGTGAGTTTAGCTTCTGTTTCATTCATCTCCCCACTGTCTCTTTTTATTACCCAGGATGACAGCACATTGAACCCATCAGTATCCTTTATCCCTTCCCCTCTCTCATGACACACAGTGGATGAGCAGAACTAGTTCAGAATAAGGGATAGGCTGCAGGCAGACATGGGGTGAGATAGTTTGGACTTTGAAGTCAAAGAGCCTGGGCTTAAATGATCTCAGATCCATCACCTACCAGCAAGCCATTTAACTTCTAGAATGCTGACTTCCCTCATTTACCAAATGGGGATAATAATACCTACCTCACAGAGCTATTGGGAGAATTAGAGCGAGTAGTGCAGTTAAAGCACCTACTGCATCTGGACACATAGAAAGTGCTCAATACGTTAATTTTATTGTTAAGATCTGAGTCCAAATTCTGCTCTGCCGTTAGAAGCTCTGTGACTCAATTCCTGGTGATACAGTTAGTACCTACTGCATAGCAATGTTGTGAGGATTACATCAGTTAAAGTAGGTAAAGTGCTTCGAATGCTATCAAGTACAAAATAAATGTTATGTAAATAGTATTATCATTATTGTCATCATTATTCTTATTACTAGGCTCAGAATTCCGAAGTGAGCTAGCAGGTTCTGTAAATAACAAAGACCTAATGTGTAGGACTTAGCATATAATGCTATAAGTCAAATTTTCTATGAGAGCAGATACGACCAGAGAATCAAAATAGGGAGCCAAGAATGCATAACCTCAAATTATAGTGAAGGACAAGAGACCAGACCAGAAGAACAGTGCTGACTCTAGGAATTTCCACCCTTTTTTAGAGACATGGTCACACGGGGGTGTTCAATACTTGTAGGCACAGGGTGGCCACAAGAAGGAGATCTGGGGTTTTTCAGATATCATGTATAGGGATGGAAAGTGAGTCCCAATGAGACCTCACCACTTCTCCATGCTGCTCTCTGTCCTGGTCATACACAGGACTGTGACATTACATCATCATTCAGGTCTGTGGTGTTGTGCTGGATGCTTCTGTTTTCTCACTTACTCCAGAAACAGACAGATATGGGTTCTGTTCCTGGCTCTGTCATTTACCACCTTTGTGACTTGAACACATTCTATAGTGTTATCTGACCTTTTACTTATGAAATTCCTAACTCTCAGGATTGCTGTGAGCTTTGGGGATAGTATATGTACAGTGTCTGGTATGCATTCAGCATGTGGTGGCTAAATAATAGCTACATAGTCGCCTTCACTAATTTTATTTTCTATGTCTCACACCATCAGAATGTGCTTATTCTCAATACCTCTCTCTTTACATGAGTAAGTCCTACCCATCTCTTGGATAAATGCCCATGATGGCCTAGGACCTCCTTAGGCTCTTGCACACTTTGATTTTTATGCCTTGTTACACCTGGTTGCTTCTAGTACCATCTCTCTATTCCTCCTCTGAGGCCAGAAACAGGTGTTATCAACCAACGTGGCTATATAAATAAAATGAGTTCTAAGTTTTCTTTCAGCTTTTATATCCAATAGTTTAGGTGCAAATTTCACTGCATGAAAGCATATGTTCTAAACTCAAGTTGGCACTTCTTTCTATATATGTGTTACCTGAAACCATCTCTGTTTTACATCCTAGCAAACCATGCCCAGTTGCTGCTCCTGGTTTATGTCGCACTAAGCTTTCAGTCTCCAGCACATCATCGGGAATCGTGGACGTCCCATGTGCCACGCGCTGCTTTACACTTCTTTCTCGCTACCTCCCGTGGCAAACTTAAACTTGGCTTTCCAAACCAGATCATATGTCACCATCTATGATGCCCTCCCCAGCTCCACCAAACATCCCAGATTGTCTGGCCCTGAATGTCCATGGTTGTTATCACTGTATCAGCATTGGCAACACTACATTACAATTAGTTGAATGTTTTTCTGACCCACCTGGCTATGTGTTGGTCTGTGACGATGGAAATAATGTCCTATCCATCTTCTTAAGCCCAGCTTTAAGCACAGTGCTTTGCTTCTGGCATGGGCTTTAAAATGTCTGGTAAATGAGATTATTACTTTTCTTCTGTGAAATGACCACTGCTATTAATAATAAGCTTCCACATTTGATCTTACCATCTCACATAATTTTGCATTTTTTTCTATCTTATTGGTCTGAGTACAAAGATAATTCAGTACATATTAAAAGACCAAGTAAGAATTTTTTCCAGATATGTGAGGAAACCTAAACATTAAGACATATATTAGTGTAATTCACCATAATAACAAAGTGAAAAATCATATGATTATTATGTCTAAAAAAAGTTTACAGTATACTAAATTTTATGTAAATCAAAATCCATTCTGAATAATAATTGCAATTCTTAATAATAAGGCATTATATTATTAATATAATAAAGTATAATTACCTGAAATTATAAGCCCACAACATGAGATTAATGAGTTTATACCAGGAACACCCCAATTAATGTCAGAAAGAAGATATCAATATCCTCTGTGACAGATTTTTTATCATAGGTAGGAAAGTAACACAATTAGATAGGGAAAAGAAACACATATTGGAAGGGAGATTGTGAACATATCATTAGATATTGATATAATTATTTTATCTGGAAACCAAAGATAATCAATGACTGAAAAATTAATAGGCAAAAATCAATAACTTTCATTACATACACACAAAAACCAGTTATGCTAAGTAATGAAATAAAATACTCTACTTAAATAGCAATAAAATACCAAAGTTTGAGGAATAAGTTAATCCTTACAAGTAATATGCTTTAATAAAAAATATTCAACAGATTTTTTAAAACTACAGACTATTATAAATATCACATAGAATAAAAAAGTAATAAAAGCTATAGCTAGAAAAAATAAAGAGTAATGAGAAAGAACTATTTTTATTAGATATAAAAATATATTACCTGTATAAGACTGGAATAATTAAGACTTTTCCTGGTGGACAAGTAGAAAGAGAGAGAAATCAAACTAAATAGAAATGAAAACCTATAAATAAATCACATATGAAAACTTAGCAAATGATCAGCGGCCTATATTAAACAAATGACATTTCATGTCAGGGAAGAAAAGATGTATTGTACAGTGAACAGCATTTTGTGACAATCTGAGAAAGTATCTGAAAAAAAGTAAGAAATAACCTCATATGTTACAACAAAATAAGTTCTAAGGAATTAAAGATTTAGATGTATAAATAAATAAATAACTCAGATAAAATTTAAAACGTAATTTAGAATAAGGAATGACTTTCTGGTTTACACAATACTCGGAAGCAATAAAAAAATAAAAAAACTGATAAATCTGACTTCATTAAGTTGAAAGTCTCCAAAGGGAGAAAAAAACTCCATCACCAAAGTCAGAGATACCATTTATATGGGGACAATATTTTCAACTCATATCACACACAGGTACACACACATATATGTCCATACTTTTGTGCTATGTAACTATAAATATATATATATATATATATATATATATTAGTTATAGATACCATTGAAAATACTTATTAAATAAAATTAATTATATGTTATATATAAATATTTATAACAGTACAATTTTGAAATAAATCATCCAAAGATCCACAGTCCACTTAGAAAATAATGAGCATAGCTATTTAACTAAAAAGAAAAAATCAACTACAGAGGACTCTTAAACATATAAAAAGACATTGTATCTCAGTCACATTTGCCAAAATTTAATTAAAACTAAAATGAGATATTTTTGAACCCATTAGTTTAGCAAAAATAAGCTTGCCTGGCAACATAGCACATTGAGAGCAATGCCTGCAAAAACAGGTAAAGATGCAGCAGGTGAGAGTATAACCAGTGCAGCTCCCAATGAAGACAGTTTAATAAGATCTTTCAACATAAAAAAATATATGTACTCTTTGATTGATAACATTTCTAATTTTAACTATTTACTTCCATGTGAGCAAAGGGATGTTTGTATAGGAGTCGATTGTTGTGGTATATGTAGAAGACAAAGCACAGTCTAATAGTCCATCCCTGTGGAGCAGATTAAATAAAATATGGCTGATCCATATAATGTGACTCCTGATGAGAACATGATAGATAGATGATGATGATGATAGATAGATAGATAGATAGATAGATAGATAGATAGATAGCTAGCTAGCTAGCTGCAGGAGGAAAGTGCAGAAGAGAAAAGTGTGTGTTAAGCTGCTGACTGTATGAAATACATTTTAAAATCATGTACATATAATCCAGTGGTTCTCAACCTTCCTAATGCCGCGATCCTTTAATACAGTTCCTCATGTTGTGGTGACCCCAACCATAAAATTATGTTACAAATTGAACAAAATTAAAGCATAGTGATTAATCACAAAAACAATATTTAATTATATATTCAATATGTGTTTTCTGATGGTCTTAGGCGACCCCTGTGAAAGGGTCATTCGACCCCCAAAGGGGTCGCGACTCACAGGTTGTTTAGGAACATGTAGACTGTATATGGAAGGATAAAAGGAAAGCTGATCACAGTGATAGTCCCCAGGATGGAGAAAAGGATGTTTGGGTGTCAGGAGACACAGGATATTAAATTTTCACTGTAGTTCCTAGTGTACATTTGAATTCTGTACCATAGATATATTTTGGCTAATGCAAATAAAAAAAACATTTTAAATATTTTTAAAGACATTCCTTCTCTCTACTTCTACCTAAGAAGCATTCTCTTGCCTCTCCCCTTCCTTCCTTTTCTCCCAAGAATCTTCAAATGTAGCCTCTCTTTTTCTCTATTTAAGGATCATAAATCATTTTGGGAAAGAACTGCAAAAATACAAAAGATTATCCCTGTAATTATTTATATTGTTTCTGTCTGCTGTCTTAGTTTTTATTCTTCCATTAAGAAAATGTTTTTAACAACCTATTCCATGTCGAACACCGTGTTAGATTCCAGAGATGCAACGGTGAGAAGCACCAAGGTCTATGCTTCCCTGGAGCTGACAGTCTAATGGAGGAGACAGTCAGGTGGTAAGGGATCAGTGTGGTAAGTCTTATGCTACGTAATACACGGGAGGAAATGAGAGCTTATAGAAGATGGGCCTTACACACACTTTGGATGTCCTATAGTGATTTCCAGAGAAAGTAGCATTTAAGCTACACAAGAACAATGAGTAGGAGGGAACTGGTCATGAGAATGAGTTCCATTCAAGAAAAACAATCTGAGTGAATAGACGGAAGAGTGAACCCAAAGCCCTCTTTGAGAGAAGTTTAGAGGGCTTCCATAAAGGGCTTACACAGAGTTTGATAAAGGATAAATATTTGAAAGTAGAAAAACTGAGGCGAGAAAGGCCAATTTCCAGGAAATAATGGCCCTAATACAGTCTCTGAATTGGAAAAGGTGGGGGAATTTGAATACATTGAAGAGATTTTTAAGACTTCAAATACACAAGATTTGATGATTTACTGGGCCCCTGAGATGAAAGAGTTAAAAATTATTCCAAAATTTTTTTCTGCTAGAGCCATGGTCAGCAAACCGCGGCTCGCAAGCCACATGCGGCTCTTTGGCCCCTTGAGTGTGGCTCTTCCACAAAATACCACATGAGGGCACGCACGTGCAGTGCGATTGAAACTTCGTGGCCCATGGGCAGAAGTCGGTATTTTTTGGAAAAGCCACACTCAAGGGGCCAAAGAGCCGCATGTGGCTCGCGAGCCACGGTTTGCCGAGCCGCAGTTTGACGACCACTGTGCTAGAGCAACATGGTATAGCGATTGATGCCATTCATTAGGATAAGAAAAACAGAAAAAATACTAGAGTTATGGAGAACATCTTTGAATCCAGTGTTTTACACATAAGCTGCAGGATGTCTGAAAGATTTCCCAGTGGAGCTGTCCAGTAAGCACTTGAATATGCTGGTCTGCAGCTTATGGAGATTGACCTAAGCTGGAGGTATGGATGTGGGAGTCAGAACAACAGAAGTTGAAATTTAAGCCATGGAAGTAGACCTGACTGCTCCAGGAAAGTGCACAAAGGGAGACGAGAAGAGGTTTTAAAGTAATGTCATAAAGAGAACCATGGCTTATGGGGTAAGAGAGAAATATCAGAAACAGAGAAAAGTAGAAAGAAAAGCTAGAGAATAAGGAAACTGTAGTATCAAGAGGCCAAGGAAGAGAATATTTTAAAAGGGCGAGGGGAGAATTACCCTGTATGTGTTAAACATAGTTGAGGAAACAAATAAGATAAAGACAAATTTAGTTCACTAGATTTGAAACAAGCAATTTCATCACTGAGATATGTGTGCAGAATTCATAATTGCATTTGATTAAAGAATAAATGAGAGTGGTGAGAAGAGTTTGTCCTGTATTTCTCCAACTAAAGCCTCCATAACTCTCCTACTCTAACTCCTATGTTCCTTCCTTGGTATTTCATTTAAGCATCATGAGCTCACAGTTGAAAAGCAATGAAAATTATAAGGGATAAAAAGGTCTCATAAATAATGGTAAAGAGGTCAATACTTCAAGAAGACATACAATTTTAGTGTGTATATATATATATGCCTAACAACACAGCATCAAAATATGCAAAGCACACATGGATAAAACTGCAATCAGAAATACATGAATCAACTATTTATAGTTGGAGACTCAAACACTCCTCTATCAGAAATGGACAGATCCAGCAGGCAGATAATCAGTAAGAATAGTATAGTTGTACTCAACAACACCATCAATTAATTGGCATATATAGATTAGTTCACCAAATAAGAGCAGATTACACATTTTCTTAAGATCACATGGAACATTCATGAAGACAGACCACATTCTGTGCCATAAAACACACTTTAAAATGTTAAAAAAGTAGAACTCATCCAATGTTTGCTCCCAGGCCACAATGGAATTAAATTGGAACTCAATAAGAGAATGATAGCTGGAAAACCCCACATACTTGGACATTAAGCAATACATTTCTAGATAACACACGACCCAAAGAAATCAAACTCAAGAAAATATTTTAAAATTTTGAACTAAATGAAAATGAAAATATAATTTATCAAAGTTTGTGGAATGAAACAAAAGTAGTGCTTACAGGGAAATTTATAGCAGTGAATACATATACTTAAAAGAAGAAAGATCTAAAATTCCTCTTAAGAACTAGAAAAAGAACAACTTAAGTCCAATAAACAGGAAAAAAATAATAAAAACTAGATCACTTTTTTTAACTATAAAGAGAAAATCAAGAAAACCACAAACTGGTTCTCTGAAAGGATAAAAATGAATAAGCTTCTAAAAGGGCTAAAAGGAGAACAATGACAACAAATGTTAAGAAGAATGCGAACTAACAGGAAGTCTCATTCATTGCTGGTGAAAATACAAAATGGTATAGCCGCTTTTCAAGACAGCTGACAATTTCTTATAAAACTAAACATACTCTTACCATATGATCCACAATTGTGCCCCTTGGTTTTTACCCAAAGGAACTGAAAATTTATGTCCACACAAAAACTTGCACATGGATATTTATAGCAGCTTTATTCATATTTGCTAAAATTTGGAAGCAACCAGAATGCCCTTCAGTACGTGAATGGAAAAGTAAATCGTGGTACACCCAGACGGTGAGAAAAGACATGGGGGAAATGTAAATTCATATTACTAAGTGAAAGAAGCAAAATTGGAAAGGTTACATACTGTATGATTCCACTGTATGATTCCAACTACATGACACTGAAAAAGGAGAAACTATGAAGACAATAAAAAGATCAGTGGTTGGGGATAAGGAGGGAGGGATGAAAAGGCAGAGCACAGAGGGTTTAGAGCAATGAAACTATTTTATATGCTATTATAATGATGCATCCATGTCATTATAGATTTGTTCAAACACATAGAATGTACAATGCAAAGTGAATCCTAATGGAAAATGTGGACTTTGGGCGATAATAGTGTGTTAGTGTAGGTGTATTGATTATAACAAAGGTACCACTGTGGTGTAGGATACCAACAGTGGGTGAAGCTATGCATTTGCAGGAATAGGAGTTATATTCGACCTCTCTGTATTGTGTGGTCAACTTAACTGCGAATCTAAAACTGCTCTAAGAACATCAAGTCTTACTCATTAATTTAAAAAAAGAAAATAGCAAGACAATTTACCCAATCCCAAGTTTGATACCTTTTATTTAGTAGAAACATAGTGGTTTTAAGGAATAACTTAGCTTTTCTCTTAGATATACAATCATATGCTTTGCTTTCAGAAATTCCCATAAATCTGACATAAACTAGTAGAATAATTATAAAAGTATTGATATTATCTTAGCTTCATTTAAAACTATAAGCTTCCCCTTTATTTCCATAGAATACACAAAAGTCTATGTGTCCATTCTAGAGTTAGAATAATTTAGTATGGGTAAAAGCAAAAATCCTGTAAAATTGTAATAATCTATCATATATCAAGTAGTCCAG
>NW_005871212.1:266039-269126 GCF_000147115.1 Myotis lucifugus | reverse complement strand
AATGAAACTTGTGTGCTTTGTCCTGGGTCCTTTACACATTCATTTCCAGAGAAGACCCACCGCATCCATCATGCATGTGATTTGTGGAAGGAAAACTCTCTGTGCTCTCTCTAGGGCCTTCTCATCTCCTGCCAGGCCAGTGAACAAGATGAGTTTCTTTTTATAATGACAAGGCACAGAGATAATTCATCAACTGGAGAGCACAAACAATCCTTTATTCAGAAGAATGACAAAAGGTTATTTAGCTTCTGGCATCTACTATAGTTCTTGCAAGAACCAGGCCCGAGAGCCAATATACTAATTAATAAATTTCCAACAATGAAACAATATTTCATGAATGTTAAACAATGCCAGAGCCAAATTAAAACCTCCCCTTCTTGTATTTACCTATCTGAAACCTTCACTATAGAGCCAAATTTGCTAGTGTTCTGGCTATAAAATGGGGATAGTGAGGACATAGAAGGAAGATATTACACAAATTGGAAAATCCATATTATTAAGTGTCATTTAATCATATGGACAGTGATGATATCACCCATTGAACCTGAGGGAGAATAAGCTCTTGCCAAGAGTAGTGTATCAACTTAAATGACATGTGAGTGATACCAATCATCACATTATTCAATGACTAAAGGAGCTAAATTTAATGAAAAGTACATCAATAGAATCAATTCATGAGTTCAAAAAGAAAGGAATTATACAATAGTATAATTAAAAACAAAAAATATATTATGTGAACCTCATATTTTATGTGAAGTATAATTTCTAATTTTTATAAATTTACCTAACATTTTTAGAACTGGATACTTGATATATGATAGATTATTACAATTTTACAGGATTTTTTCTTTTACCAATATTAAATTATTTTAAATCTAGAATGGACAAATATACTTTTGAGTATTCTATGGAAATAAAGGGGAAGCTTATAGTTTTAGTTAGACATCCTGGTGTTGATTGCTAGTGAAAAGAAAAATCTGAAAAATCCATGAATATAGAAATACTATTTATACTTTAAATAGTTTTGATAGCAAAATTTGGACTAAAAAATAAAAGCAAATAAATAAAGATAGGGTAATAGGAACAGTGTACAGCAATCGTTTCAAATGGAATAAAAATATTTTTTAAATCTCTTTTTAAATATGTAAATATTGAAAACTTACTTTTGTAACAGCTTGTTTTGGCTCAGACAGAACTGAAGGTTATATTGATATTTTCCTTTGTGCCTTGTTTGGTGTGGAGGGCAAGAGAAGGAAGTACAGTTTCTAACTAGTCGAGAATATTTAATTGACTTTCTGTTCCCAAATAGTCTTAAATATGAGCCCCATGGGAAAGAACTTGAAAGAAAGAATCACCATCTTTCTGCAATTTGAGGATACCAGGAAGACAGCGAGGCTCTCAAGGAAGACTGTGAGAAGATGAGTGATAAGACATCTGGTGGGGATGGGCTGGTTGAGCTGGAGCAGCAATGTCAGGGTGTCAGAACGTGCAGTCATCCAAACCTGGAACTTAGGCTGGGCTCAACCCCACCAGGACCCAACCTGCCTCTGTCAACCTTGTGTGGGGTTTTCTGCCCTGGAGAGGAGAGTTTGATATGATTGGAGAACTATATTCCTGGGGGAGCAAACTGAAGAGCTGGGACTTCTCTCTTAATGAGCAGGACAAGAGCAGTGGGTTGTGTAACTCAGAGGACTGGCAAACACCCCATGTTTCAACTCATAGAGAAGCAGAGGGAAAGCAGGAGAGTAGTGTCTCCATAGGAGAAGAACTGTTCAGCTAAAAGCATCTCTACAGGAAAAATGCATATACCTCTGTCCAATCTCTGGCATTTCTAAAGGTAAGTGATGTCCCCTTCAATGTATGACCTGGAAAACCTAGGGGACACTGAAGATCACATAGGAAACTGCCCTGGGTTGCATTTGCTTGTTCATGGTAGTTCCCATAATCTCAAAAGAGACCAAACAGAAAAGAAAAAGAAAAGCCTCTGAACAACATAAAGTCACCCAAGAGACAAGAAGATCTGTGAGGAAAAAAATAATCACATGCATCATAATATGACTCATTGGTTTATTGATCAAATAGAAGGAGCATATGCATTGATTAACCCTGTGTTTATACAAAAGGCAATAACTTCTAATCATGACACTAAAAATTATTAACCAAAATTACAAAGAGGAAGAAAAAGCCAAAGCAAAAAAAAAAAAGGAAAGAACCCCAAGGTACAAATAATCTTTCAGGAGTGATAGGCTAGCCACTAAAAGCAGACAAAAGAACACTAGAGTAGATCTTTCATATAGGAAAAAACACAACATATTCCATTGTCCTGAAGGCAGAATTTTACAGCACACTAATTATGTGACTGCCATTTATTAGGTAGCACATATGTACCTCTCAATGAGCATCTACTATTTAATTCACTTAATGAGGTAGTATTTATACCCCTCTTTTTACAGTTGAGTAAATTGAGCTGTGACTAAATCAATTGCATGTGGTAACAAAACTGCAGGCTGAACAAAAAAAAACAGAAGTCAAGCATAGATGCCTTGCTTCTAAGCCAATACCCTTTACTTTAACAACACTTGCTCTCATTATTGGTAATATAAAATGTCAGGAAAAGTGGATCATAATGAAAAGAATGCTATATTTATGGTAACATTTAAGTCATTTTAGAATTCATAGAAGAAAAAAAATATATATATATTAATAAAAGGGTAATATGCTAATTAGACTGGACATCTTCCAGATATCCTTCTGGACAAAGCCACGGTGGCGGGGGCTGAAGCAGAGGCAGTTAGGGGCCATCAGGCCGGCAGGGGAGGGCAGTTAGGGGGCGATCAGGCTGTCAAGAGAGCAGTTAGGGAGCGATCAGGCTGGTAGGGGAACAGTTAGGGGGCGATCAGGGCAGCAGGCAGAGGTGGTTAGGGGCGATCAGGCCGGCAGGGGAGCAGTTAGGGGTATCAGGCAGGTGAGCGGTTAGGAACCAGTGGTCCTGGATGGCAAGATGGATTCCGACTGCCAGTTTAAGCCCAATCGGGATTTAACTGGTAGTCTGACATCTCCCAAGGGGTCCCAGATTGGAGAGGGTGC
>NW_005871212.1:245608-265703 GCF_000147115.1 Myotis lucifugus | reverse complement strand
ATTAAAATATATATAATTAGGGCCCCAGGCCCCAAATTTTTTTTGCGGGGGGGGGGGGGGGGGGGAGGTGGAGGGGTCCCTATGGGTGGCCTGCAGGGATTGGGCCGAAGCTCACAGTTCAACCCCTCCTGGAGCTCCTACCTGCTGCTCCTGCTTATCCTGGACCCATTGTGCCTATCGCGGGCTTGCACCCAATCAGTCTCAATCGGAAGAGGCTTGTGCTGCCACAGCAGTGCTTGCCAGCCATGAGCCTGCATCTGGCACCCTCCCAAGGTGAGTGGCCTATGGGATCGGGCTGAAACCGGCTCTCTGACATCCCCCGAGGGGTCCCAGATTGTGATAGGGCACAGGCCAGGCTGAGGGTCTCCATGGATGCACGATCAGGCCAGGGAGGGACCATGGGAGGGCTCCAGGGCATGTCTGGCCCATCTCGCTCAGTCCCAATTGGCTGGACCCCAGCAGCAAACTAACCTATCAGTCAGAGCATCTGCCCCCTGGTGGTCAGTGCACATTGTAGCGACTGATCAACTGGTTGACTGTCTGCCCCCCACGTGGTCACTGCACATCATAGCAAGCTGTTGAGCAGCCTTAGCATATCATTAGCATATTAGGCTTTGATTGATTGTTTGGTTGTTCTGCCATTTGGTCTATTTGCATATTAACCTTTTATTATATAGGATATATGTGTGTGTATGTGTGTGTGTGTGTGTGTGTGTATGCACACCCACGCTGTTTATAAAAACAAGGAAAGGTGTAATACATTTAGAAATAATTTCATCAATAAAACATGCAATAAAATTTCTACATTTGCAAAAATAATCAATTACCTGGAAAATTCATTAAAATAAATGGTTAATTGCTAGTTTGCTTAAGGGTATTATCCCATGGTAGAAATACTGAGTAGAACTATATTTTCAGGACAATCATAGAATTCAAATACATTACCTCTTATTGGAGAATAGTAATGACCATCTGAAATAAAAAATACAGTTCAAACAACAGCAAAGACTAGTTTTTAAAAAAGAAGGGCTATTGTGCTTTCATTTTTTCCATCTTAATTGGATGAATTTTATTGTCCCTTGCCACGCCTGAAAAGGTTTCTCAACCAACTCCTCCAATCTCAGTGTGACAAAATAAGGATGCTCTTGCAATCTCCTTTCATTCAGAAGCACATATTTGTGTGGCCCAGAAATAGAGCCTGAGGTTAATTCTTTTTCATCAGCAGAAAACATGTATTCACTCCCTACAGTGGGAGTAAAAATGTTAAGTAAAAGGAATTACTTCCCTGCAGAGAAGTGTGAAGCAGCAAGTGTTCAAGGACCCAACTCTAATTCAAAACCTCACTTTCAGCCTGAGGTGAGTGCAGAGTTTGGGTACAAAGCAGGATAGGGATAGAAAAGAATACTGCATGTTAAAGCAAGAAACTTACAAAACAATTTGAAAAACCAAAGTCTCAACAACTGAGTAGAAAATAAGACCTGTGGAATTCTTTTTCAATTTGACTCTTCTTTACAAGATTAGAATCTTCTCCCTAAAGAGTTTTTTTAATGAACACTAAACACAATGCACGACAAAACTAATAAACACCATAATTCAGGAGTTCTTTACATTTTTGCGATATGGAACCCTTGGCAATCTGGCAAAATCTGAAGTCCTCTTCCCAGAAGGAAGGAATTTCCAAGAAAGAAATAACTATCCCCTTTAATAGGTTGATGTCCAAGCATTCCAAGTTCTCTTCTCTTTCAAGAGCATTAAAAAAATCCCTTTATCAAATCAAAAGATAGTAAACATCATTTTGATAATAAAAGGTATAGTTCATCTGGTTAGGGTTCAATGTTTACCAGGAACATCTTTATTTAAGCAAAAAGTGTTTTTTATTATATTCATGGATTTATTTATAAACATTTATAAATATGTGTCAGTGGTTTTAGAAATACATAATATTACCTATTTAAATTACTTGTTTGTTGATCACTCATTAAATACATATACATAAAACTGCCTTTATGAGAAAACTATTTGTTGAGTGTTGTGCAGCAGTGAGCAATATAAATAAAGTTGTTTATCCCATGAAGCCTGTATTATAGCAGGCCAAAAAGACTTCAAACAATTAATTATTTATGCCATTATTTAATAATTTCAACAGCAGACAGGAAGAGACTGCCAATGAGACTCTATAACAAGAGGATCATGAATGGTCAGGGAAGGCTTTTGAGGAACTGACATTTTCACTGAGCTGTGAAGAATAAATATATAGTTATTCACTAAGGGTAGGTGGGTTAGACAGGGTTCAATGGTGCAGAGCTTTCAAGATGGAGAGAATGGAATGTGCCAAATTTCCGGGACATAAAGGAGCTTGGTATATTGAAAGACACCTGGGAAGGGAATGGCACAGAATATAGCTGAAGAGGTAGCAGAGATTAAATTCTGTAGGTTATCATGGACTATATTAAACACTTGATCATTATCCCAAAATTTATAGGAAGCCAATGCAGAATTTTAAGTAATGCAGTAATGTGATGTGATAGATCGACGTTCTTAAAGCTTCACTTTGATTGCAATGTGATGACTAGATTAGATGTCCAGAGCTCCGTGAGGATCTGCCAGTACAGAACCCACACCCAGGCAAGAGATGAAAGAGACTCAAACTCACGCTATGGCAGTGGAAACTGGAAAGTTAAGGAGAACTCAGAAATTAAAAACGATAACTAGGTAAAGGGGATGAAAAAGAGATAAATGCCCATCATGATTCCCAGTTTTCTGAGTTGAGCAATGTTTGAAGAGGGACACCATTTACTGAGACACATAACACAAGAGGAAGTCTGGATATCAAGGAATATGGGGAGGGGGTACAATTTGTTTAGTTGTAAACTTGTTGAACTTGAGATATCTAAGAGATATCCAAATGGAGATGTAAAGTAGGCTCTGGGGTCTCTGGGCGGGCTGCTCAGAATTGGGGTCTTGCCCATATTTCTACGGAGGAGTCATTGATCTTGAGGAACTCTGACACTAAATAGTCATATTTAAGAGGATACTCCTGAAGGGATTTCTGAAAGAAATAAAAATGATAGAAAGAAACGATAAGAAAAAGAGGAAGTGTGGCCAATGAAGTCCAATGCTGCTGAGAAATCAACAATGAGGAAAACTGAGAGATGGTGTTTGGTGACCTTAAGTCTGATCACATCAGTTTTGGTAGAGAGTTGATGTGAAACTAATGGTTTGAAGTGTGAAGGGGACTTGGGAACATGGAAATCTTGGGTGGAATCAGGTCTTTGCTAACCTCGTGCTGTGAATGGCAGTAGACTAGTGTGGAAAGCAAATGTGAAATAAAGAGATTTTAAGGGCCATCATACTATCAGAACATTTGAACCATAAGATATGTACTTTGCAAACTCTCTTTTTCCTCATTTCCAGCTGTATTCTGAATTATTGATGCTGATGGAAAGTAAATTTAAAACAAATTGGATGTAAAGAAAATAAAAACATTACCTATTTCTGGAAATGCTAAAGCACATATGCACTATCAGTGTAAGAATCTCAAAGTGTATTTCAGCTGTCTGTTTTTTTTCCCATAAATTCACCAAATGCCTTGTACATATGTTCTGTATAATGTATAAATAAGCAAATCAATAACTTGAACAACATTCCCTATAGTCCACAGATTTAAACTCTGAAATAAAAAGATGTGCTCATAGTGGTCTAATGAAACAGAAGCAAAGTTAGAACCTGCACAGATCATTGATGGTTGTCAAGATCTTCTGGGAGGAGAAATTACTGGTAACTAAAGCTGGCTACCTTTCGTATCATCAAGATTAATTGGCAGTTTATGACACATATGTGCCATTATAGACCTCCTAATTACCACATTTCTGATGTTGCTGTTTTCCTATTTTGTTGCTAATAACTCGTGTGTTATTTCTTCTCTTCAGTGAGCAAAGGAAACGAAGTGCCTTCAGTGGGGAATAATAAGTGAAGGAGAAAGAACCCAGTCAGGGCTCCCTTCAGATACGCATTCAGAATTCCCCATGAAAGGTATCACAAAGTGAAAATTACCAAGTATCAGATTTGCAGTGCTGCTCTCTGTAGCACCTTTGGAAATGGCATTAAGTCTTTCAGGATAATTAGAGACTGGTAAACCAACAAATTAATAAACTATCCCCAGGTGGCCTCAAAAAGATAATGGGGCTCCTACAAAGTGACAGCATTCTCAGGGAGAACAGCAGGCACCAAGAATGCGTAGTTCTGTAACAACTTAGTTGGCCGAATTGATCAACAATCTTAAAATGTAAGCGAAAACAAATAATTTACTTCAAAAACTAAAATATTTGTAAATGATTTTGTATAAAACATATTTATAGAAATCTTTCTTGTGGACAATTTTGCTTTTACAAATTATCAGATGACAAGAATACGGCTTTGCACATTATCTCATGCTGTTCAGTATTTGGCTTGAAGCCCAGGAGAGGGTCATGCCTTTATAATGATGGAAGATGCAACTATACAAAGCCAAGGGGTGCAGAAAGTACCACTGAGGAATAAGAAAATGAGGTGTCTGTGATGCTTTCCACACAGTAGGAACTCAGAAAATATCTGCTAATGCATTTGTTCTATATTTGTTGCCATATTGCTTAATTCTTATATATTTACTTAGTAGGAGTTAACCAATATTCTAAGTATCCAAGTTGTTGTGTATAGAACATAATATCTTTGAGGCCTCAGAATAGTCATTTGATGTCTTTAAGTTTCAATTTCCTCATTTGTAAAATAGGGTTAATTATGTACAGGGTGTCCCCCAAAAATGTATATATGCTTTAACAGCTGATAGCTTAATTTTGAAAATGAAATGTATTTTAATAAGCACAGCCTTTATAATTATTCAAAGTGTATGTATACATTATGGGGACACCTTATATACATATGAATATCCTATATAATAAAAGCCTAATATGCTAAGTGACCGACTGTTCATTTGACCATTTGACTAGTCGCTATGATGCACACTGACCACCATGGGGCAGACACTCCAACCAGTAGGTTAGCTTGCTGCTGGGGTCCAGCCAATGGGGACTAGGCGAGACGGGCCAGACACACCCTGGAGCCTTCCCATGGTCCTTCCTATGATCCCTCCCCAGCCCCGATTGTGCACGGGTGGGGTCCCTCGACCTGGCCTGTGCCCTCTCGCAATCCAGAACCTGGCTTAGGGGATGTCAGAGAGCCGGTTTCAGCCCAATCCGCGCAGGCCAGGCCGAGGGACCCCACCAGTGCATGAATCCGTGCACTGGGCCTCTAGTATTTATTTATTTATTATATATATATATATATATATATATATATATATATATATATATCATATAAGTAATTATAGATATACACATATCTTCTTACATGTTAATTGTAGGGGAAAAAGTGAGCTCTCCATGATAAATCTTCAAAAGTTGTAAAAGATCTATAAAGTTGTATATAATTCATAAATGTAATGTAATCCATATATAATTTAGCTTTAGTTTATATAATTACAACAAAGAGCAATTCAAGTATAAGTAGGCTCCAAGACTTAAAAATGCCTTTTGGCTTGCTGCTAGCTTGATCATTGCTTCATCTAAATGTTTTAACATGAAACCCCTTTGTGAAGGTCATAGAGAAAGTTATAAGTACTGCCAGGGAGAAGGTGTCGATTAAAATTCAGTGATGTGTGCCATTTGCTATTTCTCTTTCCCAGTTGTTCTACACTTAGTATCGATATGCTACACCAAATGATTAATACCCTTTCTGCAGGTGGCTGATTTCATAGGTTAAAAAACCATACATATATGAAAAATATACTGAAATATTGAGCAAAATACACAAGTACACATATACAAATGAACTGGGAACATATGTGTGCACATGAAGAAAACATTAGCTAGAAAAGCATAGAGTCCTCTTGTGAGAAACTGGGAATTGTAGGAATATCAGACCAGCAGTTCACATTCTCAGGAAGCATTTGTTAAAGACATGACTTGACATGGCACAAACCTCAAATCAACTTAATTTGTGCCATCTAAGAGTTCACGCATGAATAAAGGTATCTCATTTCATTGAAATGGCTCCCTTAGATCCAGAGATTTATTTATATACTTCAGAGATTTTGAGACATAAGATCCTCACTTCCCAAGTCTCCAGGAAAACTGCCAAGAACTAGAGTTTAATGTTTATGTCCAAAAAAATTAATAATCACTTCTAACCCTGAGGAAAAGAAATTCACTCTTGATAATAGAGTTTGATTGCTTTAGAAAATGAATTACTTACCACTTAAAATGTTTAAACTTGTGAAAATATTTGTAGGAAAAATACTACAATATGAGTTAAGATATAAAATTGTGTCTAGCCACCTGAAAGTCTAGGTCATGACAGGTACTACTCAATCAAGAACAAATGTTAGGATCTGCCATTGACTTGCAATCTGTGTGTACTCAGACACTATTACCACAGGGCCATGACTGCACTAAGGTATGTAGATGCCCTGGATGTACATCCAACATTAGATAATTGTTCAGTATTTATTTAACAAGCCATGAAGAAACCCATTTTCTTTTGATGAAATGTTTTCATCTATATTTATTCTTTATAGTATGAGGTATTTTATGAGATGTACTGAATATAAAAATAAAATTCTATATAATAAAATCGTAATGTGCTAAGTGTCTGGTCCATTCAATCAATCAAGGCATAATATGCTAATGATATGCTAAGGCCACTCAACTGCTCACTATGACATGCACTGACCACCAGGGGGCAGACGCTCCGACTGGTAGGTTAGCTTGCTGCTGGGGTCTGGCCTATCAGGACTGAGCAAGATGGGCCGGACATGCCTTGGGGCCCTCCCACGGTCCCTCCCACAGTCCCTCCCCTGATGGCCAACCTCCCACGTCCCTCCCTGGCCCTCATCGTGCACCAGTCGGGTCCCTCGGCCTAGCCTGTGCCCTCTTGCAACCCGGGACCCCTCGGGGGATGTCGGAGAGCCGGTTTTCAGTTTGATCCTGCAGGCCAGGCCAAGAGACCCCACTGGTGCACAATTTCGTGCACTGGGCCTCTATTTTTAGTATATTTGGAATTATCTTCCATTTCATATTTTTCCTGTTTCTCAAAAATGGACAAAATCTGTCACTCAAAATCACTAGTAACAGTGATAACATAAATAGTGCATAGTTAACTGGACTATTGTAGAATGAGTATGATTGAGGAGAATTTCTAAGTGAGAACTAGGTAGGGAAAGTCCCCTCTAATTCTGAACTTTAGGTTTTTATGTTTATCTTCTGCCTCTTTTAAAAACACTTTCTAGGTTTTTTACAAAAGCATTATTACTAGGGCCTGTGAAAGTTTGAGGGCTGAGCCTTCAGAGGTCATCTGACTTCCTGTTTACAACTCTGAAATACCTTATTGGCAGAGTTAAACAACCCTGGAGGCTGTCAGCTTGGAAGGTACAGATGCACAGTCATTACATTTTCTCTGAAAACCAGCAGCATTTCCCTTAGTGTCGACCATGCACTAGGCTTTGGGTTTGATGTGGAGATACACAAGAAGCACCTGATTCAGGCTTTCTCAAGACTCAAAATATAGCAAGAAATAGAGACAATTGGTCAAGTGATACTCTTCCGTGTGCTGGGTGCTGTGATTAGGAAGGTAAAAGCCAAGTATGTCCTGGGAGCTAGTAGCAAGGGGAGTAACACCACAGGCTGGGGAGTTAGAAAAGGGCTCTCCTTGAAAATGAAGCTATTTAAAGGAACAGTAGTGGAATGGGGGGGAAAAAACAAAAATAAACCTGTAGTACATTTAAAAAATGGAATACTGTGCACCTATAAAGAAAGAAGGATCTCTTACTCTTTGAGACAACATGGAAGGATTTGGAGAGTATTGTGTTAAGTGACATAAACCAGTCAGAGAAAGGCAAATAGTGCATGATCTCACTTATATGTGGAATCTAATGAACAAAAGAAATTTACAAACAAAATAGATCTGGAGACATGGAAGCATGCAACAGACTGACTGATCTCAAAGGGAAGGGGTGGAGGGGAGAGAAGAGATTAACCAAAGAACTTTTATGCATATATACATAACCCATGGACACAGACAGTAGTGGGGTGAGGGCCTGTAGAGGGGCTGGGAGTGGGTAGGAGGAGTTCAGTGGGGAAGGTAGGGGACATCTGTAACACTTTTAACAATAAAGATAAATTTAAAAAATAAAAGAAAAATAAAAGAATGACCCTACTCAGTTTTGGGATAGGATATAGGAGAACTGGCATTCACCAGCCTGCAGGTGGGAGTGTAAATGAGTGCAAATTTGAAGGAAGGAAGTTTTTAATCATAGCTAAGGTTTTATCTTCTAATCAACAAAGAGGTTTTCATTATTAAAATGACCAAATATATTATGATATATGTATAAAGATATTTATTACAGAATTGTTTATGTAGGTTATTTTTTTAGACATCATAAAATAAAACAAGTTCCATAATCAATAAAAATCATTATTTAAAGGCAAACATTAAAAAGAGCCTAGGCTTACTTGGGCTTTATGAATGTAGATTTATTTTTTCTAATGTAAATGTTCATCTTATGATTTATTTTTAAGAGAATATCAATTTGTGAATTGTCAAAATTTTTTACCAGGTTTTCATCTGGTTTTCAGGGTGAGGAGAACTTGAAGGCAATTCTTATAGCTTACAAAGCCCTTCATGACTTTTTAACTGTTTAATAACTTTTTGTTTTGTTTAACTATGTGTATAACTTTAATCCCAAGATTGTCATAGAAAGAAGTGTCTAAATTATCTTGTGAGTTGATACTACTGGATATCTATACAAGTTTAGAAGAGGACATGAATATGGCTTTCTGAAGAAAAAAACAACAAAGTCAGAAAACAAAAATCCTTCGTCTAGAGAAAATGTATTCATGACGATTCATTAAAAACAATGCCCTCACACTGCTGCATAACTTTCTTTTCTTGCCATTTTAGAAATAATTGGCACTCATTACTAAAAGGATTAAAGAATAGAGTGAGAAAGGCTGAAAGAAACTGCTGGTAAAGTAGCAGAAGCCCCACAGCTTCCAAACCTCAGAGATGGATTAAGAAGGGATTAAGTAATTAGTAAAGACTTAGTAAGAAATCTAGTTAAAATAATAAGTCATATTTCTTTAAATCTCACTCTAATTTAGTGTTCTGTTTAAATATAAGTAATATTAATTAGCTCTAACCATCTATGTATAAATAGTCTTTGTAAGAAAAATCCTCTATTCCTCTCAATCAGCTACATGTGTTAATATTCCATATTCACAACTAAGCATCTGTCAGTTGTGGTGAGTTAACATCAGAAAGACTGGATAAGAATGTTCCCTGATTGCAAAATCCATAGTTAGTCTCTGCACTGCTCATAAATTCAATGTATCTCAGATTTTCCCGTGTTTGAATAAAAAGATTTATCTATTTAATATCCATATGGAAGTTTATTATAGTTTTCTTTCAACTTTTATAAATGTTTATAAATTTTCAAAAATCTTTAAAAATAAGAATGTAAGCCTTGAGAAAATATTATTTTTATATACTTGAATTAAATCATTCACTATGTGTACATTAAATCTTTTTCTATGTGCATTTATTTTATTGAGTATGGTTGAGTATCTAAATACTTGTGCTTCACTGCCTGAGTACTAATTTTAGTTTTTCAGTTACTGGTTGTGTGGACCTGGACAGATAATTAACTTCAGGGTGCCTCAATTTCCTAATCTGTAAAGTATGAGTAATCAGTGTACCATTTTGGTATGGCTGTTGTAAGAATTGAATTAATTTATGCCTGTAAAACACTTGTAACTTTGCCTAGCACAAGGTAAATACTTAAAAATATTAGTCATTATAATATTATTACATACATGCACTAACTCATGTGCATGATCCACTCCATATACATTTGCAACAGAAAAAAGTATACACTGAAGTTGTTGAGTAACTGATCCCATTTTTTATTAGCAAGTTCAACTGATTATCTCAAATTATAGGTTGTTACTAGATGTTGAAATGATGCCACTATATATTCTTTGGAACAGGAGTAGGTAAAAATAAATCCCTTGACGATTTAGGCAAAATATGGCACATACCCAGAAAGCAGATACTGTGGTTCATGCCTCATACACATGCCTGGATTGAATTCTCAGACAAGTGACTCAATAGCTGTGTGCCCTGGGGAATAATATTTAAGGTTGCTGACCTTCAATTTTTTTCATTTGTAAAATGAAGTTAATAATACCCCATAGGCATATTTTCAGGAATAAATAAAATTTACCATAAGAAAACTTTTAGTACAGAGTATGGCATATAATATAAACTCAATAAATGGAGCTCTCATTTTTTTTTACTACTTGAGAAATATTTATGAAAATCTAATAATTAGATGTCTCGTGGACTTGTCACTGGAGGATAGGCTAAGAGATCCAGAAAATTCCTTCTACCATTACTCTTAAGAAGATACTCATATTTGTCATGTTAGAACATCAGTATTCCAGATTTTAAGCCCAAACCAGAGGGTTGCACTATCACAATTTAGTTTCCAGATATGGAGAATATTATTTGTATTTTTACTATGTTATTTTTATAAAACAAATCAAAAGTTCCTTTATTTTTGTGTTACAGTAGTAAATGGGATTTTTTTTTTTTTTAGTTTCTCTTTCTGTGAGTTCATTATTAGTGTATAAAAAAGCCATAGATTTCTGGGTGTTAATTTTGTATCCTGCTACAACGGAGTCAAGAAAGCCTCTTCAATAAATGGTGTTGGGAAAATTGGACAGATACATGCAAAAAAATGAAACTAGACCACCAACTTACACTATACACAAAAATAAACTCAAAATGGATAAAGGACTTAAACGTAAGGTGGGAAACCATAAAAATCTTAGAAGAAGACATTGGCAGCAAAATAGCAGACATTTATGGTAGCAATATCTTTACCAATACAGCTCCTAGGGCAATGGAAACTAAGGAGAAAATAAACAAATGGGACTACATCAAAATAAAAAGCTTCTGCACATCAAAAGAAACCATCAACAAAATAACAAGAAAGCCCACTGCATGGGAGAACATATTTGCCAATGTTATCTCTGATAAGGGTTTAATCTACAAAATGTATAGGGAACTCATACAACTTAACAAAAGGAAGATAAACAATCCAATCAAAAAATGGGCAAATGACCTAAATAGACACCTTTCAAAAGAGGACATACAGAAGGCCAAGAAACATATGAAACATGCTCAAAGTCACTAATCATCCGAGAGATGCAAATCAAAACGACAATGTGATATCATCTCACATCTGTCAGAACAGCTGTCATCAACAAATCAACAAACAACAAGTGCTGGAGAGGATGCAGAGAAAAGGGAACACTTGTGAACTGCTGGTGGGGATGCAGACTGGTGCAGCCACTGTGGAAAACAGTATGAAGTTTCCTCAAAAATTAAAAGTGGAACTCCATTGTGACCCAGTGATCCCACTTCTAGGAATATATCCCAGGAAACCAGAAACCCCAATCAGAAAGGATTTATGTTCATAGTAGCACAATAGCTAAGATTTAGAAACTGCCTAAGTGCCCATCAGCAGATGAGTTAATTAAAAGACAATGGTACATCTACACAATGGAATACTATGCTGCTTTAAAAAAGAAAGAACTCTTACCATTCGAAATAGCATGGATGGACCTGGAGAACATTATGCTAAGTGAAATAAGCCAGTTGGAGAAAGATAAATGTCATATGATCTCACTCATTTTTGGAATATAATGAATAACAAACTTATGAACAAAAATTGATCCAGAGACATAGAAGCATTGAACAGACTGCCAATACTCAGAGGGAAGGCTGGGGAGAATGAGGGTGTGGGGGATGAGAGATCAACCAAAGGACTTGTATGCATGCATATAAGCATAACCAATGGACACAGATGGGGCGGGGGTGAGGGCATGTGCTGGGGGTTGGGGGCAGCCGGAGAGAGGTCAATGGGGGAAAAAGGAGACTTATGTAATACATTAAACAATAAAGAATTTAATTTTTTTAAAAAAAGGTTATAAGTAATCGACATAGAGAAATATGGAATGATTAAAGAAATCCTGAGAATATAAAAGAATTATGGTTATAATTCTATAGTTTATATGTATATATTATTTGAATATTTTATTACTTTGAGTGATATCATCTTCTTAGGTAATTTATTTTCCTCTCAAATTTAAAAATGAAGTATATTTATCTTGAGAGTCATGAGCATATTTTTTAAAGGTTCATGTATTTTTCTACTAACAGCAAATTCCAAAAGATACCATTTTTGTTGTCTAGTTGCTCATTACCTGAAAACCAACATATTCACTTTATCACATTCTTTAATAATTCAATAAAAATAATTTAGTCAAAGATTGCTGGTCCCTTTATTCTTCTTTGATGTTCTACCAACCTTTTCTATTGGTCCTCTGATGCAATGAATTATTGTATTTGCAATGGATTCTGATTTAATAGATTTTAAACTATCTTCCATTGCCAATTATATTATGTAATTTTTACTAATTCATTACTATAGTCTAATCTCTTTATAATTTCACAGTTTTAATAAACACATGAACAACATATATGTACACTAATTTTAACCTTGTATAGAAAACATTCACATCTACAAGAAATCCTAAGGTTACAAATGCTATCCTATATAATAAAAGGCTAATATGCAAATTGTCCCCTTGACCTGGAGTTCGACCAGGAGTTCGACTAGGGGGCAGGGCCGGCCCACCAACCACCCGTGGCCCCTCCCCCCGGATGGCCCCTTTCCCCGGCCAGCCTGGCCCGATCAGCCCTGATCAGGGTGGGCTGGCCGGACCCTACCTGTGCATGAATTTGTGTACCGGGCCTCTAGTCATTTATAACTTTCATTGATTTCTGCATTCAAATATTGCTTCATTGACTCATAAGATGTATACATGTAGCAAAACAACTTGAAATTCTAAAATAAGTTGAAATAATCATAAAATCCATAAAATAATAATGTATAAAATTAGTAAAGTTAAATAGTACTCTGAGATTATAATATTGTAGAAAGAAAAAATAGTTAATGTTAATGTTAGATGCTGTTTTGGCAAGTAAAAACATAAAAATTTAAGTATGATACTTCTGTTTTTCTATTTCTAAAACAATAGAAATAGAAAAACAGAAGTGAAAAAATTAAAATAAAATCTCACAAAAACGGGAACAAAATAAAACAACACTATTAATTATATGATACACATAATAAGATAAAAATGAAATTCAAGTTGATCAGTAAACACAATGAATACACACTAAACTCAGTTCAGCGATAGGAACTCTTAGAATACATTAAAAATGACATCTGTACGTTGTTTAAAAACGAAAACTGAAACATAGTAATAGAGGAAGTATAAAATAAAGATATGAAAAGGGAGAAATTAGGTAAACACTCATAGAGAAAAACTGGTATAGTTTTACTGATTTCAGAGAAAATACACTGCATGACAAAAGTAATATTGCAGGTAAAACCAGTAATTACATAGTGATAAAAAAAGAACAATTCACTGCGAAAACATAATAATATTTCAGCTGTATGTTCCCAATAGCATTGTTACAAAACACATTTAAAAACCTTGAGGAATTATAGGAGAAACTGACACAAAAACAAACATTGAATTTGACAATGTTAAAATCATTAAAATGTAACATAGTAACAAATTAGTTACAATAGAAAGAATAAGTCATGGAAATGCTGATTATTTCAAAAGAAACAGAAAGCAGAACGTCTAAAACTGAAGAGGACTGTTTTGCTCAGGTATGCACCTTGAGCAAGAGAAGGTCAGCAATGAGTGTGGGAGGGAAATATTAGAACAATTAGTAAATAATAATTAGAATTAGACTCTCGCTTCTCTTCTGCCATTGCCTTGAGCTAAATAATGCCTGTTTTTAGAGCTGTGGTGACTCAGAGTTCTCGTTCAGGTACCCAAGGAGTATATAAGGGTGGTAGAGAGCCACATGCATGGGGAGGGATAAAAAGTAGAAGGGAAACTAACAAGCTTCATGAAGTCTTTTACCCACAACTTTTGCTCCAAGTCCCTAGACCAGTAGTCGGCAAACTCATTAGTCAACAGAGCCAAATATCAACAGTACTTCTTCAAAATAGACTGGCCCAGGCTGAAAACCGACTTCTGCGCTTGGGCCACGAAGTTTCCATCGCACTGTATGTGCAACCGCACGTGGTATTTTGTGGAAGAGCCACACTCAAGGGCCAAAGAGCCGCATGTGGCTCGCGAGCTGCAGTTTGCCAACCACGGCTCTAGACCAATAATCACAATCTAAGGTTCTCAGCTTTTTTTGTGTGTGCCATGAACCTCTTTGATAGTCTGATGACACCTATAAATATTATCTCAAAATATTTGTAAACTAGAGGCCCAGTGCATGGGATTCATGCACTGGTGGGGGCGTGGCCTGCGGGAATTGGCCTGTTGTGGGAGCACCACTCATCCTGGTCAGCCGAGCGGCTGTGGACCCACCCTCTGAGTCGCTACTCCTGCTGTGGGCATGCAGCTCATCCCAGTCAGCTGAGCAGCGCTCCCATTGTGAGAGTGCACTGACCACCAGGGGCAGCTTCTGCATTGAGCGTCTGCCCCCTGGTGGTCAGTGCGCGTCATAGAGACTGGTCGACCAGTTGTTCTGGTCGTTCCACCATTTGGTTACTGGGCTTTTATTAAATAGGATATGGTATACTAAATAATATACAGCATTGCAAGGTAAAGAATTGAATTCAATAATCAAAATATTTTAAAATCTCATGACATAGCCTATGTATGTATGCATTTATTTTTTAATATATTTTTATTGATTTTGAGAGAGAGAGAGGCGAGTGATAGAGAGATACAAACATCAATGAGAGAGCATCATTGATTGGCTGCCTCCTGCATGCCAATAATAATAAGTAGAAATAATATTTGAGATATCTCCAACTATAAATGGTGTTGAAACACCTATTGATAGCTATCACTGAAAACATCTGTAGTGTATATTGTGATAATGTTTGTAAGAAACATGCCTCTGATTCATCTTTATAAAAAAGAAACTGTATGTGGCCAGGCAGTTACTGAATTTCTCCAGAGCAAACAGGATGCGGGGGTTTGGGAAGAGGGTATGAGAGCTGTGCACATGGCCAATAGTACATTTTCCAGAAAGATTCCCCTAAACAAAGAGAGGTAGAGACAGCTAGAAAGGTCTCAGCCCAATATTTTAATGGCCCAATGGGAGACAGCAAGACCTAGGCAAGGTATTAGGAAACAGGTGATCTCATAGGACTCAGCCAATGAGGAACTGGAGGAGGGACTAAGTGAATAGGCTATGTTCCCTACCCCACGTGTGTTCCTGTACAATGGGCGCCCGCTCTGAGAGTGTTATTAAAAGTCATTTTTGCCATGTTTCCGTTTCCCAGTCCATCATTTGAAATTCGGATAGGTGAGCCGTTTCTCACAATGTCTACATACATTATTTAAAGAAATGCTAAAATTCAGTTAGATAATAGTGAAAATAAAGATGTGATTCTGTTTCATATGTGCATGGGCCCCCTGATGTGATATTCTCTCCTAATGCTATTTCTCCTCAGGGTCAGAGAGTGAAGCCTTGACCTGAGGATTTATTCTGTGGAGCAACATAAACTTTCTATGATTTTGTGGTGTTTGGATCTCACCCTACTCCCTAGGTTTCACCCACTCCCTCAAGCCCTGGCTCATTGGAGCCAACAGGGGCTGTCATCTAAGCTGTCCTCATAAGGGGCCTGACCGAGTAGTCAATACTAGGGGAAAAGGAATGGGGGTGAGGAAGAAGGGGGGAGGAAAAGAGTGTCCATCTCTGACCACTTTACCTAAAACAACCTCGTAATGAAACATTACAAATCAATCGTTTTTATTCAAAATACCAAGGAATAAGACCAATTCTTAATTTGAAATCCCTATTTGATATTTTGAGGAAATAGAAAAATGTTCCCATCATTCACTTAAAAAGAAAAACCTATACAAATATCCAGGAAATTTTTGATGTTGTATGGGAGATGTGGAGACAGGGAAGATGGGGTTAGGAATAGAAAAGATTACCAAAACCAGAAGAGAAAGGTAGATGTGTGTGTGTGTCGGGGGTAAGGGGCAAGTGCTGTATAGTAAACCATTTGTACTGAATATTAATTAATAATTTCAAAAGTACTTTGGAAAGAAATGTGAACTCTTCCTCACACTTTCTATAAAAGAGAAATTCAGGAATATTGAAGTTTAATTATAACATATGAAAGTATATGCCCTGCTGGTATGGCTCAGTGGATGAGTGTTGCCCATGCACCAAGAGGTCTAGATTCAATTCCTGGTCAAGGCACATGCCTGGGTTTCAGGCTGGATCCCCAGTGGGGAGTGTGCAGGAGGCAGCCTGATATTTCTCTCTGTACAATGTTTTTATCTGTCTATTCCTCTCCATTCCTCCCTCTCTCTGAAAAATCAATAAAAATCTTATTTTTAAAAAATGAAAGCATAAAAGAACTAAAAAATTATACAGAGTATCTAAGAGTGAGGAAGATATTTCCAAATATGCCATCAAAATTAAAAATAACACACAGAGGGCAATCACAAAATGTCATCATAAACAAAAATTGAAAAGACTATTGACAATTAAGGGACAGTGGAAAAAGATTGGAAAAACAAAGTCACTCTATATAAATTAATAAGAAAGAGATAAATAACAAAAATCTCAGCAATTCATAAAAGAAATAAAAATCACTAACATAAGAAGTGTTTTTGTCTATTAATATAAAAAATAAAAAAAATCATGTGCCAATGAAATGTAACTTTGTCACTTATCAAAATGCCAAATATTTTTAAAGTGAAACTATTCATGCTAATTAGGGTGTGATTAGATGAGTACTTTCATACTCTGCTGTTGATAGTATAAACTGGAATAATACAATTCCTAGAGACCAATTTGGGAGTGTCTCAAAAAAACCTTAAAAATCCTCATATGTTTTAATTGAGCAATTCAACATCTAATAGCTATAATTAATTTTTTCAAAATATAACAATGCTCATAAAGATAGTAAATTAATGTATTCACAATGTATCCTGCCATACATGACTCATCCTATATAATAAAAGGCCAATATGCAAATTGACCAGTGGAACTACTGGTTGCTATGATGTGCACTGACCACCAGGGGACAGATGCTCAATGCAGGAGCTTCCCCCCGGTGGTCAGTGTGTTCCCACAGGGGGAGCGTCACTCAGCCAGAAGCCAAGCTTACGGCTGGTGAGTGCAGCAGTGGTGGTGGGAGCCTCTCCCACCTCTGCGGCAGTCAGACATCTCCCGAGGGCTCCCGGACTGTGAAAGGGTGCAGGCTGGGCTGAGGGACCCCCCTGAGAGCACAGATTTCATGCACCAGGCCTCTAGTTTAATATATCATAATACACCCATATGAAAATGTTATATCCAAAAACATATTTGATTTAAAGAATATGTAGGAACACATGGTTCTCATCAAATGTTAAATGAAAGAAGCAAAATAAAAATATTTATAAATTGACCAAATTTAGTAAAATAAAAAATTAATATTCTAAGAAGGTCAGAACAAGCTAGACCAAATTGATAACATTTATTAGCTCTGCATGACTGTTTACATGTAATAGTTTCTTTTTGTATCTTTTCCACTATGATTCATATTACTCTACTAGTGGCCTGGTGCATGGATTCATGCACATTGAAAGCAAATTAATTAGAAGAAATATTCGTGCAGTAATTACATTACTGCAAAAAATTACATGTCAAAATGGTATACTAGGTGTACCAGTTAATAATGCGGATTTTTTTCAATAGACGGAGTTACACATATGTTGATATATATGCGATTTGATATGTATGCCATTTTGTTGTATTGACAACAAGCTTCAAAACTTCATGTCAAATTTGCTGAAGGTGTTAACATCATAGATATTTTTACACTTAAAAATGTCGAATTTCATGCCAAAAAAGAGCATTTGCGGGATGTTATAATTCATTACTTTATTTTGAAGAAAAGTGCTGCTGAATACTTTGGGAAGCTTATGGTGAACATGCTCTATCTGAATATACTTTGTGAACACTGGTTTAAACGCTTTAAAAGTGATGATTTCTATGTGAAAGACAAAGAAAGTCCAGGTCAACCGAAAAAGCTTAAAGACCAACAATTACAAGTATTTTTGGATGAAGGTGCGTGTCAAACTCAAGAACAACTTGCAGAAAGATTAAATGTTGCTCAGCAAACAATTTCCAATCATTTACAAGCAATGGGAAAGATTTTAAAGGAAGGAAAATGGGTGCCACATCAACTGAACGAAAGACAAATGGAAAACCGAAAAGTCATCAGTTAAATGTTGCTTCCATGGCACCAAAGTCTTTTTTGCATTGAATTGTGACTGGCCATGAAAAGTGGATTTATTTTGAGAATCCCAAACGCACAAAATCATGGCTTGACCCAGGTCAACCATCAACATCAACTGCAAGGCCAAATCGCTTCGGAAAGAAGACAATGCTCTGTGTTTGGTGGGATCAAGAAGGTGTGGTGTATTACGAGCTTTAAAACCTGTTAATACTGATTGCTACTGACAACAAATAATCAATTTGAACCATGCTTTGATCATGAAATGACCAGAATGTTCCAGAAGACACAGCAAAGTACTTTTGCTTCATGATGACACACCATCACACACTTCAAAATCAGTTAAAGACACGTTAAAAGATCTTGCCTGGGAAGTATTAACCCACCCGCTGTATTCATCAGACCTTGCTCCTTCAGATTACCACTTGTTCCAATCCATGGCACATGCACTTTCTGAGCAGACTTCAAAACATACGAAGAAGTGGAAATTGGGTCTCTGAATGGTTTGCCTCAAAACAAGAAAAATTCTATTGGGACGGTATCCACAAATTACCTGAACGATGGGAAAAATGTGTAGCTAGCTATGAACATTACTTTGAATAAAGCACTTTTGATATTTCTCTTGAAATTATCATGTTTTCTTTGATTACAAAATCCACATTATTAACCGGTACACCTGGTATATAATATTAGAGGCCCGGTGTATGGATTCGTGCACCAGTGGGGTCCCTTGGCCTGGCCTGTGCCCTCTCACAATCTGGGACCCCTCAGGGAGTGTCGGAGAACCAGTTTCAGCCTGATCCCCACAGTCCAGGCCTATAGTATGCATATAAGATATTTGGTTAATGTCTTCCTGCCCTCCTCCTGCTCCCCTTCCCTCTGAGATTCATCAATCTGTTCCATGTTTCCATGCCTGTGCATTGAGCATCTGCCCCCTGGTGGTCAGTACGCGTCATAGTTACTGGTCGAACAGTCGAATGGTCAGCCAGTCACTTAGGCTTTTATATATATACTAGAGGCCCGGTGCACAAAAATTTGTGCACTCGGGGGGGTGGGGAGGGGGGTCCCCCAGCCCGGTCTGTGCCCTCTCGCAGTCTGGGACCCCTCGGGAGATAACGACCTGCTGGCTTAGGCCTGCTCCCGGGTGGCAGAGGGCACACCTAATCCCTAAGTGCAGCCCCTGGTCAGGCTCAGAGCAGGGCCGATTGGGGAGTTGGGGCGCCGCCCCGTCATGCACAGAGCAGGGCGGATTGGGAGGTTGCGATGCCACCCTCAGTCACGCTCTGAGTAGGGCCGATTGGGGGGTTGGGGCACTGCCCCCTGTCACACTCAAGGCAGGGTCGATGGGGAGGTTGCGGCACCACCCCCTGTCACACACAGAGCAGGGCCGACCAGGGGGTTGGGGCACTGCCGCCTGTCACTCACAGAGCAGGGCCCATCAGGGGGGTTGGAGCTCCATACCCTGTCACACACAGAGCAGGGCCGATCAGGGGGTTGAAGAGCTCCCCCCTGTCACTCACAGAGTAGGGCCGATAGGGGAGTTGGGGCACCGCCCCCCTGTCACACACAGAGCAGGGTGGATCAGGGGGTTGGGGCGCTGCACCCTGTTACACTCAGGGCAGGGCCAATGGGGGAGGTTATGGCTCTACCCTGTCA
>NW_005871212.1:178864-245508 GCF_000147115.1 Myotis lucifugus | reverse complement strand
GTTTGCCCTGAAGGGTGTCCCGGATCAGGGTGGGGGTCCCCACTGGGGTGCCTGGCCAGTCTCGGTGAGGGGCTGAGGGCTGTTTTCCAGAAGCGAGTGACTGAAGCTCCCAACCACTCCTTGTTTTGTTTTTTGTTTTTTTTTTTATTCTGGGCCAGCTTTAGCTCTGAGGCCTCGCTGCTGAAAACATCGATACAATGTTGCGGTCCGGCTGGCTTTCAGTCAGGCTGGTTTCTGGGGTTTTATTTAGCTTCTTATTTGCAACATAGTACATAGTTGCTTAGAGTTGCAGCTGAGAGGCCGGCAAGTTAGGCGGGGAACGTTGGAGTCCGCAGTCACTGGGGCAAGCAAGCCTCCCTGCTCACTTCAGTGCATGGCTGCCGGCCGCCATCTTGGCTGACAGTTAATTTGCATAAGGATATGCTGATTAGCCAATGGGAAGGGTAACGGTCTTACGCTAATTACCATGTTTCTCTTTTATTAGTGTAGATATATATATATATATATATATATATATATATATATATATAATTATAAAATTAAAATACAAAATAGTTTAATATCACTATTTGACCTTTATAATAGAAGTTTCATAGATGAAAGAAAATTAGTAAAATGTATATGAAAATAATATATAAATTGATTAATAAATAAACAATATTTTGTCGATGATGTTGCTTTCTTTCAGCTTCAGAGTTATGTTGTGCCAATAGCTGGTCTTCAGATACATTCTGGCTTCGCATGAGATTGGCGCCAGCAAGAGCTTTATATGTATCATGCATGCGTGAGTCAACATTTATTTTTAAATTGCCAGTATGCATCATATGTACTGGCCGGTTGGTAGATCCAATGGATAATCGGTCACTTAGTCTTTTATATAGATAGATAATACTGACAAACATCATTTTAAAATTTGAGGACCTGCCACTAAAAATATTTCTTTAGTTGTTACAAATCACTACTGAATCTTATCAAATTCTAGAAAAAATAAAAATTCTTAAAGTAAAACCTCTCAAAAAATGGCATATATCGAGGGCATAATTGTTCTTGAGCCAGGGTGACTTGGTTTGAATGTGAGCTATCTATGCTTCAATTTCCTCATCTGAAAAATTGAAATATTACTACTAGACTAATAATAATAACAATAATATATCCATCTCAAGGTATGTTTGTGAATATTCAAATGAGTTAATATATGTGAAGCATTTAGAAGAGTGCCTGGCATGTAATAGATACACGCAGTGGTTCTCAACCTTCCTAATGCCACAACCCTTTAATACAGTTCTTCATGTTGTGGTGACCACCAACCATAAAATTATTTTCATTGCTACTTCATAACTGTAATTTTGCTACTGTTATGAATCGTAATGTAAATTTCTGATATGCTATATGTGTTTTCCGATGGTCGCTACCCACAAGTTGAGAACCACTGACAGTGTAAGTATTTGGGTACACACATAGGAGCTCATTGTGTTCATGTAACACTAATTACTTAATACTCTACTTCTCTTGTGATAAACAAATGAACTCAACAGTTTGGAATCTGGCTACGGTCTAGGTAGTTCCAAAGACTCTATTGTTACTAAACTCAAGTAACATTTATTAAAAGAGCTTAGATAAGTGAGTGTCTAATTAAGTAGAATAATTAAAAAGCAAGAACTATCACCTAGCCAAATTATCTAGATTTTCTATTGATAAATTAAAAATTTACTAAATTTACTACCAATTTAATCAAGCTAAATCTTGTTGGTGTCCTTGATTGGGTAATTAAGTAATGAGATACAGAAAGTAACTGCTATAAATCTGTCTTAGTATATATCCATACCCATGGATAAACATCTTGGACTGATTCCTCTTCTTATATTCTTCATCAGTTTATTCAAATCTGCATTGCATGTGTGCAGAACATCAGCAATATGGCAGGTTCATCTTTAAAATATTTCAAAACTGAGGAGAAGAAATTGGGCTTTGGTTTATTTTACATTTTCTGTTCAGTGAACGTTAGCTATTAATTTCAAATGAAAACCCATTCTTCATTTCTTTTCCTAGAAGTCATGTATTTGTTTTCTATATCAGTTTAATGTCATTCATCTGATTCTGAGTCTGCAAATTCATAATGCAATTCCTAGTTTGTGGCCAGCTCTGATGTTCACATGTTTTGCACATTTCATTTGTACAAATAACAAAAGAAAATAATGGAGGGTCATTGCCTAAACTCACACAAACAATATGTGGCCGCCCTGGAATATGCTCTAGTCCCTCTGAACCAAATCTAGTACCTAGCTCCATGGAAGGCAGTTCCAGCCCAGAACCACACAAGTATGAGAGCTAATAAATACTCCTTTTGCTTGTAAAACTGGGTTGTGGTTTTATAGTATGTATCAGTTCCGTCTCCTTCTCTTTCCTTCCCCCTCTTCCTCCTTCCTTTATTTTCTTACTGCCTTCATCTTCACTCTTACCCAAGGCCAAATATACCACCACCTGTGTTATGGATTTCATTCCTTCCATCTACTCAGAAACTCTCCTCCACCAAATCATTTCATCTTAGCCTTTATTTTCTCTATCTTCACATGATTCCTTTCTATTCAGTATTTTTTCTATTGTGTGTCAACACAGTCTTTTTCACATATCAAACAACAGACATCTTTTTGAAAGGATAGACTACACTTGTTTCCTTCACTTCATCAGCTGGTTTCAATCCTGTTTACTGTGTTGACATACTATTTCCAAATCCAATTTTCACTTTTCTGTCCATGTTTTACTTGGCCTGTCTTCAACACATGACATTGATTACTAACTCCTTGAAACCTACAACACCTTTGACTTCCATGCTTCTACTCTCTTTGCGTTTCCTCTTTCATTATTCAATCACAGGTCCCTTCTGGAGATCCATTTCCATGTTTATCCCTCAAATTGTTATCGTTCTTGGCCTCATCTCACTTTCCTTGCTTTCACCGACCACCATGTAAGTAATGTCCATGTCCACATTTCTAGTCCAGATCTCTCTCCTGAATTCTGAGCAATAAATCCAACTGGCTGTCAATGCTCATTCCACTAGATGTTACACAGACACCTCAATATTAACAAATCAAAACATGAATCTGTCACAACCAGTTAGTTCTCCCTACCCCCTTCCTTATCTTAGTCAAAGTCACCACCATTTATAGCTCCCACAATGACTCAGGTAACACCTTAGATTCCTCCTTCTTTCTCCAACTCAAAATCAATCCATAATTAATACTTATGTATTCTACCATCTACATGTAAATGAATATTCTACCTTTCCTAGTATACTGAAATATTTATTACTTTCCCTATTGGTGGTAAAGCCCATTCCACTCACCCTCCCTAGAAATGTCAGAGTAACTCTTCAAAATACAACTTTAATCTTTTACTCCACTAAAATGGTTGACAAGGTGCAGATTCTTTACCTTAGCACCTAATGACCTTTCATCATCTGGCCCTGCTTATTCCTTCAGTTTTATTTTTATCACCTATGACGTCTTACAACAGTTTCCTAAATGCTCCATATTCTCTATGCCTCTAAGCTTCTACCTGTTCTGTTTATTCTTCCTTGAACTCCCACTCCAGTATCAAGCAGGCTTGTATACAGAAAAAAAAATCCCAGAAATTTTAGAGCAAACAGATAATAGATTTATAATTATAAATGTAGTTATTTTGTCTAATTGTTTTAACTACTAAAAGCTACAATATTAAGCTTATCCAAACCCTTCTTTCCCATACAAATTAAAAGAAGAGAAATAATTGTTATACATCTTATTATAAAGTTTTGGCTTTTTCCAATACCTCCCTAAAATCTATCTTCAACTTATACCATGACTACCATCACCAGAGGACGAAGTTCCTGCTCTGTCTGTACTCTGCTGTACAAAGGAAGAGATCCGCTTGCTTCTACGTTGACTTATGTCTTCCGGCCCCATGGGGTTTTTGTTCTCTTCTTGGCCTTCTCCTTAGCTAATTCTCCAGCTTATCTCACTCTACTATCAAGTAATCAATATTTATAAGACACTGGAGGCAGAGAACTACAGTCATAAAATATCATAACACCATGTTGGCTTCACTAATTTTTCAGAGGAGAAAATGACTCCCTTCCTTCCTTTCATCCCATTAGCTGCATTGAACACCAATTCTTTTAAAGCACAATGCTTGTTCAGTTAATAAATGGACTCAATTAACTAATTTCTAAAAGCATTCTGCTGTTGGTCTCTTTCAGAAACTGTTTCAGATGCAAAGATTAAAGTATTTACATCATTTCCAAATTTTATAAATCTTGCTAAAAGTGCTTATTCAAAAAAGATGAAACATACACTTTAAGAATGATTAGTAATAATTGCTGTTCATTAAGTAAATCAATCATTCATTAATGAATGCTACAAATATTTGTCAAATTCCCGCCATATGTCTATCAGTCATCATATAAGAATCTGAGGATTCAACGGTAGATATGATGTAGTATTTGTTCCCAAAAAGGTTGCTTCTAATATGCAGTAAAACTTGTAAGCATAAATTAGCATACCATATGAAATGTTTTGCTTTTTGTTCACTGATTCTAATTCCTACATTTTGTTGGAAATTAGAAAATATAAATAATAAATAACTCTACACATTTAACTTCATGTAAGAGAGCTAAGTAATCAGATGCTAAGTAATGAATATATGTAAGTACATATATATGTAAGCATGTGTAAATGTATATGTACAGAGATTATAGTTATCTAATATAAGGCATTTTATTAACTAATCAGAAAACAATTAAATGATAATTTAGGAAAAAGTTTAAAGCATTATATACATGTCACTTATAGTATATATAGTATTGTCTACACTAACACGTTATTTGTTGTTTTTCTATATTATACCTATTTGGATGAATCCATATCTATAGATATAGATTTAGATATTTTTAAGAAAACAAATTTGGGTTAATTTGTGGGGGGTGGTAAGATAGCATTCCACAGAATATGTGGCACTTTTCCAATGTATGAATTCTAGAAGAGTTTCTTAAAACAGGTATTGATTCACATTGATTTTGTTTGTTTTCAAGTAAAAGAAGCATCATCTATACTAATAAAAGGGTAATATGCTAATTAGACCGGTCGACCAGACAATTTCTGAATATCCGACTTCCTTCCAGACAGTTGGGGGGGGGACCAGGCTGTCAGGGGGGCAGTTAGGGTGTGACCAGGCCAGCAGGGGGGCAGTTGGGGGCAATCAGGCCAGCAGGGAGGGCAGTTAGGGGTGATCAGGTAGGCAGGCAGGTGAGCAGTTAGGAGCCAGCTGTCCCGGATTGTGAAAGGGATGTCAAACTGCCGGTTTAGGCCTGATCCCCGGGATTGGGCCTAAACCGGCAGTTGGACATCCCCCAAAGGATCCCGGTTTGGAGAGGGTGCAGGCTGGGCTGAGGGGACCCCCGCCCCCCGTGCATGAATTTTGTGCACTGGGCCTCTAGTCCTATATAATAAAAGGCTAATATGCAAATCGATCAAACTGCAGAATGACCAGTCACTATGATGCACACTGACCACCAGGGGGCAGACGCTCAACAAAGGAGCTTCCCCCTGGTGGTCAGTGCTCTCAACCAGAATCCGGGCTCAATGCTGGCAAGCACAGTGGCGGTGGCGGGAGCCTCTCCCGCCTCTGCAACAGTGCTAAGGATGTCTGAGGGCTCCTGGACTGCGAGAGAGTGCAGGCCAGACTGAGGGAACCACCCCCCCCCCCCCCAGAGTTCATGGATTTCGTGCACCGGGCCTCTAGTTCTTTTATAAACTACTAAATATCCTACCTCATGATAGATGAGGGTGGTTTTCAGACTCCCAAAGACAGACTAAACTTCAAAGGAAGAAGATAAAGAAGGAGAAGTAAGGAAGAAAGAAAAGAAGATAAATTACACACAAGACTATAAACTTCACTAGAAACCTGGCCTAGGTTAACAACACATTTTACCTCCAGTTTGTTCTAAATTTGAGGCTAACAGTGACACTTCTGCTGCTGCTACCAAAAGAAATTTTTCAAGGGAAAGGCAATCCTGTGCTAAATGACCACAGAGACCAACATTCCTAATTTTTACAGGTGGGAAACCTGCCACCTCCTTAAAGGGAGTGCTGTGTTATTAGTCCACTGGCATCTAGGCAGCTGTAGAGTACAGAGCAGTCCTGTCCTCCTGGCCAGTTTAAAGATGCTGAGAAGCTGACTTAAGAATGTTTCTTTGGGAACTGAATAGGGAACGCACATGTTAAAGTAGGAAATTACTGTCCAATGCAGAAAGAAAACCATTATTTTATTATGTAATATTTCTACTTACAAACAGACAATTGGAAGTGGAGGAAACTGAAGAGGAGGAGTGACAGTTTTCAGGAAGAGACCATGTTGCATCATTATCTGAGAGAAATAGTACTCAAGGTTCAAATTTCCTAAGTGGCAATTATTTCACTAAAGTTCCATGTTTATAATTTTTTCCTCTCTAGAATACAAGTCCCCATTGGAAGGTTAAAACAGAGAAAGTTGAATTCATTCTGAACATATTTTCTGCAAATCAGCATTTGCAGAATTTCAATGCTCATTTTCCACAAAGAGGAATTAGTTCCACTTTTAACTCAATCGCCAACATTCAAAATGAACAGACAAAACAATGTCTTCTTCGAAGTTTGTTTCATGATTCTTGAAAGGACAGGTACTCTTACAGGGACAGTACAGATTCTCAATTTGCAATAATTATCAAGACAACTTTTAATATTTCTTTTATTTTATAATAGCTTAAATTTGCAAGCTTAGAGAAAACATTTAAATTGTTCATAGAAAATCTTAATATGAGAAAAGACAATGGACCTTCCAGGGATTTCTGTTGTGTGATTACTAACTCCATGGCTATCAACAATTTTGATTTTTCATTACATGGGAAATTTTTCACACTACATATTTGAAAATAAGCTTTATACAGAATTGGCAGATTTGCTTCCTCAGTATATCTGTCTTTTGTGAAATAAATATGTAACTCTGATATACTGTGTTTTCAACAAAATTTATAATCCAACATTGTTTAATTATTCATGATGAGAGATCCATCAAGACAAAAGCTTCCTGAGATGATAGGTAAGATCAACATGCTATGCTATTTGGGTCAAATACTCAGAGTTGAACAAAAATGCCTTAACACTGTATAAACAATAAGTCTTAAGTTAACAACTAAAAAATGCTAAGAACAAGATACCGTAGTTACAGGAATGAAATTCTCCAAGAACCTGTATCCTTCTGACATTTTTTATGTGTTTACATTCCAGGCAAGACTATTTCTTTATTAGTAATAAAAAAGAGCAAAATATTAATTTTTAACTAAAATTATTGACTAGAATATAATTTTAATAAATCTAAGGGGATTGGCAATACTAATAAATTCCATCTACTCAAAGCACAATGCTAGATACTGGGAGTGCCTCAAGGTTAACTCAAAGACAATTTGCTAAATGAAGCTATTCTCAATTTTAACTATCCTATATAATAAAAGCCCAATATGCAAATTATCCCCTCAACTGGGAGTTCTACTGGGAGTTCGACCAGGGGGCAGGGCCAGTGGCAGCCACAGCAGTAGGCGGCTGGGGGAAGGGAGGCACCCCGGCACTAGCTGGAAGCCACTAAGGACCCTACCCATGAACGAATTTCATGCACTGAGCCTCTAGTTTAATATAATTCCTGACTGTAAATTTTACTCTTGAAATATCCTTTTGGGTAAGGAATATCATTTCCTGTATGGCTCACATAAACTTTCTATATAAGGCAAGATTTAAGGGGGCAAAACAAAATTATCAATAAAGACATGAATAAGGATGAAATATACAAATGATACATGAGACTTTTCTGTAGAAAAAAGAAAAAAGGAAAAAGAAAGACAATTTTAACTTTATGGTCAAATTTTAAGACATATTACCACTGGGTGCAGTAAAAAGCTAAGTATTTTCAATTTTATCTTATACTGTAAAGTAACCAGCATCCTGTTTCTGTGTTTAGGGACTAAGAATACTGTATTCTTGATTTTGAATATAATTATCTTTTCTTAAGAGAAAAATGGCCTGTTCCCCAAGTCCCAAAATTCTGTGATATCTCCACAGTCTCTCTAAATATTTTACTTCTGGTGAGTTTTATATTAACCCAAAACAATTCTAAAGTAATCATCAGATTTGAATTTCTGGGAGCTGGAATTCATTACCTTTTTTCTTGCAATGTCAACACTGCTAAAATTTGCAAATCTGCCTGCTTCAGCAAAGTACGGTTTCATAATCTCTAAGCAATCATAAACCTATCTATTTGGATAGGAAATTTCTCTGTTGCACAGGAATACCAGGTATCGTAGAGACAGTTTTAGAAACATTAAGTCTGTTTACTCTTACCACTTAAATTCTGAAAAGTAGACTCCAAAACAATGTCTCCTGAGAACCAGTAGAAGAACAAGCTCACATACATTGAAATCCTGCTTTTAACAAACTTTTTATGTCTGTTGTGATGAGTTGATGATGTCCCTCCAAAATTGTATGTTGAAATCCTAATCCCAAGTATCCCAGAATGTGAGCTTGTTTGGAAAAGGGGCTTTGCAGATGTAATTAAGATGAAGTCATACTAAAGTAGATTGGGCGTCTAATCCAGTATGATCTGTGTCCTTATAAATGGGAATTTTAGGCACAGACATGCATACAGGAAGAATATCATGTGAACATAAAGGCAGAGATCGAGGTGGTGCACCTCAAAAGTAAGGAACACTGAAGACTGCCAGCAAACCTCTGGAAGCTAGAAGAACTGGGAGAGCTTTTTTCTCGCAGCCTTCAGAAGGAATCAACCCTGCTGACACGTTGGTCCCAGACTCCCAGCCTCCAGAACTGGGACAATAGATGTCTGTTGTTTAAGCCACCTCGCTCATAGTGCTTTGTGATAGCAGCCCAAGAGAACTAGATACATCTATAATAAATGTTGACCCTGGCAATGATCTGATTCTGAAATACTGTTGGCTTATTGTGAGTTTGTATTCTAATGGATGTGTTTCTTTGTAGTCTGTCTCATTCACATTTCTGAACCTACAGAAGCATACCAAAGTATAATGTCTTCCTTCAATAAATTTCTGAAATGACAAGGGCTTTTATTCTATTTTATTTTGAAGATCAATGTATTCTTTCATTTGATTTTCTTCTTAGAAAAAAAATAGAATTCTCGTTTGTTCATAGCAGATTACATAAACAGTTACGAGCTGAACACTCTTCAATACAGATTTCACCTTTATTTACAGTTGTATCATTTTGAGATGCCTCTTATAATCTATTCCATCGAAAAAAGGACATTACCTGTAGAATTAGCATCATTATTATTCAAGAGTAAACTCTACTGACGGCTAGGCTATAGATATGAAGATGGATAAACAAGGGTTTTAACCACAAAGAAGGTCATAATCTGCCATGGGAAACTGATAAACAAGTAATTGAAATAAACTGAGCTGTATTCTACAAAAACTGTAGTTAACATGTTATTGAGAGCTTACTATTTTTCCATAGATTGTATTAGGCACTTAGAACTGTTATCTCATTTGATCCTAAAACAGCTTCAGGAGGTGAGTACCATTGTTCTTCTTACCTTACATGTGAGCAGCAGAAGAAGAGAAGGAAACTAATCAAATGTGTACACTAATGTGGGGCGCGGTTACGGTGTTTTGGCCAAGTTCAAGCCTCGGACTAATGAAAGGACAGGGTCCTCTCATTGCCACGTGCAAGTCCCAGCTGGAGGGCAGGGCCCTCCCAGCACAATCATAGCCAAGGCTGTGGTTGTAAGCTTGAACCTATGGTCCAAACACGTAGCCCCACGTGCCTTGTGATAGAGTTCGGGTGCATGTAGTTGAGTGAGGTTGAAACTCACGAGAATGCTGTAAACAACTTGATCACGCCCCTACTTTGCCTCATGGCATCTGCTATAAAATAAAGACACGGCTTGTGGGCGCTGTCTCCTCATCAGGGAGCAGCATCCCACCGAGACCCAGCTTTCATTCTCGTCTGTTTTTTCTCAATCCTTTCACCCCCCCCCCCCCACTCAGGGTCACCTTTGGCCCTTTGGCCATAACAAGTGGCGCTCGAACAGGCCCAAGTGGCACCTGAGCAGGCCCTTTGGCTGTAACAACTAAAAAGTGACAGAGCCAGGATCCAACCACACAAATCCATGCTCTTAGTCTCTGTGTCACAAATGCTATCATGTTAGGGGTAGGGGAAGAGGTCAGAGAAGACAAAACAAAAATATGTATTTAAGCTGAGCCATGGATGAATTTGACAAGGAGATTAAGAGATGGATATATCTGGAGAAAGAATTCCCCAGGAAAATGATGCAAGGCACAGGCAGCCAGAAGCAGTCTGGTACGGATGGAGCTGATGACAAATTAGGGAACAGTGGTGGCTGAAGTGGGACAGGAGATTGAAGACAAAGTATGAGCTCACTAAAGGTCCTGCAAAGCAGTTTGCAGATTACACTGTAGGAAAAAAAAAGAATCCTTATTGGATCTTGACATATAAGAGTGTGAACCCTAAGAGGAAAAAATAGGCTCCTAGTGGCTAACTGCAGGGAGACTGTGGGGAGAACCTAGCAGTCATTTCTGCACAAGGGCCTCTCATGCAAAGTGCACTTTGCACCCTGCGCTAGACTGCCCACCTCTACCTATGTGCCACAAACTGCCTGCCTCTGCACTAAACTTCCTGCCTGCATTGTGTTCCTGCCATCCTGAGTCAACTAACTGGCATTACCCTACCAGTGGTCGGCAAACTCATCAGTCAACAGAGCCAAATATCAACAGTACAACGATTGAAATTTCTTTTGAGAGCCAAATTTTTTAAACTTAAACTATATAGGTAGGTACATTGTTATTAACTTAATTAGGGCACTCCTAAGGCTTAGGAAGAGCCACTCTCAAGGGCCCACAGAGCCGCATGTGGCTCGCGAGCCGCAGTTTGCCGACCACGGCTAAGCGATGATACAGCCAATAGATGAAAGAAGCCTGGATCTCTGAATGACCTCATGGAGCATATGCCTCATTAACCCATACTAAAATGTGAATGAAAAATAAACATTGTGCTCACCCACAACTGAGAGCTATGTAGCTATTTACTAAATAGTAACTATATGCCAGGAAGTGTTTTAGGTGCTTTCCTTACATTACCTCATTTATATACATGATGAAGACTCTGAGTCATTATGAGTAGAGAACATGGTTTGAAAACAATGGCAAATATATTAATACTTGTTAATGGCAAGAACACAGAGAGATGGGTATTCTCATATATTTATTGTAAAAGTATTAACTCTGATAATCTTTCTGAAGTCAAAGTTTGACCAAATTGTGCTAAATTTTTACTAATTCCATTAAAAGTCTGAAGCCATAACCCACTTATCTTTTGACCCTCTACTTCCAAAAATCTATCTATTATTAGAAATGTCATAGATGTACAGAGTTATATGAGTTATAATTGTGAAAAATTGAAACAATCTAAGTGACTAACAGTATGTACATATTTAAAATAGTTCTAATATCCATTTGATGAAATATTATACAACCATTAAAAATCACGTGTTCCAAGAATAGTTATTGATGTGGGAAAATGTTCACAAATAAATTCATGACATATACTAAATACAAAATATTTCAACTTTTAAGTATGAATGCAAATAAGATGAAAATGAAATAAAGCCACATGTTAATATTAATTATCTATAGATGATGAAATTAGACTTTTCTCCTTTATATGTAATCTCTATTTTAAAATGCTATATAATGATCTTGCATTATTTTTAAAATCAAAATATATGTTATAAAAATAAAGAAGACAGGAAATTGTCTAACCCATTTTTGAAAAGTTTCCACATAAAGTTGATTAAAATTGAAAACTGCTGGTGCTTAAATCTGTAAGTTCTATTTAATTGGAAAATTCACTTATGTGAAACAGCTGATTCCCTGATGATGTTAGATAAGTGAGGTGTTATTACAGTATTTCTAAAAGTTGTCTACCATCTGTGAGTTTATTTTTCAATTATCTGTTGTTTTTCCCATCTAAATTTAAAATTATTTTCAAATATAAATATCTGTGACTTATGGTGATTTGTTTTGATAGCTTGAATTTCTACTGCTTTTAGTTCCATCAAAACTTTTCAACAATAAACTCCCTCCTCATAATAATTGCAAAATATTTTCCCCAACTTACAGATAAATCAAGTCCAGACAGATATATTGTAATACACTTAGAACACAAAGCAAGATATGCCAGGCCAGTGGTGTGCTGGAGCTGGCTCATACTGACTCCTGGGAGCCATTCTGCACATCTTCCCCACCTCTGTATCAATGGTATCATTCCTTAGCTAGAAATTGGCCATCATGTAAATATCTTCACCTAGCAAGTCCTCAAATACTACACTATCAGGGCTTTTTATTTTTTATCTTTTTTTTTTTCAGTTAGCCAGTTTATTAGTACACCACTGCATGTATTCAACAACATGATTCTTCTCATGATGCTTAATTAGCCCAAGATCAGGGTCTTGTTGACAATTCAAAAAAAAATATTTGGGATCAAGTGCTCAATGGTATATTCTAAGCAACTAGAACCTTGCATATCATAGGTGCTCAATGAATATATCTTTTACATATTTACTAGACAAGCTAAAGATGATGAAACTTTTCTCTCGAGTCATCTAGGCATCACTCTAACTTCATCTATTCATCTTCTCTAAAACCTTGTATGTTTATATTTGTCTGTTTACTTATAATTGTTGTCTTTCCATTAGTCCCTTAAGCAACCATCTTCCATTCTCATGTTCACTGGCTCCTACACCAACAATTCACGAGTCACCAATGACCTCCTTATTCACAAACACAATATTCTTTTCCTCTCTATATTCCCCTTTTTCTAGAACATTTTATACGATTGACAAAATTTTCTTTCCTAAAACTTCTTTATCACTAGACCTTGGAGGCACTTTTATATTCTACCACATTTTTTGTTGTTGTTGCCATTTTTACCTTCATTTCTTTATGTTTCAGTCTTACCTGGGATTTATACAAGGTTTAGCAATCATCTCTTTAACCTTATTTCTTTGTGATTTTCACTCAAAAAAAAATAGGATGGCTTCACCTCTCATCTCTAATCCAAAACATTTACTTCTATAAATTTCATCCTGCTTTGTCCCTAACTTCAGTCAGAGATTTATAACTGCCTACTTGACATTTCCATTGAAAGTCTAGCCTTTACATCAAATTTGCTAAAACAAACTCCTTTCCTCAGATAACTCCTGTGTGTTTTCATGCTAGGGGTGTTCCTCTTCTCCCTGCTGTCCTGGTAGGGCCACCCACCAGGATCTCTCCCAGCACAAAGTCTGGTTAAGGTTGCTACAAGACGATTCAGTTGTCCTGTACAGCTCCTTCCTCCAAGTTCGCAGGAACAAATAAAATCAATTATTCCTTGGTGGGGGGAAGTAAGCATTCTTTGGTCATTGCTGGAGCCAGCATCTTCTGTGATACTGTGTTCTGAGTTATAGGACACAGCACCCTGCAAGCATGGCAGCAGGTCTATAAACTGAACAAAGCTGAATCACGGCCTGATAACTTTGAAAACTCTTAATTTCTCTGCAGAGAAATGACTAAGTATATTATCAGGAAATGGAATTATGAAATATTTTCAGATCAAGTGAAGCTTCTAGAGGTGAATTAATATAAAATTAAGCTTTGAAAGCTTACCTTAAGTGGAAGCTGAAGGAACTGTGTTCATTCTTTGAAACCTAATGATTTGAAAACCAATATCTCACTGCCTACAGGAGGCAATCCAGAACTGAAAATAATTTTTAAAAAATAGTTCTAAATCCAAATAGGTCATTTGAAGATTAACCTTTGCCATTAAGGGCTTCTGAAAAATGACTGTCCATATCTATTCAATAATCAGTATGTTCATTAATTACTTGTGTATAGAATTGTAATGATACCATAGGAACTTGTTTTAGACATAATATGCATTTATGGTAAATCGTGTTAAATAGAAAAAGACATTGGAGATTAGGAATCAAGCATTGTCTGACTCTACCACTTAGTTTCTTGGAAAATTTGGGGAATTCTTTAATTTTTCTAAACCCCAGTTTCCATAATTATAAAATTAGAATAAGAAAACTAATTTATAGGGTTCCTGTGTGGATTAGATATAATGTACAGTATACAACATGCCTCTTTATAGTAGACTCTCAATAGATGATATTATTGATTATGAAGCCTGAGAATCTGAGCAGATATATAGTAACAAAATGCCCCCTAGATTAATGACTAAAGCAATAGTTCTTAAAATTTTTGGTCTCTGGACTTTTTTAGACTCTTAAAAATCATGGAGTATACCAAAGGTTTTTTCCTATATTTAAGACATATCTACAAATATTTACCATAAAGGAATATTTAAAATATTCATTGTTTCATCTTTAAATAACAATAATGGATCCATCACATGTTAATATTAGCAATATATTTTATATAAAGTAATGATATTTTCAAAAACAAAAACAATCAGTGAGAAGAGTAGCGTTGCTTTACACTTTTGCAAATGTCTTTAATGCTGGGCTCAATTAAGACATCTGGATTGCCATATCTGCTTCTGCATTCAATCTGTTGTGATATGTTGTTTTGCTTGATATATTAGAAGAAATCCTGGCACAGACAGATACATAGATGTTAGGATATCAAGCACTGATATACTTTGTCTGAAGTTAGTCAAGATAGTTTTTCAAAGGAAGTGAGTCATGTCAATCCAATGATGATGAAGATGTGTAGGGTAACAATAATAACAATAATAAATTAATTCTAAACTGGAAGAAAAGCTACAAGACAACATCCTAGGCAATGTTAACATCTGTGATTAAGGCTGGAATGTGGAAATGAATGTACCCAATGTAAAATACCATGAGAAGACTAGGTGAGCGAAAGTAATAGATTTGTACTGAAGAGAACGGAGAAAAAAAGTGGAGATAAATTGAGTGTTTCAAGAGTAGAGGAAATGTGGGAAGTAAAAACTTCTGAATGCAATTGGGAATAAGCACACTTTGATTTATATTTGGTATTGATTTGTTTTCAAATTGTTTAGAATGAATGATGTTCTACTGATGCTTTTTAAGCAAGATGATCCTTATTAATGAAAGTGGAGTTTTAATTATTCAGAATAGTCAATAATACTGATGTTTGGGGGTAATTATAGAGTCATAGATCACTTGCAAAAATTCTATCATCCCCCAAGGATCTTCAGCCCATGGTTAGGGAACAACAGGTTTCTTCACGGAGCTAGATTTGAGCAAAGAAAGAATCTCAGAGGGATTAGGACAAGATGGAGGTCATGCCTCTCTGAATTAAAAAAAAAATCTTCACAGAAGATGTGAGGGATGAATGATGGATGGATGGATAGAGGAAGCTAAGAAAGGACTAAGTTTGAATTCTGAATAGAATAGCTAGGTAGAAGACTTATCACTGAGTTAAAAAAAAATCAAGAGAAAATAAACATCTATTTTTGAGTTTGCTTGGAAATGCTAAGTTAGCAACTCTTGATGAAAATTTAAAAAGAAAACAAATGAAGTAGAAAGGAGATATTAAAATGGTGAATACTAATCACTGGATACAAAATAATTTGAAATAGAAAAAATCTTATGGTAGAGAGAGCAGTAGAAGGCTTTTGTATTAATCTGGGAGTGCAATAACAAGGTTAAAGTCACCTTGGAGGCAGAATTATATGAACTACAGAGTGGCTATGGGAAGACACAAAACCATGGGAGGATGTGGTGGTGGCAGAGAGAAGGGGCTTGGTGATGTAGATTTAGAAGTGATCTAATGAAATGCATGAGAGGAGAGAGAGAGAGATTGAGAGAGGGACTGGAGTCAAAGGGTTAAACTTTAAAGAACATTTAATACAAATTAGAAAGAGCAATAAAGGTATTGAGGAAAACAGGAAGTGGCAAAACCCTAAGGGAAAAAATTAAGCAAAAAAAAGTAGCTTGAAGGGCAGTTAAAAGGGCAAGAATGGTTCTAATAGTGTCGCTGGTACCTTGCTTTTTTTCACTGGAAAAGCAAATAATTATTAAGCTTCTATACTAATAAAATCCTAGGTGGCCCTCACACCCCCGTGCGACACCCTCAGGTAATCACAAGATGGCCACCCCACGTCGTCACAAGATGGCCACCATAAGATGGCTGCCACAAGATGGCGGGCAGGGGAGGGCAGTTGTGGGCGATCAGGCTGGCAGGGGAGGGCAGTTGGAGGTGAACAGGCCAGCAGGGGATGGCAGTTGGGGGCAATCGGGCTGACAGGGGAGGTCAGTTGGGGGCGTTCATGCTAGCAGGGGAGCAGTTAGATGTCAATAACGCCAGCAGGGGAGCGGTTAGGGGGCAATCAGGCTGGCAGGCAGAAGTGGTTAGGGGCAATCAAGCTGGCAGGCAGGCAAGCAGTTAGGAGCCAGCAGTCCCGGATTGTAAGAGGGATGGCCCAGATTGGAGAGAGTGCAGGCTGGGCTGAGGACACCCCCCACAGTCCATGAATTTTGTGCACCAGGCCTCTAGTTTAATATAATTGGGATACTACTCTTTTAGGGGCTTGAAATCACGGTCACTCAAAACAAGGCAGTGGACTACTGCCATTTGGTGAACTATTCCCTATCAGTTTGCAATGAGACAAGTAGAGAAATATGAATAGCCTTGAAAAATATTTATAAAAATTTGACATTGTTATATTGTCTTCTGAATCTAATCATCGAAACTTCATTTGATTTTTCATTTAATTTTTTCTTAAGGAAAATGGTCTTTCCAAAAATGGCCTGTCACCACTGACAGTCTGAGAGCACAACTTTACATGCTTTATCTGCTCTATTTCTGAAAACTATTCTTACACTAATTTTAGAGTTGAAGAATTGAGGCACTGAGCAAACTCACACAACTAGTAAGTGGTAAGAAATTCAACCTATATAGGTTAGGGAAATCTAAAACAATGGGTGAAGAGAAGGAAGGAGCAGCAAGCAAAGGAGATTTTTCATAGGATATTACAGTATATTCTCAAGGTGTAAAGAAAGTGTCACATAGGGAGAGAATCTTTCTAGTTTCTCTTATGGACTAAATCACAAATGTTTACAAAACAACACTAAAACCAATTTGAAAATTTAAAAATGGTCTCAATGTTGACTTTTGAGATATTCTCTTCCTCAAATATGTAATGCAGGCCTACCACATACATAACATAGTGCTACGCTGAAAGGCAGGCACTTTTCTAAGCCTCAGTTTCCACATCACTATATAATGGTCATGATAACAGAATCTTCTCCATTTGAGAGTTAATGATGTGATCCTCGTAAAACTCAGCACAATGTCTGACTAATGCAAGGGCTGAAAAAAATGAAAATAGAAATAAATGAGGTGGGAGGAACAAGTGTACTCAGAAGTCCATATATTCCCAGGAGGACTGTATAACCATATGGCTAGCTACAGTGTAAAATTCCCCAAGTGCTTGCTAAAAGCTCTAACTGAATTTGGTACTTTACCACCCTTTTAATTCAGAATCATGGATTTCAGCCATGCATAGACAGTTCAATCTGTTTGATTGATTTCCTTACATCAAAGCTCATATAGGTGCTAATTGCTTGGAGTTGACTGAGAGCTGTATCTAAGTTTCTTGTAATGGACCTCCCTGGCACTCAATAATTTCCAGAGTAAACTGCTGTCTCTCCATACTCCTGTCTATCTCTCTGATTCATTCTTGTGTGAGATGCTGTCTAAATGTCTATGAAGAAACAGCCTAAGTCCCTATCAAACCTAACTCTAAGAAGGTTGCGGAATGGACAGAACTGGGCTTTTAGTCTGGAGAGAGACAATTCCCAGTCAGTTCTTGAACTGTGGGTATATCAGAGTTGCCTGGGACCAATGTCTAACCCTAAAGATAGATTTATTTCTAAAAACCTCTTTTTATTGTCATGTAGATACCAAGAAATGATTATAGCCAAATTAAAATTTCTTTACTCTTTGTAGATCCAACTTTTGTCTGTGCCAGGGAAATAGAAATTCTGCATATAGACCACATATAACTTTTGGCAAACAATATAAACAATTCAAATAATCAAAGGCTGACCCTACTGCATGGCACTTCTACCCCTGCTGGTTCCCAGGAAGAGCCAATAAAACATGCCTTGAGTTCTTTTACTCTGAGGTAATATTTGGGTCACAACATCCAACACTTTAATAGTTCAATCATAGCTGGTTGAACTATTACAGGAAGAAGGGATGTCAGTGTTTGAAAAACAATAGAGACATAAAATAGTTTCAGTTCACTATTCCAGTTATTTATCAATTTATATATTTCTGCTCTCCCCAACTAAACACTAAGCCCCCTCAAGGCTTATAATTTTCTGGAGGCCATGTTGGTTGTCTTAGTTATGAAAATGTTGCCTCATTTAATCTTTTTTTTCTTGTGGGCTGCTTTTAGCTAGCTTAAGAGGATTTCACAAATAACTAAGCGAACCTATAATACACTGTCCAAAGAGCAATTACAGCACATAGAAATTCCTACATGGTTTTTAAAAATATATATTCCAACACTGAAATTTGTAATCAACTCTCATTACCACAGTGCCTAACCTACATTAGTAGCTCTCTAAATATGTGTTAACACATTAGTTAATAAATATTGATTTAAAAAATTATTGTTTAGGATATGTACTAAGAATCTCATTGCAACAAAAATAATTCTGCATTGCCCACTTCCATTCACATTTCCTAGAAAAATAATTGCTTCTCATTAATATTTTAATTTTAAATTAAAGCTCAAAAATCCCCAATAACCCTAAATAACAGCTTTATAAATAAAGCCCATGATTATAATTTCCTTTTAAATAAACTAAAAATATGTATGTGACATGCTTACAAAAAGTGCTATTATAGTATTTAAATCCAAATTATTTAGGACTTGCCTCTCAGTCAAACCTATTGCAAGGACTCTCTTGAGAAGGGTCTGTTTATGGCTTATACTTAGAACATAAAACTATCATAAGTACAGTTACAGTAATAGTTTTTTTTCTTCTTTAAATGCAATCAGACATTAATTTCTTCAGATTATTTGTTATTAGAAAAAAGTGAGCACAGAAAAGTCTGTCATAATTTCCCATGATCTTATTTTCAATAAGAAATTAAGTATTGACCCATTCATCTAGAAGCCACCTATTTGTCAATCTCTACTTACCATAACAAATTAAAGAACCAGACAATTAGCATGTGAGGCCTCTGATTAAGCAAATAATGTCACAGAATCTGTGTGTTAGTTTCAAGAGGATTTTCAGAGATTCTTTCCAAGACTATTTGCTATGTCTTCCACACACGCACATGTGTGCATGTACATACACATAAACACACACACATCTGAAGGATTTGGGGATTTGTTTAATCTACAGCAAAGCAGAAATAGAAAATTATAATTGTGGGTGTGGCTAACTGAAGACATTGAAATTCATTCACTCATTAAACAACTACATTTTTTAAAAATATATTTTTATTGATTTCAGAGAAGAAGGGAGAGGGAGAGAGAGATAGAAAACATCATTGATGAGAGAGAATCATTGATCAGCTGCCTCTTGCATGCCCCCTACTGGAGATCGAGCCTACAATTGGGCATGTGCCCTTGACAGGAATTGAACCTGGGACCCTTCAGTCCAAAGGCTGATGCTCTATCCACTGAGCCAAACCAGCCAGGGCAATACAACTACATTTTAATTAACTGAGTTAAGCAATGAGCTGAGTATTAAGATACTACTATACGATCAAGTAGTTTAGTGGAGGAGACAGGCATTCATTGGTAATCTAATAAATATACAAATTAATAAATGCCCCCAGCTGGTGTGGCTCAGTGGTTGAGCATCAATCCATGAACCAGGAGGTCACAGTTCGATTTCTGGTCAGAGCACATGCCTGAGTTGCAGGCTCAATCCCCAGTCGGGGACATGCAAGAAGCAGCCAATCAATGATTATCATCATTGATGTTTTTGTTTCTCTCTCCCTCTCCCTTCCTCTCTCTGAAATCAATAGTTGTTGTTTTTTAATTAATGAATGCAATAAAGGAAAAGTACAGGGAAACTATAAGATTGAAAGAGAGGGGCAAGTCAGGTGGAGGAAACTATAAAATACTTCCCTAATGAAATGACTTTTGAATTAAAATTGGAAGATAGACAGGCATAAACTAGGTAAAGGGATGGAAAGAACTTCAAGGGGGAAAACGCTGAACATCATGTAGGAAGTCACTAAGGCACAGGGCACAGTTCAGCTGTATGAAAGCAAATACTTGTGGCTGGAGGGCAGAGATCATAGGAGAATGTGGTGTTTGGCAGAGTTGGAATGGCAAGGGATCTAGCCATGAAACATGCAGAGGTTAGTAGGTTAGGATAGGGATTTGGATCTATTCTAAGAACAATGGGAAGCTATTCCGAAGAAATAGATATATGAGGAAGGACTCCAGAAGAGCATAGAGTCCCTGAATCCAAGAGAAAAAGCCTTTTTTCAAAAAGAAAGGAAGTCAAGTGAAATAAAACTAAAAATCACAATATAAGTATTTTTCACAAAAGTATAAGAGAGTGTTGGTAGGATCTGGCAGAAGCAATAACAAAGTAGTGTGGCAGGCAGCATTCTACAGACTATCCAACAGCCATTGCCTTTTTTGTTTTTTGCTTCTTGACAAAGCCAATCTCTCACAACTGAGGCTACAGATGCTAGAGCTTTGCTTTACTAGCCTCACTTGCAGCTACAGAATGTTTCTGTGTTGGCCAGAGAAACCTGAGTGACCTCTGCTGTTGGTTTCTTGAAAGGTTTTTCTTCCTCAATAAAATGTTAAAAAGTGAGAGTTAAAAACATGTTCTGTGTGAGGAAGTATCCTTAGAACTGCTGCTGCTACCTTTTAACCATGAGGGAAAGTCATAAAATCACAAAGCAGCAACACCTCTGAATTGGTAAGCATGCAGCACTTTTCTTACATAGAAAAATAAATACTCATTTTAAAGTCACTTTTAGCTGGATATTTAGCAACTTGCTACCAAAAGAATCACAACTCAGTAAGTAGATTAAAAATTGTTTGGGTGGCCACCCTGTCATGGCTCAGTGGTTCATGGTCAAGGCACATGGCCAGGTTGCGGACTCAATCTCCAGTAGGGGGCATGCAGGAGGCAGCCAATCAGTGATTCTCATCATTGATGTTTCTATCTTTCTCTCCTTTTCCTTTCTTCTCTGAAATCATTTTTTTAATTGCTTGGGTGATTTAAAGACTGCTCTTGAAAGTGAGTGGAACACTGAGGGGTGGGAAAATTGCTGGAACTGGAGTTTAGGGAAAGATTTTTCTTTTTTTCCTTTTGGTTTGGTTTGGTTTTTATTTTTTGAGAGAAAATATTTGAGTGCATTCAAGTGAATATTGGAAGGATAAAATACAGAGAAGAAGATAAATGATACAGAAGAGAAAAGAATCATCTTTAGGTTAAGCTTCCTGAGACTGAAAGGAGGTAGGATGTCTAACTTCCAAGGACACAGAATATCACTCCCTCCTTCTTAGTACATGTTCTTTTTCTTTACATTCATGTCATAAAAACTTCTAGTTCCCTCCTACCTCACTGTTAGTTTCTTCTTATTTTTTTGGATCCTTTGTTGGATCCTCAACATTGAGAATGACCCAGGAGCTCAGTCCTCAATCCTCTTCTTTAGATAGACTTTCCATAGCTCTAAATACCATCAATATGCTGATGATCCCCAAATATATATTTTAAGCCATAATTCACCCCTGACTGCTGGACTATGTCCTTAATATGTTTACTGGTTTGTCTCTTTCACATGTCATAATTCTTGATTATGTAATTACTACTTGCCACCCACTGCCCTCCACCCCTAACTCACATGCAAAATACTTTATTTCTTCTATTTTTAGGTTTTAATTCTTGGTAAATGCCAATCTCAACCAATTAGTTGCTTACACCAAAGACCTAGAATCATCCTTGATTCCTCTTTTTACGTCATCCCTAACTACCCTCATATTCAACCAATCAAAAAGCATTATTGGCTATACTTCCCATATATCCAGATTCAGTCCACTTCTGTCTCTATTGCCTCCACTCTAGACTAAGCCACCATCAGCTTTCACTGAGACTAGTTTTCAATCTCCACGTAGCACCCAAAGTTGTCTTTTATAAATAGAGATATTATCAAGCCTCTATCTCCTTTAAACCCTCAAGGGCCTTTCTATTGTGTAAAATACAGTTCAAACTCCTTAGCTTGACCTATAAGAACCTTGAGGACCTGGCCCTGCCTATCTCTCCAGATGTCCCTCTCCCTCGATGTTCCTTATTTATTTTATTCAGACCACTCTCATCCATCTGCTTTGGGAACAGAGCCTCCATGAATACTAGCCCCTGGAGTCGTGTACTACAAAATCTGCACAAACACACGCAGCAGCGCTGCTTTAAGGCACTGACAATTGTTCTTCCCCTGATCTCTGAATGGCTGATTTGTCAGCTCAAATATCAATAATAATGACAAGGATGATGGTGGTAGTGATGATGATGGTGATGATGATGATGATGATGATAGTTGATTGCCTACTGTCTTCCTCAATTTATTTTCCACCTTTGCTTTCTTGCTCTGTGCCTAGGAAGGATGACCTCCACTGCCTGCCCCGCCCTAAACTCCCTTGTCCCTGAATTCTGGTTGTGGCCTGATAATAAGCAGAACCAGGAGACTGAATGCTGACTTGATAGTGGCCAAGTTTCTCCATGACCACAGCTCTTGGCTACTGCTCCCTGCCCCCTGGTTCTGGTAAATAACACCATTCATTCTCTTTGTCCTTTTAGGCTTAAAGGTAGTTTTGTCTTCCTAGTGTTGTTATTACCTGGGTGGTTCTCCATCTCCTGCTGGTTTCCTTAGCTAAGCCTACAGCTCTGTAAATGGCCCCTTGCTTAAACTCTCTTCCGATGAACTCTTTTAAGTATGACAATTGATCTTTGCTAGATTCAATAGTTACACTGAACATTTCCTATAATCCAGGCACTAAACACATTGCATATATTTAATCTTCACATTAACCCTATTAGAAAACTCCTGGTAAGGCTCTGACTTTACAAATGAGGAAACTCAGAAACAGAGAATTTAAGCATCTTGCTCAAGGTTACCCGGCCAATAAGTGGTGTAGCTGGATCTCAGTCTGTGCCATATTGCTTCTCAAAGAGCATCTTTCCTTGCCACCCTTGTAAACGCTGCCTTCTCCCACCCCAGTCACTATTTCATTCCACCTGCTTTATTTACTTCCTGGAACTTATTTTTTAATTATCATTTACATAAGGTTTTATAAAACTTTACTGTCTGTCTCTACCATAGAATGATAACTCCATGAGACCAGGAAACAAGTTTGGCTTGTCCATATCTATACATACAATGTACAGAATAAAGTTTACATATTTTAAGTACTTAACACAATTGACTTTCATTTTAATGCAGCAATAAGTAGAATGAATACTGCCAAGAAAGTTGACAGCATTTCTGATAGCTTTTCTTTTCTCTGAAAAGCAGAATGAGAAGTCCTCTGCTCACAGTCAGGGGCCAGGTGGGTAATCAAATGTCTGCTGAAGGTGAAGCTCTGAAATCCGCATTACACAAAAGGAGACAAGAGAAGGCAAATAGAACTGCTAGGCTACGCTGAGGGCTCAGCTGTAGCTGGTCAGTGGGAATTTAAAGTGTTCCCAAACTTTCCTGTTTTCTGATTTCCTCCAGCAATGCTCAGTTGTGCTGGTGCAAGCACAAAGAAAATAAACCCTAGTGGAGTCAACCGAGAAGGAGGAAAAAGGCTGTTGATCTATAAAAAGAACAATGGCTCCAAAGGTTTAGCAACCTGGAGCCAGTTAGTGTGGAAGAAAACTGTCCAACATACCTCAGCAGGTGCTAAAAGCTTCAGTGTATTAGCGTGGAGGGCAACAACTGAGCTCACCACATGGGGAGGGCAACAAGCTCACAACTGGTGTCAGTTCAGCCATTTACCAGCTGTGTGATCATTGGCCAATTACCTAATCTCTCCATGTCTCAGGTTTTGCTTCTGTTATATGAAACAGGTATGCCTTCCTTGAAGAGTTGTTTTGAGACTGGGAATTAAGCCTTAATTAACCGGGGAATGTCATACCTAAGGAATAGATCATTCTATCATAATATCAGCTAAAGAAAAGCACTGATAGACAGGAAAACATGATAGTCCTTCACATGAGTTGGTTAGCTATGTATGTCTTTATAGTTTTCTTTTCTGAAGCAGAGAAAAACAACAAAGAAAATATTTTTATAATTTTAAAGAGCCATAAAATATAATGTAGGGTATGCAAAAAGTGTATACACACACTTTGAATAATTATAAAGGCAGTGTGTATTAAAACACATTTTCAAAATTGAGCTATCAGCTATTAAAGTATACATACATTTTTGGGGATACCCTGTATATATGTATATACATGAAAAATGGATTAATTATTCAGGATGATCCTGCAATGCGTAGTTGTGACCATCTAGCCTCTGAAACCAGGAAGTATAGAAATAAACTAATATGATAAAAACATTATCAAATTTTAACCTTTTTGAGTATTACCCATTTTCTTCAAGGCAGCCAAATTGAAGAAAGTAAAATATATAATAGATATTTTGGGCTTTTGATTTTACTTTTACAAAATGATAAGAATCAGGGCAGGCAGTTTTTAAAGGCCAAATTCTACACATTTGTACTTAGAAGTAACAGAGGTAATACCTAGGTAATCAATCAACTATGCAAAAGTTACCTTGTCAACTTGAAAGAAGAAAATGGCAGAAGTAAATGTGGAATAAATGTATACCAAACGTGCATGAAATTACAGGAGTGGCTCATTTAATTCAGGCAGAAGCCTAAGTTTTATCTTCCACTTTATGGATATTAGAGCCTATCCATTATGATGAGCAGCATTACCTGCTCTCCTGCTACACAGACAGGTAGCCACAGAGATCTATCAATCACTTTATCTAGGCATACAGCATAGTATCAAATATGAAATAGATTTTATTATAACCTTAAAAAAGCAGACATTGAACTTTTGGAAAAGATGTTGGAAATCAGAGTTTTATGAACAAGACTATAATTCTGAATTTCCATAACCTTAGAATTTACTCAGTAACATTGCCAAAATTTTTAGAAAGTGCTCAGTATGTGCAATACTTTTTTTAAAAAATGTTTTTATTTATTACAGAGAGGAAGGAAGAGGGAGATAGGGATAGAAACATCAATGATGAGAAAGAATCATTGAACAGCTGCCTCCCGTACACCTGCCTCCCGCCCCCCACCTCCCACTGAGCCTACAACCCGGGCTTGTGCCCTGACCAGTAATCGAACCCTGACCTCCTAGTTCATGGGTCAATGCTCAACCACTGAGTCACACTGGTTGTGCTGTGCTATACTTTTAAACTGTAGTTTTTGCAGATTTTTTTCATGCTAAAACTATATCTAGATGTCACCAAAAATAGAGTGGAACATAAATTATGAGCAAATAAATCCATAGTGTCAATATAATCATATATAGCTTATTAAACCCCCCAAAAGAGTGTGTTCACTGGTCAGTTAAGTAAGTGATGATTTACAGAGTGGGTTGCTGTCAATAAATAACTGTAAGTGGGTATAAATGATCTATTTCAAAAGTGCATTACCTTGAAAGAACTTGATCCCTTCTAGTTCTTTATAGCATTACAATATTCAGTACTTAATGTTTATGGGTTTAACTTGCATAATAGTCTTTCTACTGAGAAAATACAATGAAATTGTTCTCTAGAAAAAAATTTCAGCTTCACAGTATTATTTACACTTCTTTTCCTCCTAAAGGGAGGAAAATTCATAAGTTGCCAGAAAAGTAGTATTACTGGAAGTTAATACTACTTTTATTACTGGGAATTAAATCCAAATATGAAGTCTGAAAGTAAATTTAACAGACCTGCTGTGGGCCAGCAAATATATAGTGGTTCTACACAGACAACCATGTGATCTATAGAGCTCTGCGGCCAATCTTATCCATAATGCAAATACAAGTTAATGTTGTTTACTCCTTTCTTCCTTCTCATTAAATGTTTCATATTTAGGAAATATTTTTTTTAGAAGAACTCAAGTCAATAGAAAAGATAATTGATGACATTGTGTAAAACAGTATCAGGAGTAAAGTACATTTCCAAAAAATAATAATAATAATTTAGTCACAAAGACTTTAAGTTATCCTTTTATGTATATATATGTTATCAAAGGAAAAAATAAAAATTTGGCATTCAATTTTAAATCTTGTATTTCCACTTTAAAATATACAGTTAATTGCCTTCCTGAGAAAGATTAGTATTAGTACAAATGCTTTATTACACCAATGGACTTCAAACCTCTCTGCCATTCCTTCTACAATGGTTATATAGAGTAATAAAGTTGTATTATATTTTGTTAATAGTTAAGGAAAATATATATGTATGGTTGTTAGACAAAGTCATACTATATTAATCTGGCAAAGTATGAGTTTTAAAAGTTTTATAGCTTACTACTATTAATAGTAGTCAGGTTATTAATATCTTTTTAATTCAGAAACCATAGAAAATATTGTCTCCCAGTGTTTATCATGAAATTTTGCAAAACTTTAATAGAATGAGCCAAGCACCTTTCAAAAAGAATGTAATTTTTTCAGCTTTTTTAAAAAATCTTTATTGTTGAGAATATTACAGATGTTCCCTTTTTCCCCTATTGATCTCCTCTATCCTGCACCTATCCCAGGCCTTCACTACGCTAGTGTCTGTGTCCATGGGTTATGCATATATGCATACAGGTTCTTTGGTTAATCTCTTCTCACTCACTCACCCACCCACCCATGCCTTCCCTCTGAGATTTGGCAGCCTGTTCCATGCTTCTATGTCTCGGGATCTATTTTGTTCATCAGTTTATTTTGTTCTTTAGAATCCACATATGAGTGAGATCATGTGATACTTGCCTTTCTCTACCTGGTTTATGTCGCTTAGCATATTATTCTTCAGGTCCCTCCATGCTGTCTCAAAGGGTAAGAGATCATTCTTTTTTTAACTCTTGCATAGTATCCCATGGTGTAAACATACCACAACCTTTATATCCACTCATGTCCTGATGGGCATTTGGGCTGTTTCCAGATCATAGCTATTGTAAATTGTGCTGCTATGAACATAGAAGTACATATATTCTTTATGATTAGTGCAGTGGTTCTCAAGCTTCCTAATGCCGTGACCCTTTAATACAGACCCTCATGTTGTGGTGACCCCCAATTTCATTGTTACAAATTGAACATAATTAAAGCATAGTGATTAATCACAAAAACAATATGTAATTATATATGTGTTTTCTGATGATCTTAGGTGACCCCTGTGAAAAGGTCGTTCAACCCCCAAAGGGGTTTGTGCCCACAGGTTGAGAACCCCTGGATTAGTGTTTTGGGTTCTTATCCTAGAGGCCCGGTGCAAAAATTCGTGCCCTGGGGGGGGGGGGTGTCCCCTCAGCCTGGCTGCACCTTCTCCAATCCGGATCCCATCGGACATCCCTCTCGTAAGCCAGTACCACTGGCTCCTAACTGCCCACCTGCCTGCCTGCCTGATTGCCCCTAACCACCTCTGCCTGCCTGCCTGATCGCCCCTAACTGCTCCCTTGCTGGCCTGATCACCCCTAACTGCCTCTGCCTCGGCCCCTCACCCGGGACCTGGCTTCCCTCCCTCTGGCCAGCTGCAGGCACCTGGGACCCAGGCCAGCTTCACCCGGGCTAGCCACAGGTGCCTGGGACCAGGGGTGGCTTCACTTGGGCCCAGCTTTGTCAGGAAGGACATCTGGAAGGTCATCCGGAAGATGTCCGGTCTAATTAGCATATTACCTTTTTATTAGTATAGATTCCTAGAAGTACAATAACTGGGTCAAAAATGGCAGTTCCATATTTAATTTTTTGAGGAAACTCCATACTGTTTATAATTTTTTAAAGTTTTAATATATTCATGAAAATAATATTTTATAGTTGTTTCTAGTCTAATGTTAAGATTCATTAAGTACTGAAGATATAAGAAAACAAGTAAAATGTAAACCCTTTAACAAAGATATCTGTACACATTTATGTGGTAACAAAGTAAAGTTACAAAAATTCGTTTCTCTGTCCTTGGGGTATATATTAGATACTTTGAATGTTATACAGTGTCTTCATTGAATACAAGAAAAAATAGTATCTATTTTTTTTCAAAAGAGGGACTAAACCAAATTAACCCTAGAATGAAAATAATTAGAAAGAATTAGATGGGAAATATGATTAATATTTCAAAGGGAAAAAATAACCATTCAACACATTTTAAATAAAGGGTGTCCCAAAATTCACGCAAGATTTGAATTTTGCATGAGCATTAACAACAACAACAAAAAATAAATAAAAGCCTAATTTTACCTGGTTTATTGAATCAGATTCTAATATCTGTTGCCCTTTGATTTCAATTCCTTCAATTTGATAAGCATTACCAAGTACCAATTATGGCCCAGGAGCAGGGACAATGAAGACCAATGAAGACCACGGCTTTGCATATGTGCCAGCAAAGCCGTGGAGGCCATTTACCCAATGTCCTATTCCATACATAACCCTATACTGTATACTTTATGAATCAATAAAAAATTTACAATTTTTAATTATAAACCTGTGTTTTCTATCAAAATTACTTCTTGCGTGAATTTTGGGACACCCTTTACAATTCAATACTCTTTATTCACTCATTCATTCATTCATTCAAAATCCTTTCTAGTTATTTATAGCATTACAATTTTCAATATTTAATGATTTTAAAATCAAGAGTAAATTGACAATATATTCAGCATAAATCATTGCATGGAGGAAATTGTGTAACAGAATTAAGCTCCCAAATATTGTTGGCTTTTTCCAATCTACCAGGACACTTTCATTCCTCCAAATTTAATTGCTGTTTTCACATATTTTTACATAATTTGAATGCAAGTGTCATGATTTTGAAGTTAAAAGGGCTTATATGCACCTCAACTTTTTATAATAAATACTTCTTGAGATTTAATTTAAAATACTGAAATTAGCCCTAGCAGGTTTGGCTCAATGGATAGAGCATTGGCCTGTGGACCAAAGAATCCTGGGTTCGATTCTGGTCAAGGGCACATACTTTGGTTACAGACTCCTCCCCAGCCTGGGCCCTGGTCAGGGCTCCTGCAAGAGGCAACCAATTGATGTGTTTCTCTCACATTGATATTTCTGTGTCTTTCCTTTTCTCTTCTACTCTCCCTAAAAGGCAATGGAAAAAATATCCTAGGGTGAGGATTAACAACAACAAAAAGAAACAAAATACTAAAATTAGAATATGTAATGCAAAAGATATCCAGACATTTACATCATGGCCTGGTGGTTAATAGATTTAGCATGGACTTCATACACATTATTTTGAGGTGCATCAAAGTGCTTTTAACAGCATAAAATAAACTTCGGCTTCTTAAAATATGTGAACCTAACATATTTTCCCCTTATGTTCTCCATCCTGATACACATAGTTCATGCGGATAGAAGTATAAAACATTTTACTCCATCTCAAGGTGATTCTTTTGTATGGTTTTCTACATATTTCTTATTTAACTCTCATTCATCCTTTGGATTAAATTCCACAAATTCACCACTATTTCTTAATGTAATCTTAGAAGTCAACAGTGAACCTCAACAGGTGTAGGAATTCATTCTCCAGGCTTTAAACCAGTGTTTCCTAAACAGTTGTCAAGAGGAAACTAAAGAATGTGATGTGTGCTATGAGGGAAATAATACCCCCCTTGTGCAAATAAGCTTTGTTGGCTAAGCATTAAACTGACTTCAGCAAGTTCTTTTCTGTCCAGTTCTCAGAGCCTGCAACATGTTAATGTATATTGCTAAAACCTAAGAAGGCAACATAATATGCAACATTTTCCCAAGCATCTTTGACCACGGAAATTTTAGAAAAATAATATCTCTGTTTCTACTGAATATAATTTGTAAATGCTGAATATTTTTCCCGTCTATTTTTGAAGAACTTCAGAAAAGTGAATTCTGAAAATATTCACATAACATCTCTGTTTTTGACGTTCTTTACTAACATGTACAACTGATCCCGCTTCTTACATTCAAGGAAGAAAAAGGAACATTCAAGGCCCATTAACTGCCCCCCAGTCTGGAAGACAAAAGCACCTTCATATTTTTCTCTCCACTGAATAATTCTAATTCCTTTTAAGCTTTCTTCAGAGGTCTTATTTTAAAACTGTTGAGTCATTTTTAATGCTCTCTAAATCTTCTACAGTTTGTCTATGACTTTCTTAGATATTATAATCTTAAAATTTGAAAATAAAACAATAAAAATAAGTAAAAGCTTTTCTCAATGATTCCTAGTTATTAACAGATATCAGGAGTCTGTTAATCTAGAAAAAATAGGAGGTTTATATAATACAGTTTTAGGAAAGACTGCATCGTAGATCTGTGATTCTAGCTCCTGTGGTATAGCCCAGAATCTAAGGAAATTTTTCTAAAAAAGGTTGGTAGGTCTACTTAATCTTTTTTTTCTCCTTCATTTCTGCCATTTTTTCTTTATATAGTTTTAATAATAAAGACAATATAAGACTCAGTTTATATCTTATTTAAACTCTATTGCTATCTTAACCAGGGAAGTGGATTTCTGCTATAGGAACTTTACTGCAAAGAACATGTACGCATCCAAAATATAAGATTTTCTCTATTGACAAATGAATAGGGTATTGGTTTGGAAACAGAGTCCAAAAGAAGAAGAAAAAAAATACCATTAAAATGAAATTATCTCAAAATAACCAAGTGACCAAAGGTATAATACTATTTCCTCAAGATAATAATATGTTCCAGGCAGTGCCCTCGGCAGTCCCGGATATGCCTGTTGCTTCAACAGTGTTTGGACGGAACAGACCCATGGACGCCTCTTCTTCCAGCCTCCGGCCACTCTCCTGCGTCTCATCCAGTCACCACCTTCAGAACCACCTCCCGGACCAGCCAATACGCCATTTTTTTTCTACTTTAACTCCTTATTGCCAAACAACCATGAGCTCCCAAATTCGTCAGAATTATTCCTCCGGGGTAGAGGCTGCGGTCAACCGCCTGGCCAGCCTGCATCTGCGGGCCCCCTACACCTACCTCTCCCTGGGCTTCTATTTCACCGGACGATGTGGCTCTGGAGGGCGGGGGCCACTTCTTCCCTGAGTTGGCGGAGAAGAAGCACGAGGGCGCTGAGCTTCTCTTAAAGTTGCAAAACCCGCACGGTGGCCGCATTCTCTCCAGGACGTGCTGAAGCCTCCCCAGATAAGGGGGCAAAACTCAGGACACCATGGGAGCCACCCTGGCCTTAGAGAGGAACCTGACCCAGGCCCTTGTGGAGCTGCAGGTCCTGGGTTCTCCGCTCGCAGACCCTCAGCTCTGTGACTTCCTGGAGAACCACTTCCTGGGTGAGCAGGTGAAACTCATCAAGAAGATGGGCAACACCTGACTCACCTCCGCAGGCTGCCGGCTCCCAAGCTGGGCTGGGCGAGTATCTCTTTAAAAAGCTCACCCGCAGGTGCTACTAGGAGCCTGTGGAGCCCAGAGGCCTTCGAAGGGCCCCTATGCAGCATCCCCTGGTGTCTCTGGCTTTTACCTGAGCCTCTCCCAAAACTACTAGCCATTCTTTTAACCACCCTGAAGCCCTCTCCCATGCATTGGACCAAATGAAACAATAAAACTTTTTGCAGAATATATATAATCAACCCCAAACTAAGGAATTCTTGAGGACTAACCCCTCTTTACATTAAATCTGCAGTGTTAAAAACAAAATGCAAAATGCCAAACTTCATAATCTGTAGGGACTGGATATTTGGAATTTCAGTTTCAGGGCTGAAATAAAGAAATTGGCAGTTGGTGGGAAATAGAGTGAGTGATGGAGATGATGGCAGTGGGGAAGGGTGATTGACATTAGGGAAGGCAGAATCAAGAAAGGCACAGATGGAGGGCCAAGAAGCAGTGGGCGGGCTGTCCAAGTGTGTGTGGAGGGGGGCGTGAAGGGGAGTGGGTGGTGGCGATCCAAGTACAGGCATTAGCAGAGGCCAAGCCAAGAGTGATGGTGGCAAGAACAGCACTGGAGGAGCCGAAGATGGTAGCTCCTGCATGATACTTGGCACATGATAGCCTTGGGGGTTGCATTTAAAGACATTGTGACCAAATGAGAGGAAAGTCGGTTCTATAAGCTAAATAAGGAGTCAAATCAGAGCAGGGAAAGCCAGCTACAAGCTAAGTACCAGGGAACACAACTGGGATTAGAAACATCATCTCTATCAAAGTTCTGTAGGAGGAGGAATGCTGGATACCTTCCAATGCATGTTTTATTTCAGCTTTAACTGTCTCTTGCTAATGTTCCTGTAAAAGCCTCATCTTCCCTCATCCCACCTTAAATGGCTCTGATCAATGTAAGCGATGGGTCTAGGCAGTGGGAGTGAAGGTGAAAGCAGTAGCTATTGGCACAGTAGGCACAGTGGCATTGGGGTGGGAGGTAATGCTAGTTGCTGAGGAACTGGTTGCAGTAACAAGAAAGCAGAGAAGCAGAAGGAGCACTAGTCAGGCTATTTTAAATGTAAATACTTTCCAGGCAGATCATGTCTTAAATATCTGCTTTAGCTTTCCTATCTTATTTCTATATCCAGGGATAGAATTTTGACAATCAAATACGTTATGTAGTGTATCTTACTGCTATCTCAATCATGCAAGAATCAGAGTGCAACTCAGGGGATTTGAATAAAAGATAATTAACAGGTGTGAGCAGGGTGAAGGGAACTAGTAAGGAATATTGCATCACCCAGAGAATACCAGCTGAAGAAAGGTATTCTTGGCCTGGGACAAGACAAACAAAGCTAGCAGTGTTACTGGAATACATTAGAGCTGGGGGCATGGACAAGGGGACACACAGCAAGGGTGATGGTCATGGAAGGATGCAGTCACTGCTAGAAACCATGACCCATGGAGGGGGAAAATGGGGAGATGGATAACAACCCCAAATCTCTCTCCTACTAACCCCCATTCCCCTGCCATCGGCTGGCATCTATGGGACTTGAACAGAAGCAGCTATTAAAGAAACCTAAGTAAATGCAATTCATAGAGGTCAAGGTCAGCCTCCCAGGGCATAGAACAAGGCAGAGAAGAACAGAACATGGATCTGGGTGAGGTGGGGTCGCAAAGAGATAATAACCAGTAGATATCTCATAATATCAATGAATGCATAATTAAACCATACCTAGAAATCAACTCTCCTGGACACAAGTATAGAATCATCCCCATTTGGCTTGTGTCTAGCAAAGGGTGCCCAAATTATGAGATGGTCCATAAGTGATAAAACACTCAGAGTTGTTAAAATATATTCCAGAACTCCTATGTGTTCCATGCAGTATCTGGCAAAGAATGGGAGCCACTAACTGGAGCAAACAGAAAATGTGTGATAAACAGCAATGCTTTTATTTCTAAATACTCTTAAATAATTTGGTGATTAGAAAAAATATCTATAAATATTTCTTATGAACATATTTGAATAGTAGCACCTAAAATATTTTTCTTTTAATGTAGGTCATTTAAAACTGATTTCTTTTTTAAATATATTTTATTGATTTTTTTTTACAGAGAGGAAGGGAGAAGGAGAGGGATAGAGAGTTAGAAACATCGATGAGAGAGAAACATCAATTCAGCTGCTTCCTGCACACTCCCTACTGGGGATGTGCCCGCAACCAAGGTACATGCCCTTGACCGGAATCGAACCTGGGACCCTTCAGTCCGCAGGCCGACGCTCTATCCACTGAGCCAAACCGTTTAGGGCTAAAACTGATTTCTTACTAACTTAGCAAAGCTGTAGAGCAATCGTTTCTGTCATTTTTTTTTCCAACAAGCGCTGGGTTCATTTAGTATTTGGTGAATTAATTTAAAAGAGAGTTTGAGACAGGCTGGAAAGTCAGAACAAAACTGCTAGTCATGTGGCTCATGTGTTGTTTGATTTCATCCTGACTTTGAAGGTGAGTCAGTTAGTTTCTGGATATAGGTACAATAAGCAGAGTCAGTTTGGTATGGCTACTTCTGTCAGAATCAAAAGCCATTATTTCCTCCTCATAATATCCCTTCTTCATTAAAAATGTTAGTTTTCTTTCTTGACTAAATGCATGGCATAATCTATACTACATTTCCCCCTTAACGTTAATTTCTGTTATTGAACTGATGCCAAATATCACAAAATAATGTTTTAGTGAACATGAGGTGTTTATAGATATCTGTACTATTAAAAGAGGATCTAACTTTATTACATAAAAACAGCATATATTTAAAGTGAAAATAACAGCTTAAAAGGCTAAAGAAATTTTTAAAAATAAAATCAACTGTTGTATGGCAAATGAGGGGAACAGAGTGAGGATGAAAGTGAGACATAGCGGCTACACTCAAAACATGGTTAAGGATTATGCCAATTTGTGAAAACCGTGCCATATATCTATGGAGAAAAGCATTAAAATTATTCAACAACAAAAAATCAATGGAACGAAAGAGGTAAGTCATTACTATGGAGGATAGTCAGAATTGCTGTTTTCCCTGGGAGCCTTTGTTGAGACTTTTCTAACACTTCAATGGTTGAAAGGAAATCAAACTGTGAGAACTTACTGCCACTCCAGTGAGCCCTGGGGGATTTGTCACAAAATTGGAACCTGAGTGGCCTCAAGCTTCACAGCTCTGATCCTCAGAAGTGACAAAAAGCAAAGGGATCAACAGAGAAAGTAGAGCATTAGTTACACGGAACCGAACATCATAGTTTGAATTGCTGGGCGAACTTCAGACCACCTTTTCTGTTTTTACATTAGGCCAAATGACCAAATAATTTCCTTCCAAACATGAGCTATACTTAGGAGTTTTCAAGCAGCAACCATTATTTTGTAGCTATTCACAGAGAATTCTGAACTTACTCTTATCTGGAAGAAAGCTTCTTAAACACTGAAAATGGGATAAATAGCAAAAAACTATAGTGTATTTGCAGCTTTTTTAGACGATATTTATGTTGTCATTTTACTAAAAAACTAAGAAAGTATAGGAACATTCAAGAAACTTAGCTCTTGGTCCCAGAGAGATGAACATCAACAGCCTATTTTGGAGTTACATAGAAAGCAGTTGACTCCAGCTACACAATGCCCTCTGTTCCCCAAACTCTGATATCCTCACTAGAAAAAATACTTGTTTGTCTCCACTTGAAACATAAGTGTACTAGTTGAAATAGTGTCTAAATATTGTCTCACTCTAACTCAATGTTTCTTAGGTGAGCCCATGGATCTGCAAGCACCTGGAGCAAGCATGTCAAACTCAAAGGCTAACACGGGCCAAATAAACGAGGCATGTGGCCTACAGGCCACGAGTTTGACATGTTTGACCTGGAGTGTCTGATTAAAATGCAAATTCCCAACCCCCTTACACAGGTAATCCACATGCATGTTACATTTGAAAACCACTGCTATATTGAGCTCCTGTATTATTTCAGGAGCAAGAATATTACAACTAGATACCTTTAGAAGAACTTAGGAAATGAGTGGAGACCTAAGGGAAAAATATTTGAGTAATTCAAAAAGAACTAAAAGTGTCTTAGATAAATTAACCAAAATAAATTGTTTTCATTTCATAATTCCCCATCCCACCTGACCCCCACTTTCTGGTTAAAGTGGATTCTAGAATTCTGTGTAACCATTTATATTCTACTACTATAGTCTGGAAAGGAAAAAGAAATGTAAGCTTAAAGATCAACCAGTATGTTACCTGATTCTTAAATATATTTAAAAGTCTCTAACTCTTTTAAATTTCATAATTTTGTATATCTGGCTATAATATACTAACAGAATATAAATCAGAAATAAATGTTAATGCTAAGCAATAAATTTTATATTTTTATTTCTATAACTTTTTCCTACAAACACAAATTATACAACTTAAGCTAAGAGCTTCCCAACCATTAAGAACTTTTTTACCTTTTTAAGAAAACATCTATTATGCACACAATGATATGAAAACTAATGTTATAGAAAAAGTCTGATTAAATACATATGAGGATGAAGCAAAGTGAGCACTATTTGCAGATGAAATTATGATTCCTAATAGCTCAAGAACTTGGCTAATTATAAATTAAGCATTCAACATATAAATACAACTTTTCTACATACCAAAAATAAAGTGAAAATATTTTTTAAATATTCACAATACAAATAAAATATAAGATAGCTAGAAATATAACAAGAAAACTAACAAGTATAAATTTTACCTGGGAACATAAAAGATCGGGCTTTCTTCCCTCCCCCTTATATTTCTTTACTAAATAATTAAGACAAAGGAATTGAGTAAGGCAGAGTGTGGAAAGCATCCTCATGGAGTAGAGCATAATGGTCCAGAGCAAGGCGGGGACAGGGGGTTCACACAGGGAAGCACCCAGTGTAGGGAGTCAGAGCACTATTAAGGTGAGGAGGGCATCAACAGAAGGGTGGCCTGGCTGCGTGGCTCAGTGTTGAGCATCGGCCTATGAACCAGGAGGTCATGGTTCAATCCTGGTCAGGCCATATGCTTGGGTTGCGGGCTTGGTCCCCAGTGTGAGGCATGCAGGAGGCAGCCAATCAATGATTCTCTCTCAGCATTGATGTTTCTCTCTCTCTCTCTCTCCCTCTCCCTTCCTTTCTGAAATTAATAAAAATATATTTAAAAAAACAAAAACAAACAACAACAAAAAAAAAAACAACAACAGAAGGGCAAGCACAGACATTGGTTGTTGAAGCCCAAATGGGATGAGGAAGGTGCTCCTGCAGGGGAGCAGACCCACGAGGACTGTCAGAGCCCAGGTGAGGTGAGGAGGGCATCTTTGCAGAGAACGGGGCACTAGCAGCAATGGGTTTCATTCAAGGGAACTGAAATCTTAACAACACTGGAAGCCATGTTCCTCCCTAACAGATAAGCAATTTGCAAATCTGAAAAGGGAGAAAACCAGAATGAATTCTGTGGTGTTTGATTTGAATTTGAAGTATTAATGTAAACTCATTGTTTTAAATAGATGGGTAGCAAGTTATAGAAATATCGGCGTGAATTTATATTCCCCAGCTCTGCTCACTGAGAGCCTAGAAAGAGTGACACTCCAATAGTAACACCAGCACCCAGATCTCAGCTTTTAAATATTATTTTCTTCTAAAAGGAAACAGTCACTCCTAGAAGATAACATAAGAGAAAAATCTAGATGACCTTCAGTATGGCAATGACTTTTTAGATACAATACCAAAGGCACAATCTACGAAAGAAATAATTGATAAGTTGGACTTCATTAAAATTAAAAACTTCTGCTCTGCAAAAGACACTGTCAAGAGACTGAGAAGACAAGCTACAGGCCAGAGAAAATGGCTACAAAAGACACATCTGATAAAGGACTGTTATCTAAAATATACAAAGGACTCTTAAAACTCAACAATAAGAAAACAAACAACCAGATTGAAAAAAATGGGCCAAAAGACCTTGACAGACACTCTACCAAAGATATACACACTGAAAATAAACACAAGAGATGCTCCACATCATATGTCATCAGGAAAATAAAAACTAAAACAATAAGGTACCACTAAACACCTATGACAATGGCCAAAAGCTCAACACTGACAGCGCCAAATGCTGGAGAAGATGAGCAGCAACAGGAACGCTCATTCATTGTTGGTTAGAATGCAAAATGGCACAGCCATTTTGGAAGACAGTTTAGCAGTTTCTTGACAAACTAACCATACTCTTATTATATGACCCAGCAATCGCGCCCCTTGGTATTTACCCAAAAGAGTTGAAAACTTATGTCTACACGTAAACCTGCACATGGATGTTTATAGCAGCTTTAGTCATACTTGCCAAGACTTGGAAGCAAGAAACAACCAGTAGATGAATGGATAACTAAACTGTGCTACATTCAGACAATTAAGTATTATTCAGCACTAAAAAGAAATGAGCTATCAAAACATGGAGGAAATTTAAATGCCTATTACTAAGTGAAAATCTGAAAATGCTGCATATTGTATGATTCCAAAAATATGACACTCTGGAAAGGACGATACTATAGAAATCGTAAAAGATTAGTGGTTGTCAGAGTTTGGCAGGGAAGGGAGGGATAAATGGAGCACAGAGAATTTTTAGGGCAGCAAAACTATATTCTGTATGATACTACAATGGTGAATAGAAAACATTATACATTTGTCAAAGTCCATAGAATGTACAACATCCAGCAATAACCGTAATGTAAACTATGGATTGGGGGGGGGGGGGTAATGTGTTAATGTAGGTTCATTCATTTTTAACAAATGTACCACTCTGTTGGGGGAATGTTTATAATGGGAGAGGCTACATGTGTGGGGTCAGGGGAGCATATGAGAAATCTCTGTACCTTCTCCTTAATTTTGTGTTGAATCTAAAACTGCACTAAAAATTAAAGTCTGTTTCATATCCAAAAATATATCATGCAAAAATTAATTACCAAAATAGAAAAATACTTAAAGATATTGACTTAATTAGATTTGTCACTAAATATACCATACAAATAAAAACATTTCTACGCATATATAGGAAATAAATATTTTGTATATTATATTAATGTGCTACATTTGATAAGATAATTAGCATGACTGAAAACAGGTATGGACTTCCTACTTGTTCAAAACTATTCTTCTCCTGAGAGGAACAAGATGGAGTGTAAATGACCAAAAAGAAAAAAAGAAAAGAAAAGAAACAGGGCACCTTGGAGAAATGCCTGGTTCCAGGCCTAGAGAATGGAAAGCACAAGATGAGCTTGAAGCATCTTACTGTGCCAAAAGCAAGGCACTGCTCCAAGCATGACAGGAACATGTCAAAAGGGCACAAGATCCACCCTGCATTTCTCTGACTGGTCAAACATGGGAAATATGAGCATAAAAAAAAATGGAGCAACTTGTTATAACCCATTAAATAAAATTAAATATAAAGAGTACTTCCTGATTAAATAAATAGTTAATTAAGTTAGCTGAAAATGGGATATTTACACAGTGATCAGTATCTCCTTCAAAATAATGATTAATTACAAGGGGGAAAAGAATAACTTTACATGGAAGAGGACTGGCAAGCATCACTTTAAGCCCCTCCTCAGAGGATGCAATGAGAAGTACAGAGCATCACTTCAGTAATATTCCTCCCAAAGATGCATGCTGTAGAGCTAGTCATGAAAAAAACATCGAAACCAAACTAACTGATTGTAGAACAACTGCCCTATAACCCTTAAAATGTCAAAGTCGTAAAGTCTAAGATTGAGAAACTATCAGATTGAATGAGAAAGGCTAGAGTCATGGCAACTAAATACAAAACATGACTGTAAAGTGGATTATTTTGTTACAAAGAACATTATTGAAACATGACAAAACTAACAGGATGTGAGAACTAGATGGAGTAATAAATATATCAGTGTTATGTTCCTGATTTGGATTGTTGTATTGTGATTCAGACGGAGAATTCTTTATGTTTAGGAAATGCACACTAAAGTATTTGAAGGGGAGATGGACAACTTACTTTCATATTGCTTAGGAGAAAAATAGGTATTTGTACTCTGCTTGAAATTTTTATAAGTTGAAGCTTGTTTCAAAATAAAAAGTAATATAAAATTTAAAATGCTTTGAAAAATTGATAGACTGGGATCCTGCTTCTGAAACTTCAATAGTATAAAGATAACTTAAAATGTACTTGGTTAAGTTAATAAAATTCTAATAATATTTTTAACTTAACAAGTATCCCACAATCCACCTGGAAGAGTGGATAAGATAGTAAAAAATATTTGAAAAAGAATAGTAATACAAACAACTTATATTACTTAATACTATAAAATTATTAGAAATCCTATATAATAAAAGCCTAATATGCAAATTGTCTCCTCAACCAGGAGTTTGACCAGGAGTTCGACCGCTCACTATGATGTGCACTGACCACCAGGGGGCAGCGTGGAACATGGTGGGTTCCAGCAACACAGCGCTGACAGTGGGTGGCAGTGGAGGCGTTGCCAGCCCCACTAGGCCCCAACGAGAGGAGGACCACGGTAGGATGGTGGAGCAGGTGAGCAGGTGGCGCCAGGCCAAGGTGGATGTGGAGGCCCAATCGCCCCGCCGATTGCCTTGCAGATGGCGACCAGCGACCAGCAGGCCCTGATTGCCCGATTGGGGCAGGCCCCAGGCTGGGACAGGGAACTGAGGGTGGGTGGTGGCAACCAACGTCCTGCGGCACCCAGGAGGGGGTAAAGGGGCTAAGAACTCTCCCTGGCTACCTGGGGATGGGGGTGATGGGGATGGAGCTGTATTGAGAATGTGGGGTGTCAGCTGAGTTTGCTCTCACTCCCTCTGCTACCCTCCCCCAGGATGCCAGGGCTCACATGCCAGGGAAGCCCCTGAGCTCCGGTGCCAGGCACCCACCAGGAGCCTCTTCCAGGTGAGGCGGGCCGCAGCCGCTGGGACCACAGGGGCCGGTCGGGCTCCCCGTGGGGTCACACAGGAGCCGATCTGTGAGGCCACTCAGGAGAGAGCGTGCTGCCCACCCAGCTTCTGTGCAGTGCCACTGGGTGGCCCAGAGGCTCACGCTGCGCCCCGTCCCACGGCGTCTGGCCACGCTCACTGTATCTCCACATGGGGACCCGGGCGCTGTGACTCAGGCAGAGGAGGGTGTGTGGGGGCCCAGGGACCAAGGTGCTGCCCAGGGCCCAGAGGTCAGCTGGGACCTGCCCTTCCATGCCAGACACTCATGCTTTGATTGCTAGCCAGGCCTAGGGACTGCACCAGTGCACGAATTTGTGCATCAGGCCTCTAGTATATAATAAATAAAAACAATGTATCATTTTTCTTAATAAACAGATTTTTAAAAATTAAGAAAAAGTCCAAAGGATCCAGGCACATGTAAATAGTTTGTGCATGATAATGAACACATTTAAAATTAGTATGGAAAGATGGGCTCTTCAATACTGCTATTTAGATCCTTATCTTGTATTTCACAACAAAACAAGTTCTGAATAAAACAAAAATGTAATTGTAAAAAACTCAAAACATAAAGGTACCTAAAAATATAGATTAATATGTATATAATTTGGTGTCACTGAATCTAAACTTGATGTCAAAGAAACCATAAAGGAGATCTACATTCCCTTAAACAGAATAAAGAGACAATATGTTAGAAAAATTAGGTAAATCTCACAGATGAAGTTAAATTAGCATTAAATATATTTTAAAATGTTAAAATTATTAGTAACCAAAGTTTTGAAAATGTAGGCAATGAGAAAGATCACACCTACTGGATTGTCAAGTATTAAAAGGAATGCAATGTGCAGAGTTGAAGACAGGACAGTGAACTTTTAAAAGAGTGATTAAATATGGCCACCACCATTAGGAAGGGCACATTCAGAATATACATTAGTAAGAGGATTGAAAATGTACATATCCCTCATCCAAAAAATTTCCCATCAAGAATTTACCCTAAGGAAATAATCAAATAACTCTGCAATGTATATGCAATGTCTATTGTTGATAACAGGATAAAAAATGATGTGATTTTTTAAAATCCATAATAGATTTTTAATTATATCATTGAAACAATGAACTAATAACTATGTCATCTAATACTTCACCTATAAATATAATAAATAAATGCATGACAGCTTTAACAGAGCATTTTTTCTACTTATTCATTTATTTCTTCCTTTTAGCTTATAGATAGCTAGATACAGAGATGATAGATACATGACAGATAGATAATGATAGATAGATTTTTAGAGAAAGAGAAAGGGAGAGGGAGAGAGAGAGAAACATTGATGTGAGAGTGAAGCATTGATCGGCTACCTCCTGCACTGCACACGCCATCTACTGGGGAACCAGCCTGCCCCCGGGCATGTGCCCTGTCCAGGAATGCCCAACCCTTCTGTGCATAGGATGACACCCAACCAACTGAGCCATACTGGCCAGGGAACATTTTTGTATTAAAAGATATGTGAGTGTATGTATGCACACACTTTCAAAAATAATGTGCACACAGTATCAGAGGGAGAGAATTAAAGACTAAATGAGTCAAAGAAAAAAGTAGATGGATAGTTATCACAGGATAAGATTTTAGCATTTGTCTATCTGCACAACTATTCCTTTTCTAATTATTATAAAATAAACATGCACTTAATATTTCAATCAATAATAAAAGCTATAAAAAGTTGTGAGAAAAACAATCCGAAAATTGATAAAGATGAAGAAAACGTACAGAAAAAAGTTTAGTTATAGAAGAAATAAAACCTTTAAAGAATGCCACTAATTTAATTTTTTATATTGTGCATTCCTTTTATTCTGTGTTACAATATTTGCTATCTGATTTACATGTAGCAGAAGTATTAAGTTACAGAACAGTTGTATAACTCATAGCCAACATCACATCTTAAAAATTGCAAGTCATTGTTGCAAGCAATCTGTTATCAATTTTCATATTTCTGTGTGGTATGTGATATAAAACTAAGCAACCCAAAAGAATTAACATTGCTATTTGATACCTATTTTCTGAGAGAATGTAAAACCACATAATGATAAAATATGAATTATTAATTTTATAAAGGGAATGATTGTTTCCATGAAATTAGAAACGCTTATATGATTCCAATAATTAAGCAAGATAGGAAAACATTCTTTTTAAATGAAAATAGATTACTTAGAGAATTGAAGTAGCAATTCAAGAACTATTTTAAATAATTTTAATTGGTGAACTTGAAATGATTATCTGATTTCATAGTCTTAAAATTGGAAAAGACAATTTTTTTAAATCATCAGAAAAAAACTTTAATTTATTTTCTATGGTCATAAACTCACATGGACATTTAAATTCAAATAGAGGCCCAGTGCACATATTTGTGCACTGGTGGGGTCCCTCAGCCTGGTCTGTGCCCTCTCACAATCTGGGACCCCTCAGGGGATGTCAGATAGCTGGTTTCAGCCTGATCCCTGCAGGCCCGATCCAGACAGGAGGGAGCCAATCCTGTGCATTGAGCATCTGTCCCTTGGTGGTCAGTGCACGTCATAGCAACCAGTCAACTGGTAGTTCAGTCATTCAGTCATTTGGTCATTCAGTCGCTTAGGCATATATATGTATATATATATATATATATATATATATATATATATATATGACATGAATAACTAAAACAAATATAATTTGTGTAGACACAAGGAATACCTTATAACATGGGAGAATATGCCCAAATGTAATACCTAATACAAAAGGTAGATCACTTTTTATATACAAGCAAACACAAATTACTAATTCCAAATAATGGATTCCCAAGGTCACCAGCTTGTACTCACAAGAAGTTTTGATTTTACAATTATAAGAGTAAATACTGATATTATTGACAATTAATGTTGAATTAAAATAGATAGGTAAAATGTTACAGTTCATTCCATGGTGACAAAAGGACTTATTCTATAACAAATTTCAAAAACAACTGTAGACTTCAAAATAAACACTTGGGTTTTCTTATATCTCTATTACCGTGCATTAGGCTCACTTCAACTACTTCAGCTATGTATTTTAAAGTGGTGTAATTGTTGTGCTTGAACTATGTCAGCCTCCATTTGGTCATATTAAATTTTAGAGGATACAATATTATTTGCAACCATGTATCTCACCACTCCTCATTTCCAATCTTGATTCCTACATGTTTTGGATTGATATCCAAGAGAAGAATGAACACAGTTTGCATGTAACTTTTTACATTGCTTTTACTAGGTAAAGTCTCAGGAGTAAACTTGACATGGGTATGCTTTATGCTCAAAGGCATTATTTTCTGAATTAAAGCAGTTCCTTAGAAGTTGGGAAAGCCAAAGAAATGTGAGTTAAGAAAAATAGTTCATGCAGAGGAAGCAACTGTTTCTTCATGCCCTGTTTCTCCTTTGGCTTTTCAATATCATCTCTGAAGGTTGGGTAATCAATGAAAGAACAGAATGGAATCAATCCAATGAGGTGCCATGTAATCTATACACACTATCTCACTTAATCTGAGAGAAATATTGTTATTTCCCTTTTACAAATGCAAAAATAAGACTCAGAGGGATAAAGTTATGTAGTTTGTAAGTTTGAAGAACAGAATGCATATCTTGGGCATTTACCTTTGCTTACTCCTTTGGTGGTCTAATGCAGTCTTGTGGCTTAAATACCATTTGTATGTCAACACTCCAAAATCTATATCTAAATCTATATCTATATCTATATCTATATCTATATCTATATCTATATCCATATCCATATCTATATCTATATCTATCTATATATCTATCAAGCTTGGACCTCTCCCTGACTCTGGATTCCTTTTCCCATAAGATATCTCTACTTCGAGTCCTAAAAGACTACTCAAACTCAACATGTCAAAATTGAATGATTGATATTCATCTCTCAAAGCCTGCTCCACCCTTGGCCTTTTCCATCACAGTTGATGGCAACTTCATCTTTCTATTTTCTCATGCCAAAAACCTTGGAGTCCATCCTGGACTCAAGTTTTATAATTTACTTCCAATCTGTAAGGAATCCATAGGCCCTATTGTCAAAATATTTCCAGACTTCAACCACTTTTTTACCACCTCCATATCATCATCCTGGTAAAAGACATTATCACTGCTCATCTAAATTATTGCAATAGTGTTGTAACTAGCTTCTTCACTTAAAAACTTGATCCAAAAACCAGAATTATCTTTTTAAAATGCAAGACTATATAACTCTTTAATGGAGTCATCTTACTCAGAGTAAAAACCAAAGTCTTTACAAGGGTCTGGAAGGTCCTACATGATCTGTACCACATCCCTTACCTCCATGACCTCATTTCCTAATAATCTCTCTCTCACTCCCCTAACTCCAGCTTTGGGTGCTTCCTGGATGTTCACAACAGGCATACACTCACTGTAGGAATTTTACAGACACTATTCCCCCCACCTGAAGAGCTCTTCCCCAATAAACAACTTACTCCTTGATCTCCTTCAAGTTTTTTCCAACTACCGCTTTCTTAGTGAAATTTATTTTGACCATTCAATTTTTAATTTAAATACCTTCCCTCCCCAAAATCCCTCACATCCCTTCTCTGGTTTACTGTTTGCTTCATGGCACTTAACATCTTTAAACACGTTATACAAATTTTTATTTATTTTGTTTATAGTCAACCACCCCTAAAGTAGGATATGAGCTCTATGAACACAGGAATTTATGTCTATTTCATTCACTGTTATAACCTAAGAGCCTAAAATTGAGCCTAGCCTTATAAACTAGAGGCCCGGTGCATGAAATTCATGCACCTGGGGGGGAGGTCCCTCAGCCCAGCCTGCACCCTCTCTCAATCTGGGAGCCTCGGGGAATGTCCAACTGACGGCTTAGGCCCGCTCCCCGTGGCTTCTGACATCCTTCTGACAGCCGTCAGTCAGACATCCTTAGTGCTACCGCAAATGTGGGAGAGGCTCCTGCCACCACTGCAGTGCTTGCCAGCTGTGAGCCCGGCTTCTGGCTGAGCAGCACTCCCCCTGTGGGAACGCACAGACCACCAGGGGGCAGCTCCTGCCCCCTAGTCAGTGCATGTCATAGTGATCGGTTGTTCTGCCATTCAGTCAATTTGCATATTAGCCTTTTATTATATAGGATATCTTTGATGAAATGAATGACTCAATCTAACATTATATTCTAGTCAACTTTGACTATTAATCCTATCTCATCAAACTTTCCCTACCTCTTTGTTTGTTTCTCATTAAGGAGCATTTTACCCTTAGATTAAATACCTCTGGATTCATTAGAAATTCTATAAACATCTGATTGTTCAGTTGCAATGGAATCTTCATGAAACCATGCCAGATCTTAACTAATCTGAAATCATAACATGAAAATATGTTCATCCTCCACTGAATTTTCATCAGCCAATCTTTCCAGACAGAAATATCTTTATATCTAAATTCCTTATATTACTCCTAGGAAATAAGAATATATGACCAGAGGAACAAAATCAGCAAAAACAAAATGGTAAAGTATGAAAAAAATTTGTTGAAACAATAGTGAAGTGAAGGATAAATGCAAAGACAGACCAGAAAAAAATATTTACAAATGCTCAACAAAGATGTATGTCCATGAAATTAATGTTTCAAGATTTGGGTCATGAGAAAAATCTCTACAAAAGTATAGAACATAAGAATAAAAGGTACAAAGTAGAAGTCACCTGAAATATTTAACCTATCAAGCTGCTAGTGAAAGGATCACAAACCCTCTGAGAAAGCAAGTCAATATCTGTCCAGGAAAAGCTGAGTTGAGAATGAAAAGCAATGAACCTTTATTGAGCTCATCCTACATCAACATATTGGGCACTTAGCAACATATTGATGCTCATAGAGGTTAGTTAACTTAATTGAGTTCATGAAATGGCCAGAAACAGAGAATGGATTAGAATATTCCTACTTGATTCTAAAGCTCACTCATGAGTTCAGAAAGCAATAGCTTTTCTCTGCAATAGGTCAAAGCAGAAGTTTTTGGAGCTAAATAACAAAGATAACTGGTGGGGGGAGGTGGTGGTGAGGATTGTCAAACCATACTACCTACAGGCTCAGCAAAAGCTATGCCTTTGTTTGAATACCCCATTCCAAGACCCCAATAAGTGGTATAATCCTACTCCTCTTTAGAATTCAGGTACCTCTCTGTCACAGTATCCCTGATCATCAGATAGCATTGACTACCCTGTCTATGCAAATCTATCAGCAGAGGTTGGGAGGAAGTCTTCCAGAAACATGGCAACAATCCACTGAGGGAGGCCATCAGCATGGTCACCAGTCCTCCAAACAGTCACTGAGAACCCAGTAGGGTTAATCTCTCAATCTGCTTGATATAAGGAATATTGAGATAAAATTCACAAGTCCTCCTGTCTCAGTCCATTCAGACTGCTATAACAAAATACAGACTGGGTGGTTCATAAACAATGCAAATTTCTCACAGTCTGAACTCTGGAAGTCCAAGATCAGGGTGCCAAGATTGATTAGGTGAGGGCCCTCTTCTGGGACTGTTTGAAAGGAACCCAGCAGATATCCCTTTACCAAATGGAGAACAACAGAATAAGAATGGGCGGGGCCTCAGAAGCCAAGCAGAAGTCAAATTATCACCAACTTGTTGCATCTTCAAATTCCAGACTCCCCAAGGACCTATTTTATATCCTGGTGCTCTCAGGAAGTAAGGTGGGATCTTACTCTAGCTATAGCTGTCACTATTGCTCCATTGATATTAACTTTGAGAAAGAACTTCAGAGGCTGGGAATTAGGAGGGGCCAACAAAGATAAGGGTAAAAAAATAGTTTTTGCATTAATTATACTTCTAAGTATTTGTTTGCAAATCTGACAAATCATAGGTAACTGTAAGGAAGAAAAACTGACTAATTGGTAAAAGATTGTAAATATTCAAAATATATATATAATTGTCATAGTGGGTCTCAAAAGAAAATTATATATGCTGATGATAAAGAAAAAAGGAGGAGACTGGGAAAAATGTGAACAGGTCCAATAAAGGGTAGGGGAACAAAAAAAAAGGAGAAAAATAAACAGGATAAAAGCAAAAAGTAAAAAAAGAGAAAAAAGAAACACCTCTGCCCCTTTCTTTTATAACCATCTGTGAAGCACTGGATTTTACTACCTCAAGTCTTTAGTGAACATGGCTGAGGCCATAGGATAGGGATTCTCAGGATTCCTTCAATGTGGCCTGGCAGGCCTATCCATTCAGCATGATATTCAGTTACTCTTTGGACAATGTGACACAACAGGTGACTGTTGAAGGATGGAGCAGTCCACAGAAATAGATAGATAGATGATAGATAGATAGGTAGGTATATTGATGATAGATGATAGATGATAGATAGATGATAGATTGATAGATAGGTTGATAGATAGGTAGATAGATAGATAGATAGATAGATAGATAGATAGATAGATAGATAGATAGGATAGAGAGGGAGATTACAACAATACAATGCCAAATTTTGAGTCACCACGTTCCCCAAATGAAAAAAAAACAACAAACTACCTTACTTTCTGTACATTGCTAGCAGTAAAATATAAAGATTTCAGTCCTTCAATAGAAACTACATCCTTAAGTTATGTGTTACATAGTAATGCAGTACTTGGGCTTTGAGATCCCTTTCTGTGAATGCCATGGGTTTGTTATTTCTAAGATAAACTCAGTTGAGTCAACTATAATAATCACACCTAGTAATAGTGAATATTTATTGTATTTATATACCTTATGTGTCAGGCTCTGAGCCAAGCACTTCATATACATTTTTCTTTATTCCTTGAAATGCTTCAAAAGTAAAATGATGTTTATATTCCTTAAAGAAATCAAGGCAGTGATGCCAAATAGCCTGATGTAGAGCTGCAATTCACATATAGGCCCCTCTGACTATAAGGCTTGTGCTCTGAATGACTCCACTCCCTGACTCCACTATAGGATGCTGCTTCTGCTCTGATATACTCAACAGTATCCTGTATTCATGTAGAGCTTAATAATATATAAATTGCCTTTTCAGACTGTGGCTCATTTGATCTTTGCAAGTACTCTATGAAACAGGCAAAGATATGTTCTTTCCCATTTTATAGGTAAAATTCCTGAGAGTCAGCCAGATTAAGTGGCTTCCACCAATCTAATTAGTACATGACAAAGTTAGAACATCATCCAACTTCAAGTCCAGTGCACTACCTACTGCATCAAACTCTTTGCCATCCTACTTCTCCTAGGAACAAGCAAGATTTGTCTTCATACTGCTAAATGACTTGTTGAGGAATAAAAATAATAAGCATCAGAGAAAGATATATAATGCTTGCCAATTGCCTTAAATTATCGTCCCCTCCTACCCCCTGCCATCTCATTAGATTTAAACAGCAATCCCCATATAATAGGGAGCTGTAAATTTGCCTATTTTGCACTTAGCAAAGGAGATTTTTGCTTAAAGCATTGCTTGAAGATCCAGAATTTAACCCATACCATTGAGCTACTATAATTAGTTGGAGGAATGTTAAATCTAAGTATTTGAAATCACCCTTTAATCACAATTAGCTTGAAAAACAAATGTGGTTTTCAAGATACTCCAAATGTTCTGATTTTGCTTAATAAACACTGAACCAAAAACCAAAGAGACCAGTTTCCTCCTTCAGCGCCCAGTTTCCTTCTATATGTTATTGTGAGTTTTCATTTCAATTTGTTTGCTTAGGCTTTCAGGTGGACTTCTTTGATGGAGCTTTTCATATCTGCCTCTCCAGTGCTAGTCCCAAGATCCCTGCCCATGTCAGACTTTCTGTTTCCTGTTGATTATTTTTTTAGGTCCTATATCCTCAGCCTTCTCCACACCACTCACTCCATCCCCTTGTGGTCCTGCTCCAACAAACCTGACTTCAAAGTGAGATGTTGCTCCCTAAATCCTCCTTCCTTGCTCCCTCCAAAGACATCATTGTGCAGGTCCTTTTCCTTTCAGGGGTTTTACTGCTAATCACAAGAGGGAAATCAGAAGAGGGGAGAACAGCACTCACCTTGGAGCAGTTACACAAGCCAGAGTGTCCTTCTCATTTCATATCTAAAGCTCCTGATTTCCATCTGAGGTAGCAAACTGAAGCCTCCATATGTCTCTCCTAAATAATATATAGCCATTGAATCATTCCTGGGCAGGGAATTGGGTATCCCACTCGCCTGCCCTTGCCCAGCATTTTGTCTACTACCACTAAGAATACTGTTACAGACTGAATGCTTGTGCCCCCTGCCCCCCAAATTCATATGTTGAAACCTAATCCTCAATGTGATATACTTGAAGTGGAACTCTTGGGATTTGGGTAGGTCACGAGGATGGAGCACTCATGTATGAGATTAGTGCCTTTATAAAAGAGACTCCCCTGGAGGTTCCCTCCCCATTCTGCCATGTCCTTACATGGAGAGAAGACAGCCTCAGAGGCAAATTTGTATTCCAAAATCCCATGGCCAGAAAGACATTTGATCAGAGTCCCATGGCATTTCCCCATAGATTAGATATGGGCAGTTTGTCAGGGAAGCAGCTTGGCTGGGGTGGCAATGCAAGAAGAGAATGAAAGGCTATTTATAAAGAAAGAAGATGAATACTGCCAAGAAGTCAAGTCCAACTAGTCTTCACTCTCATGTTCTCCTTTCCATCTGTAGCACAGACCATGAATAAAAAAGTACTTTCTTGAAGAGAATGACAGTTACATGGAAAGAAACCTAAGAAACTACTTGTAACCAACATCATGCACTGCAAACTTTATTGTTTTATTTTATTTATTATAATCAGGTCAACAAAGTGCTACTATATGAGCCAGCGGATATATTTTTATTTTATAGAATCATTCTTTCTTGTGATTGTGTGTAATGAGATTTACCTGATGTCGTCAAAGCTGTACTGCCTGGGTGGCAGTACAGTTGGTTGGAATGTTGTCCTGTACACCAATAGGTTGCAAGTTTGATCCGAGGTTGGGGAGCATACGGGAGGCAACCGATTGATGTTTCTGTCTCACAGTGCTCTCTCTCTCTCTCTCTCTCTTTCTCTCTCTCTCTCTCTCTCTCTCAACAAAAATCAATAAAAACATATCCTCACGTGAGGATTTCTAAAAAGAAAGAATGAGGTCCTTTTGTTTCAAGAGGATCTATAGCAATTCTGCCTTTCCAGTGTCCTTATGATTTGGGTTAGAATGTATGAAGATAAAACAACAGAAAACCTACTCATGTTCACTAAATCTTGGCCGGTGAAACCTCCCCTCCAACACCAGACAGTTGAAATCAATATATTTTCTTGAAATATTTTGTCAGTGTGGTATTGTGAGTACTCTAGAAACTGTAGGCATTTGGCTGTTTCTTCGTGGAAAAGGTCACTGTACTAATAAAGATAGGTGACTTCTATTTCTCCTTTGGTGTACTGATTTTCTCTTCCCACCATGGGACTCAAAGACTAGCTTACCTGATGTCCTTACAGCAACCCTGGTTCTACTGTTTTACAACAAAATCACTAGTACAAAGACGTGTGTGTGTGTGTGTGTGTGTGTGTGTGTGTGTGTGTGTGTGTATTAAAGACAAGAAATGAGAGGCGGAGGAGGAGGAGGAGGAAAGAGAGAGAGAGAGAGAGAGAGAGAGAGAGAGAGAGAGGGCACACTGGCATGTTCATCTAAATAGTTTTTATTATTTTTGGTAGCATCACTTACATTACAAAAAACAGTACACTGGCATAAGTTTCAAACATAAAAACTTGCTAATAGTATTCTAAAAAGGGACAATAGCAGGATTAGAGGGAATACCCCTTGCTCCAAATATAATTTTACATTTTAAAATATGATTTACTTTTTGAATTTCAGGCAGGCAACTACCATTCACAAATATTTCAAGTTGGAGAAATGAAGTGGTTGATACTAGTTCCATAATTTGGAATTGCTGCTAACAGATTTTCCATATCAACTTTTCTGCCATCCTTTTTTTTTTTTTTTAGAAAATACAATAAAATCTTAATAGTTCTGCATTTCAGACCTTATTGTCAGCTCTGCTGATGCTGGAGACAAAACTGTGTAAGTGGCTCCCTCTGGTGCTGCTACTAGTATTCGTGTTTTATTCACAACCATAGATGTGAACCAGATTGTCTTGGAAAGGTAAGTAGAAGCCCTCAGGGCCTGTATTACTAGAAGTGTCTCCTGGGATAGAATTCCACTTGGAATAAAAATAGATGAGGATGACATCTGTTATGATATGAGAACAGACGTAAGTTCTTCCTTGGCTTTTTTCCTTCATTTCATATACACCATAGGGAATGAACTGCAGAAGGTAACAGAAAGGTCATGTTCACTGAACCTTGGTCAGCGATCCACATTCTTGTTGCTAAAAAGGCTGATACCCCCCCCCCAAAAAAGAAAACTATTTAAGCACTTCTAATGGATCTCCGCATGGCCATCAGTCACCAGCCCAGGACTCCACTTTGACCTGTGGCTTACACAGCAGTGATGAAAACAAAAGTAGGTGCATAAAAAGTCTGTTGCAAGAGGCAACTGAAGGATCCAGAACAGCATCCCTGAATGGCAGTGGGGAGGAAGCTGGCAAAAATCTCCTGCATGGCGGCGATCCATAATTGACGCCGATGACCACTCTTTTCAGTATCAGTCCCACCCACCGACAGCCAAGGTTTGAAATGGAGGCTTCTGGGTAGGTCACTACAGTGATTAGTCTAAGGCAGTCTCCAGGCTCTCCCGTGTCGATGTTGTCCTCCTTCCCACCCAAGAGGCCGCACAACCTCCCTGATACATTTCTCTAAAGCACAGCATAGCCTCCACCAGCAGCCAGAATGTTAATGCATTATCACTCTGTACACTGAGAAAACAAGTGACCATATGTAGCCTATGCCAGTGGAGCTGTAACTGTGAAGAACAATGGCTCTGAGTCAACAACAGAATTAAACTACTCCCTCTTGTGAAGCTCTTCTGAATATTTTAAGTGTTGCCTTGCAAGTGTGGGATTATGTGCAAGCATAAACATTAACTTCATGCAATTTTTTTTTGGTTCGAAATATGCCAGAGTTTAAAAATCAGAATTGAAATGCAGAAAATAACTTTGGGATAAATTTAATTTTTTTCAAGTGTGATTAAAACATGATTGAAGAGGCATGCTTTAGGTATAATTAAAGTTGTTTTGTAATTAAGAGATTTAGGCATGTATAGAAAATGATGCAGCTTAGTTTGGAGATTTTACAAAGGCGCCTATTAAACACTCCCTCCCCAGCAAGCCCATGACTCAAATGTTTTCACATCCTAATGCTGATAGAGCCCTTCAATTTCTTAAGGCTGTCAATTTCACCATTTCTAAATGCTTTATACTTCCTTCATGTGTGAGTAAAATAAAACAGCCCTATCTTTCTTGCATTACCCAGAACAGGGATGCAGAATACTCTGATTTCAAAGGCTCCAAAGAATTCCCAGAATCTCAGACATGGTTTGATTTATCCCTTTCTTCTCCACTGAATCTAGCACCATCTCTGACCTAGTACATAAAGGGAGTGTGATAAATGACTGTTATTGAGTGAACAGAGTGTGTTTGTGAATCCACATGAAGGGTTATCATAGTAATAAGAACACTTTTGGACATTCTTTATGTGCCAGGCCAAGGTGCTATGAAACATTATTTAATTTAATCCCACAACAGCCCTATGAGGTTGATATTATCAACCCTATTAGACATATACATAAGCTAAATCAAAGAAAGGATGAGGACTACACAGAATTACCCATTTTAATACTAACATAGCAACAGGATCACCTTTTGGGCTAAAGAATGAGACAGAAGAAGTTTGTTTTCTCGGTCTTGTCAATTTTTGTTAGCCCCTTTCCAACATCCCAGTTTCTCAGTCCTCTAACCTCCCCAGGGGTTGGCTCTTGGCCTGCCTGTAGGGCCGGCCCTGAAGCATCCTTCTGGTGGGAAACAAGGCTTCCTCTCACTGGCAATAGACCTGGTTTAAACTGATCTTGCTGGCCTTTCGTTCCTTCTAGCTGAGTATCACATGGAATGAGGCAAAATTCATACAAATGTATTCGTACTAGAGTGTTGACTCCTGACATTCAGAGTTAGGAGGCTTTTGCAATAGTCCCACGGTGCAATGGAAATTTTGATACAGAAAGGGAGCCATGGAAGAGACCGCAGGGATCAGGAGGCATGGGTATAGAGGGAGATAAATCATATTCATGAGAGTAAGAAAAATGTGTGCTGGATTGATTTTCCTGGTGACCAAGAACACATTTCCTAGCGTCTTTCCCGTTTCTCATCTAAACAGTCTATGAAATATGAATAACCTTTCAAAGAAAAGTAGTTGTTTCTTCTCATGCTTTCTATTGTGTGCCTTTTACCCACGACTTTCAATTAAATCACACAGATAGATGGACAGATGGGTAGAGTAGATACACACACACACACACACACACACACACACACACATTATAGCTTTGCAAGCTTGAGTATAGTAGGAGATTTAAGGGATAATGCAAACTTAAAGATACTCTTTATGTTCTCTGTATCTCCCCGATAGATGATTCCACTCCAGTGACTGTGCCTTCTTTCTGTCCTAAAGCATCATCACCTCACTCTCTTTTACTTCCTGGGTCGCATGGTAGATAGAGGGCCCCATACGGAGAGTTGGTTCTGTGAAGTCTCATGCTTCTTTGGTGAGGTAATGGCATTCTAAACTGAATACCAGGACTATTCCCAGTGTGTTTCTGACTGGCAGAGACATCATGAACCAATTCGTGAGAAATTATGACCATGTTTATGGAGTTCCATAGAAAACATGCTCGGATTCCTTCCCTGTTCCCAGGGTGCTGGTTATTCTAGCCACTGACTCCCAAAATGAGCTGCTGTTTTTTACAGAGAGTGGATTCAAGGAGAGTCAGGAGGGACATATTGATTTCATGTGCAATTTAGTACAAACAGAGGGATATATCTCACTTGAAACTGCACCTCTTAGACCTTAAAAAAATGTTACACGGTTGTTGTTTTTTAAGTGATGAGGATGGTCCCTGGATGTTAAAAGACAGATTAGCACTAACCAGAGCCTGTCTCCTTTAAGCAAATGAGACATTTTGATCACAAATGTCCTATAACCAGCAGATCTGAAAGATATTGAAAGGGGGGATGGGCAAGAAGATACGTTTGGAGTGGCAGTGTTTCTGATACTTCCTGGGGAGAAGGCGCCCAAGTTAGGAAGCAGTATCTGCCCAGGCTATGATAAGAAGAATCTCCTAATCTCCTCATTGGATGACAAACAACCAAGCGATCTCAAATTGATTTGGTATCAGCCAGTGACAATAATAGACATATGCTCAGAAAGTTCTATTTTTCATTTTGAATAAATTAATTTGTTTTCTGTTAGAAATGAGGTTTTCCTGATATGAGTGATATAAACTAGTTTTTCCAAGGACTTGTTTATCTCAGAGTGAATATACAATTAATATTTATGATCTGCAGAGGTCCAAAGCCAAACTGTTCAACACAGAAAGAAAGATATCTATCTTTTCAATAAGCACCATTTTTTTCTACAGTAGTATTTCTCAATGTGAGTTTTTTATTTTTATTTTTTTACTTTCGAAAAAGTCTAGAATGACCAATTACCTCTGCTACATGTCCTATTCTTAAATTTTATTGCTTTAGTTCAAGCGATGCTTTGCTTTCACTTCTCCTTTTAGACATAACCCAATCTTCTTCAAGGGAGGGTGAAGAGGGGTGGGTAAGAGATCAACCAAAGGACTTGTATGCATGCATATAAACATAACCAATGGACAGTAGGGGGGTGAGGGCATGTGCTGGGGGAGGGGGGTGGCCAGGGAGAGGTCAATGGGGGGGAGGGGCAGGAACATAAGTAATACTTTCAACAATAAAGATTCTTGCCTGTACTTCTAAACTAATAATTCTATAGTCACAGATATATATCACATAGGGTGCTGATATATGTATTACTGCCCTGTATATAAAATGAAGGCATTACATGAAGGCATTACATGAAGATCAGGATAGTCTGGTCCAAGTCCTATCATTGTATACCAAGCAAGTGATGTCTTATCTCAGCCTCAGTTCTGTCCCCTACAAACTGAGAAGGTTGACTTATTATTGTCTAAAAAGCCATTATGACCCTTTGAACTTCTCAGCTGGAAACGCCATTGGATATTTATTGGAAAAAAATTAAGTTAATTATTTCTTTTTGTGACATGTTTTACAGATCATCTAGAATCAAAAATTGTGATTTTCATCTTTAGTCATAAAAAATGTGCTTGCAATGTGAATATAACCTCAACACCCTAATTAATGGTCTAAGACTCTAAGCCATCAAATTATCTTTTCCATCTTAAATTCTGATATCTTGAATAGTTTTCTTATGGAGAAAGTGACCTAAGTATAGGATTAAAATAATTTAATTAATCATTCCATGAAACTCTACTAACTTGCAGCAATATTGTATGTGCATTTCTACACTTTAATTGTATTAAAAGAGAGCCTCAAGAATATATAGTCAAAAGAGGAAAGGTTTTTTTTCATGCTCTATAAATCACCTTGCTTTTTGGGAAAATAGGTAGGTGAGAGGGAACACAGTGTTTTCTTTGTGGCGATTGCAGCTACAATAAGGGAAAGGAAAGTGGCATACCTCTGGAGAGCTTGTTATTCATCAGAAAGTAAGTACCCAGCTTTCTGACCACTTAAGAGCAATGGCAATTTTCAAATACAATACGGGGAAGAAACACTGTTGTCTGTGGAACTGCACAGTAAGAACTGTCAAGCTATATCCACAAATACTAGCCTCTGACTGATCCAACCCCAGACTCTTCCTTTTATTCATATTTTTTTTAAATCAGTGGTATGTGGTTGGGTAATGTTAAAACAAAACACAACAAAACCTTCATTTGTATCTGCCAATTTTCTCTTGCTGAAGATTATCTTTTAAAGCAGAACATTTATATATAGTGATAGTTAATTCCTTGTGGAAGATTTCTTTGTTCTTGATGGAAAAATGCATTATCTCCTTGCCTCTTCTCACTTTTGCATCCTTTATTGGCCTTTGATTTGTTCAGTGCTCTTTCTCATCCAGGAGAAGAGACCTTAATCCTAACAGTTCTGTTGAACTTTCTGCATTGCTTACAGAGCAAATACGATATTTATATGGTGAGGCGAGCACAGTTTTGGGAATTCTTAAAGTAATGTATTTGTGGCTATTGTACTTTTTATACCTATAAAAGATTGATATTTTATGAAAATCTACATCTGCTTAAGTCTAAGCAGCTTTTTATTAAATTAAAAAATACAAATTTTAAATGATTTAATTGGGGTGTGTCTTCTTTCTGAAGTGTATCCTATCTAATAAAAGACAAAAAGGGTAATTGACCATACCTTTGCTATGCTTCCCATTGGCTAATCAGCGAGATATGCAAATTAACCGCCAACCAAGATGGCGGCTGGCAGCCACGCAGCTGAAGTGAGCAGGAGGCTTGCTTGCTCCAGTGATGGAGGAAGCCAAGGTTCCCCGCTTGCCGCAGCCTGGCTCTGAGCTCCATAAGCAACAAAGTTTCAATAATAGAAGCTAAACAAACCCCAGATACCTGCTTTCAGCAGGCTGTGGCCTCAGAGCTGCAGCGAGCAGGAACCAGCTCTCAGCTCCAGTGACAGCAACAAAGTTTCAATTATAGAAGGTAAATAAATCCCAGAATAAAAAAAAGAAAAAAAGGAGAGGCTGGGAGCTTCAGTCACCAGCCAGCCTGAAAACAGCCCTCAGCCCCTCACCCAGACTGGCCAGGCACCCCAGTGGGGACCCCCACCCTGAAGGGGTTGTGAACAGCTTCAAACAGCCATCAGCCCCTCACCCAGGCTGGCCAGGCACCCAAGCGGGACCCCCACCCTGATCCGGGACACCCTTCAGGGCAAACCAGCCGGCCCCCACCCGTGCACCAGGCCTCTATCCTATACAGTAAAAGGGTAATATGCAAACTGACCCTAACAGCAGAAAGACTGGGAATGACTGGTCACTATGACACACACTGACCACCAGGGGGCAGACGCTCAATGCAGGAGCTGTCCTCTGGTGGTCAGTGTGCTCCTCTGCTCAGCCACAAGCCAGGCTGATGGCTACCAGTACAGTGGTGGTGGTGGGAACCTCTCCTGCCTCCTCAGCAGCACTAAGGATGTCTGACTGCAGCTTAGGTCTGCTCCCTGCTGGCAAGTGGACATCCCCCAAGGGCTGCCGGGCTGCCAGAGGGATGTCTGATTGCCAGCTTAGGCCCAATCCCCTGGGGAGCGGGTCTAAGCCAGCAGGTGGTCCTCCCCCGAGGGGGTCCCAGACTGCGAGAGGGCACAGGCCGGGCTGAGGGAACCCCCACCCCAGTGCACAAATTTTTGTGCACTAGGCCTCTAGTATAAAATAATGATGCATCCTGTAATCCAGTGGTTCCTTAGTTTGGGTGTAAATATGGTATATTAAATATATAATTAAACATTCTATTCCCTGAGAGGGGCTTTGGAAACTTGAAACTCCTAGCGCTAATGCTGTGAACCATAATCATTTCACAGTGTATTGTTGAATACAAGCTACTGCATAGGTCCAGAAGAAAGAAATTCAGAAAGCTGCTTAGAAAACATACCCCCCTGGTGGTCTTCACTTGATACAAGAGTGCCCACTACACTGTGAATCTATTTAAAACCCAACTTCCCTATGTTTCTACTTTCAAATACTCCTACTAAAACAAAAAGGGGAAGCATCTGTTTCTGACCCTAAACACAGATGGAGTTACTAATTATAATTTTAAGTTTGGTTCAGAAATCAGCACCTCCCCCCACCCGGAGGCAAGGAGTTCAGGTCGAAGGTGGTTTCTGAGATGCAAACAGCTTCAGGCGTGGAGCCTGAAAAAAAGAGCACAGAATAGATGGAAAGATGAGACATTGAAAATGCATCCTACGGAAAACAGTGTGGAGTTTCCTCAAAATATTAAATATGGAACTGCCATTTGACCCAGTGATCCCACTTCTAGGAGTATATTCTAAGAAGCACCAATCAGAAAGAAAATATGCACCCTTTTACTCATAGCAACGCTATTTACAATAGCTAAGATCTGGAAACAGCCCAAGTGCCCATCAGTAGATGAGTGGCTAAAAAAAAAACTGTGGTACATTTACACTATGGAATACTATGCAGCAGTAAAAAAAAAAAAAAAGAAGGATCTCTTATCCTTTGACACAGCATGGAGGGACCTAGAGAGTATCATGCTAAGTGAAATAAGTCAGTCAGAGAAAGACAAGTATCATATGATCTCACTCATATATGGAATCTAATAAACAAATGAAACTAAAAAACCAAATAGATCCAGAGACATGGAAGTATGCAACAGAATGACGAATCTCAGGGTAGGATGGGGGTGGTGTGTGTTGGGAAGAGATTAACCAAAGAATGTACATTTATATATGCATAACCCATGGACACAGACAATATAAATGTGGTGAAGGTCTGGGCGGGGGGTAGGGAGTGGGGAGGAGGGCATCAATGGGAGGAAGAAAAGGGGACATCTGTAATACTTTCAACAATAAAGATAATTTTTTAAAAAATGAATAAAATGCTGATAGTAAGCATTTGTTTTTAGACAAAAAATTTGCATTGAAACAAAAAGATATCAAATCCATTCTTTCTAGTCATGGGTCTTTCACAATATGGCTTTGTTGTTAAAGCTTATTTGCCCCTTTATACTAGATAGAAAGTTGATGAGTAGAAATGAAGTTATTGCCCAGGCTGGGTAGCTTGACTTTTTATAGCATCATCCAGATAAGTCAAGGTTGCTGATTCGATCCCAGGTCAGGGCACATATAAGAATCAACCAATGAATGCATAAATAAGTGAAACAACAAATTGATGTTTCTCGCTCTCTCTCTCTCTCTCTCTCTCCCTCCCTCCCTCTCTCTTTTACTCATTTTCTAAAATCAATACATTAATAAAATAATAATAAAAGTAAAGAAATTAAGTTATTGAAATGCCAGAGAGGAAAAAAGTTGAAAAACAATTGCTCTCTGATCATAGAGCAAAATATGTATAATGAATTCATCTTATTTAAACTTTTTCTACACCTTTCTTCCCTTAATTCCATCTGCCTGCAAATTACAATGTGGATCTCCATCAAAATGATTCAAGAATCACTGGTACCTTTTCCCCCTGAAATTCCATTGTACATGCTGATGAGAACATAATTCGGCAGTTTATTGCACACAATATTGTCTAATTTCTAAACATATATTCATTCAGGAAAATGACATTTACTGAGTGATATATGACAGCCTTCATTTGTTTGCACATGCATATATACATGTACGTATGTATTCTTTCTCCCAAAAATAATTTGAAGCAGCTTATGACAAAAATCCCAAATACAATCAAATCTTGAAGCAAAGTTTAAGTTAAAAATGGATTCAAACAATGAAGCAGGGTAAAAGGAGATGGTTAAGGATCCTTTTCCAATTGAATACAACATTGGCTGTGCTTCCATGAAGTCCGACAAAATAATGAAAATAAAGACATAATTTTCTATGAGAGATAGTCACTGCCATGTGAGTTGAAACTAGATCTGTCCCTTAGATCCTCCAAGTAAGCAGTTGGAGGATCTAAGGGACAAAAGCAGGGTGATCATCTTAATTTGGGCATAAAGGAGATTAAGTCCTTCTTCATGACAGTAATTGGCAAAACGGTTCAGTCATTCCTCACATTATTCCTCAATTATTATTGTAAGAGCACATGACAAACACAGATGATCTACTAAGTTAGTAAGGAGGACATATTCTGGTTTTACATGATGTAGTTATAAGTTGAAAATGTAGGACTTTGGATTTAAACATGTAATGTAACATAATTGCGTTAGTAATGATTCTTTCTAAGGAACCTTTATAGATATTCTGATTCTCTAGATATTATTATTTTTTAAAATATCTCTGGGACACCATGAAAGCAATCATTCTACATCAGAAGCATGCAGCCTGACATGTATACAATTTATATCCATGGATTCAAAGACCATTTGATGTGTGTGTGTGCATGAGTGCACATGCTCAAACATCTATATATATAAAAGCCTAAGCAACCATTTGACCATTTGACCAGTCACTATGATGCACACTAACCACCAGGGGGCAGACGCTCAATGCAAGAGCTGCCCCCTGGTGGGCAGTGCGCTCCCACAGGGGGAGCTCTTCTCAGCCAGGCTCAGGGCTCATGGCTGGCCACTACCGCAGCGGAGCAGCAGTGAGCCTACCGAGAGGAGGCAACAGGCATAGTGGGGGCCAAGATGAACAGGAGTGACAGTGAGGAGCAGCAGGTGGCATTGGACTGCTGGTTTCTGCCTGATCCCCACAGGCCATGCCAAGGGACCCCACCCTCTAGTTTATTATTTTATTTTATTTTTTTAATTTTGTTTTATTGCTTAAAATATTACAGAGTAGTACATTTGTCTCCTTTTCTCCCCCTTGACTTTCCCCCAGCCTCCCCTACACACCCCCAGTGTCTTGTGTCCATTGGTTATGCTTATATGCATGCATACAAGTCCTTTGGTTGATCTCTTACCCCCCCCCCCACCCTCCCCAGCCTTCCTGCTGTAGTTTGACAGTCTGTTCAATGTTGCTCTGGCTCTGTATCTATTTTTGTTCATCAGTTTATAATGGTCTTTATTATCCATAAATGAGTAGATCATGTGGTATTTTTCTTTCACTGACTGGCTTATTTCACTTAGCATAATTCTCTCCAGTTCCATCCATGCTGTTGCACATGGTAAGAGTCCCTTCTTTTTTACAGCAGCGTAGTATTCCATTGTGTATATGTACCACAGTTTTCTAATCCATTCATCTGTTGATTAATTATAAATTCCTATTCCATATTCTAAGAAATTTGATGAGGACATAATATTTATGGCACACCCTATAGATACCCTAGGTTATAGCTATTGCCTCCTGTCTCTAGTGAGCAAGAGTTCTGAGTTTGTTTGTGTGACATCACTATGTCCAGAGAAAGCAGACCTGTCCTCCAGCCCAGGGGAAGAACCATCATTGGTCAAAACCAGTCATGGGAGGCATTTTCTATTTGCCTGTGATTAGAAGTGGGATAGGTCATAGTTTTAGTCAAGCAGGCATAAAGGAAATCTGCTGATAGCTTTGGAACATTTTCCTCCCATTTCCATGAGGAAAATGCCTGCCTCTCTCATCTTTTTGCATTGAGTGGGACTATTTGAAGAGGTGACGTTTGGCTCTGTGGTAAACATATTATCTTCTTTCCAAGATGGGGAGCCCACAGAATTCCAGGAAAGTCGTCTCAGAGCCCTGCATCCTGGAACTGCTGAGGTAGCTAACCCTGGACCAGCATACCTCCAGAATCCTTGTTCTGCAAGATAATGAAAGTGTTTGCTATATAGGCCTGTAATTGGGCATTCTGTTACCTGCAAGCCAAAGTTTCTTAATAGATAGCATATCTTATATTCCTATATTCTACACAGAACTGAGCACAATTGGCATTCAACAAATTCATAAAGAATGAAAGACAAGGGCAAGAAATTAAAAAACAAAAACAACTTTGTACTCAACCAGACAAGATCATTTACCATCACAGTAATGCTAATAGATCTTTGTAAAGTAGAATTCTTTCCTATAATGGTACCTAATAGCACTTCTTTTTTACCACACTGAGATAAATAATTGAGCAACCTAATTTAAAGTTACTATAGCCCATGATAACACAACTGTACAAGAAACCATTATTTAACCTAATGCCATCACTAGGGAGTGCTATCTTTCTAAATACAAGCTTTAGTAAGGAGTATAAAAACAATAGATCTGCATTTTTATCTCCTTTGACAACATTTCTCATGATTGGCCACTATTTAATTCATAGGTATAAATAACAAACTACTGCTTTATTCAATGGACTACAGGAAATGAGGTGCCATCTGACATATATAGAGAGAGAAAGATGCCGCCATTCTGCCCACTTATTTTCCAAGTAAAATATCATCAGGGAAAAATATCTCAGTATTATCATAGTTGTTTTATAAATATTTAGCATGTGAAAAGTATACCTACTCTCTATTATATCTCTTTACTTTTTCTTGTTTTAAAAGTATTTAGGTGAATTTTACATATTCATTTATCCTGTAATAGTGGCAAACATTTCTAGTTTTCAAACACAAATTCATTTCTCAGTCTTTTTTCAGATTCTGATTTTCTCCAAGGTAGTGGTATACCACACTAAAAATATATTTCCCAACTTCTCTTGTAGCTGGAAGTGGTCCTTTGACAGCTCTGGAAGTGATATGAGAATGGAGAATGGAAGTCTATGGGGATGTCCACATCACACACACAAAAAAAAAGACCAAATGCTCAAGGAAAAAGCTTGCTTGGCCCTTTCCTGTCCTTTTTTTTTTTTTTTTTTTACAATTTCATAGTTATTTTCCATTTATTAAACAAACAACGATAACAAAGAAAGAGATCCCCACCACCACTGCAATGCAAAAAATTAAAATATAATGGAGAGTAGGAAACAGGGAATTGCCTTCCTTTGATGCAAGAGTAGTTATTGTCAACCCAGGATGATTTACCTCCGAAGACATTGGACAATATCTAGAATATTCCTGATTGTCATAACCAGAGGGGTGAATGGGGCATGCTACTGGTATCTAGTCAGTAGAGACCACAGGTGTTACTACACATCCTACAATGTACAGAATACTCCCCCATGGCACAGACAAACTTATCTGGCCCCAAATGACAATAGTGCCAAGGTTGAGAAATCTTGTCCCAGAGTAGTCTTTGCTATCTTTCTGGGGGGCCTAGAAAGCAGGCATGATGCTAGAGGCACAGCAGCAATTTTATGACCACGAGAAGAAAAGTTCCAAAATGATAAAAACAAGCTGATTCCTAAATGATTAAGCAACTGTCTTCTGAGTTTTTATGATGTAAGGTAAATCCTTATTTGCTTAACCCACTGTTAGTCAGATTCTATTGCCTCATAACCAAATGCATTTTTAAATGATGCATTTAACATTCATTTGTGGTCTACTTTATGTTAGGACATGGGGCTAAGCGTTCTGAATGAAATGATAGATCAGGTATGGTTTTTGACCTCTGGGGACTTGCTATCCAGGGAGGATGCCAACCATCAAGAAGTGTGAAAAGTAGGCTACTCCTGGTATGAAACATGTCTTTTGAAAGCTCAGGCTAAGCATACAGGAAGGAAGCAGGGTGATGGAGGAAAGACTATTCTAAGAAAACAAAATGTTCTCTAGTCCTACAGTTGCTGAGTGTTTGTGTGGGGGAGGGGGGAGGGAGGGACAGTGGGAAATAATTCATGAAGAAATGTCAGCATAAGCAAAGCATGTACTATTGAGGAAAGTAGTAAATAAGACTCTTGTGAATGGAATAATGAATATACTAGGGAGGAGTTCCAAGTGCAACATGTTTAAATCTAAAAAGTAAAATTGGGGAGTAAATAGTGAAAGGAGATGAATGCCATCCGTGTTCTGGACTTCAGCATCCTAGCTATCAGGAGCCACTGGCCATCATTATTAATAAGAGACCTGCAAGGCCAGACCCATGTTGTAGGAAAACAAAAAAATAAGTTTGCTGAACTGGACTCAAGTGATTCCCTTTACAAAATAATTGAAATATAACCGAGGAATCATAGGAATTCAAATAGGTATCTTCCCATTTACACTCTAATAAGATGAAAATAAACATCAACCTTCACTTCAAAAGACTTTAAAATGTGCAAAAGTGTATTGTTGAATTGTTGTAGTTTTAGATCTTACTGTCAATTCCAATTATGTTTTGCTTACAAAAACTACAAATTAGTATTTGTTAGGTAATTCATAAAATAATTTCTTTGTATAAAAATTTAAAAAAGAATTCTGAAAATAAGCTATTATTCTGCTTTAAAAAAAGGCTATTTTTCAATTCAGAGAGCTTAGATTTAGATATGTATTCTCTAGTTATAGTTACTTAATTATCCTGTAAAAAATCCTAAAGAACGAATTTAAGGAAATAACCATGCGGAAGTAATAGAAGGGGAAGAAAATATGAGAAGTTCCAGGTTGGAAGAGACTTTAGAAAGTCAGGGAAGTCACCCAGGCACGCGAAGTCATCAAGCCTCTAACACTCCACCTGCAGCAGATAAAGTTCTCAGCCTACCTTCTGTGCGTTTATATTCCAGCTTCAATTTCAAATCAGTCCAGACATTTATGTCTGAAAATACATTATATCTAAGTATTAAAGGAAATTTTCACAAAATAAAACACTGCTGAGGGAATAAAGGTAAGATGGACAGAAAGTACCTTGGGGGTGGAAGGAGGGAGGCTGAGAAAAGGAGGGGGAGCTAAAGAGGACTTCTCTGCCCCTCACTGCAGGAACTGGAGTGTGTAGTCTGCTGCAAGACTGACTCCCTCAATTTCTGCTTATGTTAAGAGGATTGGAAAGGCTAACTGTAGAATAGCAGGCTTACAGAAAACAGTTACTTCTTTTAATCAAACCATGTAATCAGAAGGCCTGGGTAATGATTAACTTCCACTTTCTCTGTGAATCACTCAATCACTCAGCAGTGCGTACAGACTTAGATTCATTCTCTGCCAAGGGCACAGTAAACAATGTTTATACTTAACATTTAATATTTAAAATCCGTGCATGGCCCTTGCTTCTGAGCTCATTTCAGAAAGCTAGTGTTCTGCTAGGTTGCAATGGCTGATTGAAATGCCAAGACATTCGATAGGTTTTACACTCAAACACATGTACCTCTACCTTTCCCTAGTGATATTTATAGATATGTGATCCTATTTATAATCAAGCACAATAGGTTTTTAAGAAATATATTATGATCCAGTATTTTTATGTACAGTATGAGAACTTACATAGAGAAAACAGACTACTGTAGTTTCAGTATAAAAAGAAGAAAAATTAATATATTAAGTACCTGTAAAAATGCAGAGAATAGACACAAGGTTAGCTAGCTCTCTAAATTTACAGTTCCTAAGTCCTATGTGGTCCTGGAAATGAAAAAAGAACAGTATAAATACCTTTGTGGAGGCCAACTGCTCGTGATTTAGAATGATCACAAATGAATCAAATTTTAGACACCTAACTTCCCTCGTCTCCATAAGGCACTAACAACCTCCTCTGGAAGAAATTATTCCCAGTTTTAAATTCCCTGCAGGTGGTTTTTCATGTCTGGACAGTCAGGAGCCAGCGGAAAGCGTTTTCAATGTTGAGACTACCTTCTCTCCCCAAAGGGGTTTATCGCCCAATAACGTATCATCTAGTCGCTGCTCATCGAGGGGGATCTAGGGAGTGACATGTTGGCTCGAACCATGCAGATCTGAAAACCACTTGGCAGAAAATGTGGGGAAGAACAACTTTCTCATCCCAGCCAAACTGAGAATCCGAGCCACCCCAGGAACCACCCCGAGGGCCGCGAGAGAGCAGGCGGCTGGAGGCGGCTCGCCCGCGCTCCGCCCGGGCTGCAGGCGAGGGTTTTCTTCTGGAGGCGGCATTGTTCCTCCATCTGCTCAGCCTCCGCATTTCCCGGGAAACCCTCCCGCGCTCTGTTCCTGATGGCTTTGGTACCTCTCTGCCGGAGATCGGCTCTCGGTCTCGGCGGTCCCTGGGCACGGCTCTAGGGTGACAAGCTGCAGGGACTGGGGCGCCGCTCTAAGGCGCTGGCGGCGACTGCACCGGCCCGCCGTGCGCGCCTCCCACTCGCTCTCTCCCTTCTCTCCCGGCCCCTCCGGCTCGGACGGGCTCTCCCGGCCTCCCGGCCACGACTCCCGCTCGCCTTCCCCGCGATCCCTCCTCTCACCAGCTCTGCCGGCTCCGCGTCGGCCGCCCGGACAGCGGCCCCGGGACAGACGCCCGCGCCCGGAGACCGACAGGAGGACGGAAGGGTC
>NW_005871212.1:133822-178488 GCF_000147115.1 Myotis lucifugus | reverse complement strand
TCTGAAAACGCGTCCCTGAACTGGGAGTTGCACGGAGCTGGTCATGCTGTGTACACGGTAAAGGGTGGTTTTAGAAAGAAATTAAGTGGGGATGCAGCTGTCCCTACGCCAGGCTCACTCGGTGGCGCTGAACTCGGGTAAAGGACCCTCCAAGGGAAAGGAATCGGCTTCATGCAGACACCGAAGCTGAGTGTCCTCCACGGTGGACTCCTCCCGAGGTATCGGTTTGGTTTTACACGAAAATAAGCGTTTGGGGGAGTTCCATGAACCCCAGAGCCAAAGAAGCCACCCAGTTCATTAAAGTTCTTTTTTTAAAAATGATTTTTATTTTTGTCAGAGGATAGAGGTGAGGGGTTGCACCAAGAGATGTTTAAAAATCAGCTATCTAGGTAGCATGATTTTTTTTAAAAAAAAAAGACAAATGGGTTTCCTAAAACAGCTAAAAGGGGACTGGAAAACTCAGTTCCTGAGCTGGAGGTTTGGGGGGGCGGGGAGGGGGGGAGTATTTAAACTCTACTAGACGATTAAGCCTCCAGCACCACCACCCCCATCCCTCCACCCCCCATTGGAACTGGAAAAGGGTTAAGGGAACGCAGGAGACCGAGCAGGGCAGGGTTGGTGGAAGGTGGGAGAGGAGAGGGAGAGGCAGGGAGTAGGAAGTTGGAGCGATTCCGGAATTAAGATCAACGCTGGAGCTCGGCGGACGCAGGCAGCTCCTTACCTTTCTCGCTAAGTCCCGTTGGCACCTGATCTGCAACCATAAATACTTGGAGATGCTTAGTGTGCAGCCAAGCGATGGCCGAATGTTAAACAATTCTCCACGCTCCCTCCTTTTTGGAGAAAACAGGCTCAAAAAAATGTTCAGACTGTTCTCCTTATCCATCGGCTCCAACACATTCCGCTTGGTCGGGAAGAGCGACGAAAACCCAGTGCCTGGGCACGCGTATATGTATTTATATGTGATGCGGTCGGGATATAAACATATATACGTCTCCTGCATAGAAATCCAAGAAGAAAAAGCACCACAGATGCCTCTGAGAGACGGAGGGGACGGGAAGAGAAAAACTTGGCAAACCAAACGTATCCAAAGATTTCTTTTCAGGAGCCACCTGCTTCGATGTGCAGAATCCCCGAGAAGATTTAGAGGGAGATGGGGGGAAAAAATTAAACATAAAATACCCCAAACACACACTTGAAACTGGAAGAAGGCTAAGACGCGTGGATACGGAGAGGATGAGCTGATCTCCCTCCCGAGGGTACAGATCCGTCAGCCAAGTGAGCAATCGCCTCGGAAAATCACAGGCGGGGAGGCGGCTGCCGATGCGTCCCCGGCTCCGGTCCCCGCCGCCGCCGCCGCCGCTGCTACCTGTAGACACGCGCACACACGCACACACACGCGCGCACACACACGGCACAGCCTCCTCTCCCTCCCCCGCCCCGCTCCGTGGCGTCGCCGGGTGCCGGAGTCGGAATCAAGCTAGACCCATACTTCAGACCTGGTCCTGCCCCCTCAGAGCCACGATTTCCTCCCCCGCCACCCCCCTGGCCGGGTTCATCCCACAGCATCCTCTCCCCTGTCCCCCCCACCCCCCTCCCCGGACGGAGCCGCGATCGATCGCAGTGGGGGTGGGCTTTCGGGGACGCGGGTCCGGGGTGGCCGACTGGATGCTGATGGTGGTCGCTGCTTGGACAAGTTTCGCCCTCCTCCCTCCCTCCTCCAGTACAGGCAGGAGCCACCACGAAGGGATGGGTTCCAGGCAGCGCGGAGGCAGGAGGGGTTAAGGCCCACGGGCGTCGCGTGGCACGTCCCCGGAGCCACTCCGAGGAGCGCGTGAGTGGGCCCCCACCGCCACCGAGCCGCGAGGCCTCGGACGCCAGGAGTTTCTCGGTTCTAGGCGTCGTCGTGCTCCCTTTCCAGGCGCCTTCGTCTCGGAGACGGAGAACGTGGAGTTGGAGGCAACAACCTTCCACTGCGCCTCTTCGGGGTGTTTTGTGTGTTCTTTTTTTCCGCTTGGTACATCTCTTGGCACCAAACTCCCCCACCACCACCGCCCCCGCATTTGTGGTTTCCACCAGCTGGAGGCAGGAGAAGCTGCGAACTGTAGCGCCTGTTTTAGTCCGTTGGTTGGAGTAGTATAAACGCAGCGCCTCGGCCTTTGGCCTCTTCCCTCTGGCTGCGCCCACATCTGCTGCCGCTGGATGGGTGATTGTTAAAAATTCATCCTAGCTAATCGGTGCTGGCTTTTAGGACGGGTGTGACTCACTATATACCACGTTGTTTCACCCATCCACTTCCTACAAGCTTCTCTGGGTGAATTTTTAAATAAGTGAGTTGGGGGACCGGGCCATTAAATTAATTGATTGCAATGTGTGATAATCAAAACAACAACAAATATCCACCAATAGGAAATCGCTAGGGTATTTCAGTGACACTTGGTCTAGAAACGTGTTCTTTTTTTTTCCCTCAACACACTCTTTAATCTGTAAAATTCCGGGAAAAGAAGGAATTTTGAAATAATCAACACTTAGATTGTGGTTGCCCTGAAGTATTACGTTTAATAACAGTAAGTAAGAAATCCAGGTTCCAACATATGTGATCTGATTTTTCAAACAATCTTAAACATGACATACCATTCCTTCTTCTTAGAAAGAATTCAGTACCACATTTTCCCAGGACCTTTGCATTTACCATTCCTTCTGCCTAGGCAGGTAGGACTCCCTCCTGCTTTCACACAAGTTTCTGCTTAGATGTCTCCTTCAAAAGATGTCTTCACTGACTCCTCTCTAAAATAGCATTCTCCTCCCCTTCACTCTCTCTCCTTAACTCTTATGTTTGCTCCAGAGTTCTTATTATAACCTGATGATATTAATTTTTTATTATATGCTTCTCCTCACCAGAAGGTAAGTGCCAGGAAATGAGAGACTAGTCTGTTGTGTTTACCACTGTAAGCCAAGCACCTAGACTCCTAGAAGTTCCGTTGATTCATTGTGGTTCTCTATACATAGTTGAATGAGTGAACGAATGAATGAAGTCAATTTGACTCACTAATAGCAATCTTGAGGGCATGATTATAGACTCCCTCTAACTTCAGCCAACGATTGAACATAAAGGCCTAGGAATTTGCTGAGATGTTCTTGAAGACATTTCTTAAAAATGCGTATCTTACTTAAAATACATTAAAGCCATAATTACAGGACATAAGCCCCACTTTTTTGAGATAATGTTTGGAATGGACATAAATTAGCCCTAAATGTGTTCATAAAGCAATGCTACCATACTTCCTAAGACGTTTTATTCATTTAAGAGCCAATGGGACTTCATTACATATGACTTAGATTCTGCGGTTGCTCATTTCCCAGAGTTTTACTATTTTAAATAGTGTATCTAGGTAATGTTCTTTTCTTAACTTCTGGAATTATTTTTTCATTACTTTTTTAAAATCTGAAATTTATAGAAGCCATTTATACAAACCTGAAACCACCTTTATAATATACTATGAATTTAGTTCTTGAGTCAAGATTGCTTTGTATTATTCAATATATGACCTCTCACTCACCAATCCTTTTGAGTGCCTATCTTTCCTTATTACCTCATTATCGAAGGATCAAAACAACTATGAGGCATGGTCCTTTTGCCATGTGTACAGTATCTTTCAGGTAAGAAAGATACTGTACAATCATATCAAAGATATTGTACAATCAATCAAAGATATTGTCAATCATATCTTCATATCTTCTTTATGAAGTGGGGATTTTTAGGATACCTATTTTACCTAGACAATGAGATGCCTTCGTGCACAATAGAAAAAAAAATTCCAAGGAAGGACATTCCAAGCAAAGAAGCAAAATATGTGAAAGCATGAGCTCGCTAGCATGCAAAATGTTATTAAAAGCAAGTAGCTCAGGTCAGCTGGAGCCTGGGAGGCAGGTAGGGGACTAGTAAGAAATGAGTAAAATGGGTTACATAATGAGGGGGCTTGTGTGTCAGACAATGAAATTTGGACTTGGCTCCTTGGCAGGTCCAGTGAAGGGCTTTCAGCAAGGAAGTGGTGCAATATACTTGTCTTTTAGAAAAGACTGTCCATGGCAGCATGGGAAGTGCATTAGGAGAAGAGGCAAAACCAAAGGCAGGAAGCCAGTTATGAAATTATTGCTATAGAATACAAAAGAGATGCAAATTTCTGAACTACATAGTGACAACAAGAAAAAGAAATTAACAAAAGTGAATTAATACAACACTTGGAAATTGGTTATGGAATATGAGAAACAATTTTAAAAGATTTTTATTTTATTTTTTAGCTGGGGCAACTGGATTAATGGTATTGTCAATCATATCTTCTTTATGAAGTGGGGATTTTTAGGATACCTATTTTACAGATGGAGAAATTGAGACTCAGGGGTAAAATTACTATATCTAAGGCATAAAAGTGTAAACTTCAAACTATGCCCTGTGACTCCAAATTCAATTAACTTACCACTATTACATATTATCCTCTTGAGCTAAAAGAATAAGCAGGTATGAGAATATGGCTTTCGAATATTAGTTGTTACAAGTTTGTACTTAATAGGAGTTTAAGAGAAAACTATTTGAGTTGAAGATTACTAGTAAATGTCTGGGGTTTAATGATTCTACATTGCTAAAAAAAAAAGTCAAACTGTCTACAACTTCAATAAGTATAAAAAAGAGAGATGGAGAGAGAGAGAGAGAGAGAGAGAGAGAGAGAGCCAATCCAAGGCAGCTGGAAAAAACTCAATGGAAGATTGAATTTCTAGTTAGACTTATAGGATTAATTAGACTTAAATATGTGGAGGAGAGATAAAGAGCTCATGGTCTGAATAAACTTGTCTTCTAGATAAACATTTTTTAAAGAAATATGAAGAACTGGCATCTGATAATGGCTGAAAAAGATCCTATTAGACTGACCTTCATAAAGACTACAACTATAAGCTCTGGACATAACACAAAAAAAGCAGCTACAAAAAGGGCCTTTATAGTAAACAGAGACATGCAGGTTCTCATAGGGAATCCACACACAGAGAAGGAAAATTAAGTAGAATGAGTTTCCATTTTTGCAGTCAGTATGATGGGAAAACCAGTGATTCCTTGGTTTGAGAAACCGGATTATTGAATCCAGGGGAATCTGAGAAAGAGGAGACTCTCAGGTAAAAGCAAATAGACATACAGCAAATGCTCAAATTCTGTCTGCTCACCTCTTTGGTTGATCCCTGAACCATACCCATGTGCAGCAGATCCATAACAGCTCAGTTAAAGAAAGCAGATCTCAACATATATAATACTTTAAACAATAAAACATTAATTAATCAATCAATTAAAAAGAAAACAGATCTCAGTTAGCATTGGAATTATTGTTCAAATAGTTTGCAAGTGAAATGCAACCAAAATAAGTTTTTGCAAAAATAAAAGAAATAATACTCTTTAGAGGAAAAACAGTATAATTCATAGTCTCCATAACCTAATAGTCATAGTGTTCAACTGTAATCCAAAATTACCCGAGATACAAAAATTCAGGAAAATAGAGTATGTTGTCAAGAAAAAGGAAAATCAACTGAGACCAAAACCTAGACTATCTATATGTTGGAATGAGCCAACCAGGATTTTAAAACAGCCATTATAAGTACCCTCACTGAAGTCAAAGAATCTATCCTTGCAGTGAATTAAAAATAACTAAACAGGTAAATATAAATAATAAAAAGAACCAGATGATATTCTAGAACTGAAAAATAATATGTATAAAATAAGAAAAATTTACTGCTGTTTTAATATCTTGGTTTCTCTGTTCTGCTTGTCCTGGCTTACTGGCCTGTATCATTTAATCAATTTCCTTTTAACATTTCTTTTTATAAACTTCTTATAACTTCCACGGTCATTATTACAACTTTCAAAAATATTTTTACAACTTCCAGAAATAACCAGCTTTAGAAACCACCTCTTTTTCCTTCAAAATGCATAACCATGCCTCAGTCCTTCCATTAAGTATTTCTACTCTAATATTCTTTCATTCTGTCATACCATCAGTAACTTGTACAGACCTTTTCTTTCTCTTTTTTTAATGTATTAGAATTCTTCATTCTTAGAAACCTTAATTTTTCAATGATAACTAAAAAGTAAATAGCCAGTGTTTCTTAGATTAACATTTATGAACACACTTTAAATGCACTCTTACTTTCAAGAAAATATACCTTCAACAAAGTACAAGAGACCTTCTGTAATAAAAGCTAAGAGCAGGTAAATTAAAACTTGTCTAGCAGTTAATGTTTCAGGTGTTGTTTTTTAATATTCTAGGTGTTTATTATTTAATCCAGCAATGCTCCAAAGCCTTTAAGTTACCAAAGACTTTGGAAAATTATATATAAACATATGAGGCTGGAGAAAAGGCAGGGGGAGGAGGGAGCAGGCATCAGCCTCTTCCCAGCCAGCCTCTAGTGCAGTGGTTCTCAGCCTTCCTGATGCTGCGACCCTTTAATACAGTTCCTCATGTTGTGGCAACCCCCAATTTCATTGTTACAAATTGAAAATAATTAAAGCATAGTGATTAATCACAAAAACAATATGTAATTATATATGTGTTTTCCGATGGTCTTAGGCGACCCCTGTGAAAGGGTCGTTCGACCCCCAAAGGGGTCTCGACCCACAGGTTGAGAACCGCTGCTCTAGTGGCTTGGATTTAAACTTCCAGAATTTTCCTTAAAGATAAAATGCTAAGGTTACTGCTGTGGCTTCTGTTTCTGGCCATCCGGGCCAGCCCTTCCCTAGGCCACTTGTTTTAAAATTGTGAACATTATGTTAGTGTTCTGTTTTTGCCTTTCTTATTTTTATGTACTTAGATCTTCTGAGCCTCCTTTAAAAGCTTTTCTGCACTTCTGTCCTTCCAGTTCTCTACCTTTGCAGTTTGCTTGAAATGTCAGGCCAACTATTGGTGACAAAATGTAATTTTTAATATTTCTTGGCCCAACAGGTTCGACCCAGAGTACTTTCTCATTTGATCTTTTAGTCTTTGGTAAAATTCGGAAGGCCCTTCTTCTTTGCCTTGCTGAATATTGAAGGCCTTATTTAGGTTCTGAGTCCCACTGGAGCTCCCGGGTTTGGAAATCTTACATCTGCTGGAAGCACACCAGGGCTAGCCAGGTGCTCCCTTTACCAGATAGCCATAGCCGACTTTCAAATCATTCCCCCTTCTTTTAGTCTAGCTAGTCAGCTAAGCCACGTTACCTTTCTTTTTTTCTACTGCTCCAACTCCTTTCGCAGCCTAGAAAAGCTGTTTCTAGTTGTGCAGTGGCCTCATGGCGGTTGGAACCTTATCAATATAGCTCTCCTCCCAAGGGGGAGGCTGGGATTGTAAATCGTCATCTTGGGTGTTCCCTCAGATCGTCCCCCTGGTCACATAGGGAGGGGAAGGCAGGACAAGGGTCTCATTCCTCTGTCTGCCCTTGTTCTCTTTTAGGCTTTTTGACTTTACAGGCTGGCCCCTTCCTCCAACAGAGAGCACAGTCAGCCTCCTCTTGAGTGACTGGACAATCATTATTAACATATTTATGATTATTACTGAAAAGGCTTTATCCGAATTCTTCATTTTAGTTACATCTAGTTATTATATCTTAACAACTTTGAGATTTTAAAGACAATTATTACCTAAAGCATTTTCTTGACCAATAACCATGATTGTCCTTTTTGTTCAAGGAAAGAATACGCTAATCTGGCTGGAAGTCGTATGCCCCCAGGACCCTTGGAATGTGGTCCATCCTCACTCAAGAACCGCCCATTATCATGGAAGCATTGATCTTGTTACCCAACCCAGCCTGCATAGCTTACTTCGTTATGTAATTTCAAGTATATTGTATTGGTCTAATTTAGTTAAAAAGTATTTCTTTTTAGGGAGAGAGAATAAATCTTTGTGTCACCTCAGAACACTTGAGATGTCACAAAGCTGTCTCTCAGTTAAATTCTAGAAATATTACATTCGGAAAAGCTGTCAAATATACCCAATTTAAAGATTATCAAAACTTAAACCAGATTTAACATTAAAGATTTGGTCTTGACCACAGAATTAATTATTTTCAATTTGGCTATTAAATTTTTGTATTTTACTTTACAGGCTGGCCCCTTCCTCCAACATCACAGGAAAAATACTGGGAGGACACACCTATCGCCCGCTCATTCCCTTAGTGCTGTACCCTTAACTGCTTCATAGCCAGCCTCAGTTCTGCCTCGGCTGGCCTGCCCAGGTTTTTGATGTCACAAGCAAGCATGGGCCACCAGCTTCCTGTCCTGGTCCCTGTCCCCATTAATACCAATGCTGACAAATGGATGTTTAATGGACATATGCTGGAGGGATTTTGCAAATTTCTCCACCCTGCAAAGTTTGGCAAGTACCGCCTCCCTTTCTGCCTCTTGGAAACCTCGGGGCTTTTTACTAAGAGTAAAATGGCCCCCTTTTGTTCTGTTCTTTTCCCCTCCCACTTTGCCTCAGGTGGGGAAGATAATGGTTTGTTAATCAAGGTAGGCTTGGAATTAGCTGGTCTTTGTTTAAACTTTCCTAGGTTGTAACCTTTACAAATTTTATACTTCCTTAGAATCTTAAAATTTTAACCCAGCACAGCAAAATCATAAATCAAAGAAGAGCAAATTAAAGTCCCTAAAAGTTAGAAAGCCAAAGTTACATTACAGACATAAAAACAGAACTCTCACTAGCTAAGAGTTTCTGGTGGGCTAAGACCTTGACAGGAAGATCAAGGAGCTGCTGGGACATCCTGAAATCTCTGTCACCTGTTCAGCCTCACCACACACAGCTGGGCTTCCCCCAAAGTGGGACTTTAAACAAATTAAACAACAAAGATACATAAAACATCAACACACGCTCTCATACAGGCATGCACAACACTAAAAGTTCACACCACAGCAATGTCTTCTGTTTCTGGTTCGGGGCACTGCCTCTCCCCAGAATCTGAGCATTCTCCCCAATGGATTATTTTGGGGAAATGAATGTATTTCCCATCCTCGGCCATAAGATGGAGGCCCCTGATTTCACGGAGAGACATCTGCATTGCAGGCAGTGGTCTGAGCCCTTCTTGAAATTCTTTAGCATACATTCTAAGGCAGCAGGTTTCAAGGAACTACTTCCTATATTTGCAGTTAAACCATGTAATCCCTCCCAGTTAACAGAGACACAGGACAACACAAGGTAGCTTTCGCTTCACGCAGGCTCTCACACTCACATTCACACAGCAGTCAGTCTGAGTTTTGACTTCCACCCACAGAAAGTCCTGAACTGAGGCAAATAATTTGCCTAAGTAGTGATCAGCAACTTCTTCCGCCCCTAAAGGCAGGCCTGAACTTGGACTGCTCCCCCAAGGGAAAACTCACCAGTCAGATGTCTGGTTCCAGAAAGGGTTTTTCTGTCCTCCTTGGAGTCCACTGGAACACAAGTGGGGGGCCCGGTCATCTGGGCCTGATGAGGATGGGACACAGTAAATCACTGGAGGCACGCCTCTCCGTCATCAGGGGCTTGGTCAAGTGGGCCCACCCACCTGCTGCCATGCAGCAATGCCTCAAGGGGGCAACTTGGGCTCCGTGTTCTTGGTGAGGGAACCATTTTTATGTTTCAGAATTTACCAAGTGTCCAAAAAATACACAGGAATACCCAGCGACACAGGAAAAACCCATTTATTTCCAGATGTACTAGTACCGTGACTCAGGGGAGACTATTTCCAAATCCTGAGTAAACCAATATGGAGGAAGCTTTCTCTTTATACCCTTTGGTTTCTTTGTCCCCCATATATGGATCAGACTTCCGGACCTTTTGAGGGCTTTGCAAAAAGCCCCATGTGTTGGGATGGGGGCTGTGAGACCACACCTAAAGGCCTGGCCTAGCGCCATTGCTGATAACCCCCTCCAGGGGTTGTATATTGTTCATGGTTTATGGCCTCTGTAAAATGTGAGTATTTAGGTAAACAGGTCTTATGAGACCAGAAAATTAAGGAAGGGACAGTGACTAGACTATAGGCTAACAGGAATGTGCATTAGGGATACTAATTAACTAGGTACAGAGTTAGGCTGCTGGTCTCCCCCCAAAAAAATGTCTTATTTTCCTCATCAGCCCTATGCTTTTTTCCATGGACCCCAATTCTAAAAATTCCCTAAACCTGCCTATATCCCCCTAAAAAATTCCTCTTTCAAGGTGATATAATTTTGATTACCTAATGCTTTTCTCAAAATCATCAATAGTCTTCCATCTTTACAGTAAAAACAAAGACTACCTTTTCAACATCGTCACTCTCTTTATAATGTAACTGACAAAAACACACTCAAGCTCAATAAAATGAAACAAGCAAACTCTTAAAAAGCAAGAATATAATGCAGCGGGTTGTGTAACTGAGAAGTTTAGGGTGTATTGAGCACTCATCATGACTATATTCAGAGGCCTAGCTGAGGTCATTTTTTCTCTTTCCTTGTCTTCCTTCTTCAGCTTGTCTCAGCTTTATTTTCAGGCAATCTCTCTTCAGGTCCGGAGCATGATGACTGTCAGCAACTCCAATAGCCCTTCAACCAGCATCCCCAGGGAAAATGACTTTGTGAACTCCAGAAAAGAAATCCTATGGAGGACTTTAAATATTTCGCTTGAATCACTGTGACTAGAGATGGAGTTAATATGGTTTACCAAGCCCAAGGGCACATGATATACCTCTACACTAGATAAGGGGGCCCATCAGGATTTACACAAACAGTGGAGGCTGATGTAGTAAAAGCCTAGGATAGTTACCAGACAAAAGAGAGGTGAAAAAACGTCCTGGGCCGACTTAACCTACAGCCATAAGTATGGTTTGCCACATGCTGCTCCCAGGGTTTCTCTCATTCACTCCTTCCCAGTTCCTTCTATCTAGCAAAAGTAAATTATATGTTGTGAAACCACATCTTGTGCTTTTTCATCTCTGAGTCTTTGTTCCATTTGTTTATGCTATTTTGAGTTCCTTCTCTAAACCTGCCTGATGAAATATAAATTCTAGAAATGACCACATTGCACATATTAGATGCTTAATGAATGGTCATCAGAAGGGGTTGTTTAGGTAATTCATTACACATTCAGGACACAAGAAGATGCACAGACAGAGTCACTACCCTCCAAGAGCTTTTACTTATAAGGTTAAAGGGAACAATACACAAATCACCAAAGTATGAAACAAAACAGTGAATAAAAAGAGTAATGGGAATTCAGAGAAGGAAAGGATCAAGGGCTGAGGAGAGGGGGAAATTGACTTCAGGAAAGTCTTTGATAAGAAGGAAGTAGCTCTTAAGTAATTGAAATTCAGTGCTTATTTGTTTTGAATGAATAGATGAACAACTGAGTAAATTGATGTAAGTGAACAAACCAATAAAACACATAAAATTTAAATCACCCATAAAGGAAGGAAGGTTAGGTTTTTAGTTCAATAAGGTAGTGGAGTCAAAAACAATATGTTTTTTGTTTGTTTATTTGTTTTGTTTCGTATTTATTTAGAGGCGAACTGAGCATATTTGAAGAAGAGAAATGTGAAGTGGGATATATTAAATTCACTAAGAAAAATCCTGCTAGAGGTAATATTTAGGTTCAGAAAAAGTGAGGAGAATGAGATCCAGAAAATAAATGAAGTCTTAATGCCAAATCTTTTAAGAAAAAAATCTTAAATAGATTTAGAAAATAATAATAATAATAAAATGTTATAGGAAAATCCCCTTTTTAAAATGATTGGCTTAAATTTAAAATGGCAAAACTTAGTAGTTCAGAGTGGATTTTACTATTTATAATGAATAATTGTGTTTTGTTTTAAATATGCTCAATTATAATTCATGGACTACATTAAAGTAGCAAAATACTTCCTTATATAATATACAGTGCCTATTTCTTAATAATCTACTTTAGTCGAAAGTATAAAAGTGTTCTTCCAGTCATTTATGGAAAAATAGAGGTGTCAAGTGTCCATTACAGTTTTAGAAAATCAATATAAATATTTTTTGTAAAGGAAACAAGAAATGATTTAAGTATCTTCGTATTCAAGTTGGAGATAATTGCCCTCTCACATTTCTTTCTCGTTTTCTCTGTTTCAGAGAAATAAAAGGACTTATTTGATACCTAAAATAGTAATTACAATTTTTAAATTCATGAACCAGATTGCAAGCCTAAAGTAGCAGGTTCACATTTATTCTAGCTTTCTCACAATGGAAAATATATCAGAACTCTAAATCTGTGATGTAAATATGAAAAGGAATCTTTTAGATTTTACCTTAAATCTATATTCTTCTATGCTGAGATTTCTGTTTATTTATGTAACCGCCACTTAGAGCAAACTATAGCATTTTGATCACTAGAAGTATTAAATATTCGTTCCTAAGGTACAGGGAGGTAATGTGAAGCTTAGAAGTCTTCCCTAAGAGAAAATTTTCTCTTGTAAACGTTGCAAGGGGAGGGAGCAACCAGGTAAACCGTAAAGTTGTTACACTTGATGAGTAATGTGCACTGAAGGGCCATTTCATCATTCTGAGTCAAAGCTAATTTTTGCAGAGTCCAGAGAGATCTCATTTTTTTTTCAATTTGGTAAGAATTTCAAATATGGCCCTACCTCTGTATGTTCCTAATAAAATGCAATGTACAGAGGAGAAGGGAATGTGGAAACAATGCATTCCCATGAATTTTGCTAAGCATTTATTTCTCAGCTTATTTCTCCTGAACACCTCCTAGCACCCTGCCTGATGCGCAGGTTCAATAATTTGCATACCCGCACCCTACAGGTCTTACTTCATAGTGTTTTCTCTTCCCAGGGCATCCCCTTTCCACGCACGTCCTCCCCTTTATATTTCCCAACCCGGCATTCTCAAAAACATGTAGAGTTCAGCTCAAACATCCCCTCTTCCATGAAACTTCCTCCCTTCCCCCCCACCCCCCCTAAAATGGAAGTAATATTTTTTCTACTGAACTGCTCTGGCATTTCATCTGCAATACCCTTGTAGCAGACATTGCTATTTGATTCATAATGGTTTTATGCATTACTCATCTACCTATTTGTAAAGTGATATATCATTTCATTTTCTTTTTTTAAAAAAATTGTTAGAGTCCCTGGCACCTTGGTTATCTTGCACATGCAAACTCTTCATAAACATTTTTTAGTAGATGACTACATGAAAAATAAATACAGGCATACCCCAGAGATATTGCAGGTTCAGTTCCAGACCACCGCAATGAAGTGAGTTAATCTTTTTGCTGATGGAGGCTCTTAACTTCAATTTGTAAAAAACGCAACATCTGTGGAGCACAATAAAGTGCAATAAGACAAGGTCTGCCTGTATGTTAGAAAGAAGAGTAGTTAAGAGGTTATTGCCGTCATTCAGTGCAGCTCACACCCTGATACCAGGATGATGGTAGTACAGACTAGGGTTGTGACAGTGGAAATGGATGTAAGTGGAAAATTGTGAAAGCTATTCAGGTAATAGAATTGATAGGGCATGGTGAGAAAGGTGAGGAAGAGGGAGCATTCAAGATCATCTCCAGATTTCTTGCTTGAGAAAATGAGTAGCTGACTGTATCTACTGTTAAATTCTAAAGATAGAATGGTTTAGGGAGAAAAATAATTCATTTTATTTGGATATGTTGAATTTTAAGTACCTGTGAAGTTCAAGTGGATAAAACCAACCAGGTGGGTGATTATGGGTCTGAAGTCCAGGAAATCAGTGTGGATATATGTTTTGGAATTGTCAGCACATGCATGGTAACTGAAGCTGTACAAGTGACTGGGAGAGATCATTAGGGACAGTTTGTAAACAGGGAAGAGAACAGGCCTAGAACAACAGCATTTTTTGTTTTAGATAAAAAAGGAATCTGTAGAGAATGAAAGTGGCCGGGGGAAGGACTGGTGAAAAACATCAAATACTAGTGAGAGGGAGCAGAATGAGAACTGGATAGTGTCCAAGGGGGACATTGGTGGCCTCCGTGAACACATTCACTGTGGCACAGTCAAAGCAAAAGCTTGCTGAAATGTGTTTAATGGTCAGAGGAGAGAAAATAAAAACAGCAATCATGGAAAATTCATTCAAGAAATTTGATTGTAAAGAGGAGGATAGAGATAGATTTGTAGCTGAGGAGTGAACCTGGGTCAGAGGAGGTGTTTTTGTTTTACTTTTTTGTTTTTATTATTGGAGAGATTGATTTTGAAGTGTTGATGGGAAAACAACAAGTAGAGAAGGTCAGGTTAATGGTAACAGAGAGAAGGTTGATAAGGTTCTTGAGGAGGTAGAATGGCCATGAAACTGAAGCTAAGAGAGGGGAGATAAGTACAGGTCCAGGTAAACTTGTAAATTTGATGGGAAGTTAAAGGAGCTTCTGCTTGATGGCTTCTAGTTGTTAAGTGACATAATATTCAATATAGAGGGATGTTGAAAGTTAGAAACGGCAAAATAATATTTTAAACAGCATAAATACATATGGTTAATAGTCATTAAAACTAAAAACTAAATATAATGTCATTAACAGCCACATTTAAAGTTCCCTTTGTGTGTGAGAGAACAGACTTGACCATTTTATGAACTTAGGATGGTAAGGCTAGTGTGTAGAGCCTAATGTACAATGTATAAAGAAGTAAAGGTACAGGGCAACAAATACAAGGCTGTGACTACTTAGGTCTTATTCCATGCTTTGCCCCAGGAATAAATAACTGAGTGCAAACAAAGACACACATGAATTTAATTTTGTATATATACATAAATATAAATAATAGTAACAACAGACAACATCTATTAAGAGCTTTCTATGAGTCAGACACCATTCTCTTTATATGAGCTTTACAATCCTATGAAATAAGTGCTATTTACTATCTCCACTATATAGCCAAGGAGATTTAAACACTGAGCTTAAAGAACTTGAAAGAATTTGAGGAATCATGAATTCCCACAGAGGGAGAATTGTTGGGACTGGGATCTATATCTCTATCTATCTATCTATCTATCTATCTATCATCTATTCTATTCTCATTACCTCTGTGGTACAATTCCATGCACTATTTACTATGTATAATTATCCAAGTTGTAGTACTGGCTAAAGTATTTATTTGTGTTGTTAACCATACACTGTTTACTATGTACATTTGCCCAAGTTTTGTTACTAAATGGAAGTGTAAAATTGATCTCATCTAGATTTGTGGTCAAGAAATATAGGTTTATGTTCAAGTGCTCTTCCCACACCAAACTTAGTTCAGCAGCAAAATATATATTTTAAATGAAATGAAGCAGAGCAATTAATTTTGTGTCAACTTGAATGGGCCATGGGATGCTTAAATATTTGTTTAAACATAATTCTGGATATGTCTATGTAGATGTTTCCCTATAAAATGAACATTTGTATCAGTAGACTGAGTAGAGAGATAACCCTCCCAAAGGTAGATGGGTTTCAGTCTATTGAAGGCCTGGATAGAACAAAAAGGAAGAGTAAGAGAGAATTGTCTCTCTTTGCCTGACACTCTTCAAGCTGAAACATTAGTCTTCTCCTTTTTTCAGATTCTGACTTGGACTGGAACTTACACCATCAGCTTTTCTGCTTCCCAGGCCTTCAAACTCAGATTGAAACTCTGCCACCAAGCCTCCTCAGTCTCCCGTTTACAGGTTACAGATTTTAGGGCTTGTCGGTTTTCATAATCATGAATCAATTTCTTATAATAACTCTATATACATATATAAGCATATATACAGAAATAGCCAACAGAATATATATTTATTTATATATTTATTAGAGGCCCGGTGCACAAAAATTTGTGCGGGGGGGGGGGGAGGATGTCCCTCAGTGTGGCCTGTGCCCTCTCACAGTCTGGGACCCCTCGGGGATGACCACCTGATGGTTTAGGCCCGCTCCCCAGGGGATTGGGCCTACGCTGGCAATCAGACATCCCTCTGGCAGCCCGGGAGCCCTTGGGGGATGTCCATTTGCCAGTGGAGAGCAGGCCTAAGCTGCAGTCTGACATCCTTAGCGCTGCTGAGGAGGCAGGAGAGGCTTCCACCACCACCGCTGTACTAGCAGCCATCAGCCTGGCTTGTGGCTGAGCAGAGCTCCCCCTGTGGGAGCGCACTGACCACCAGGGGGCAGCTCCTGCATTGAGCGTCTGCCCCCTCGTGGTTAGTGTGTGTCATAGTGACCAGTCATTCCCAGTCTTTCTGCTGTTAGGGTCAGTTTGCATATTACCCTTTTATTATATAGGATAGAGGGCTGGTGCCTGGGTGGGAGCTGGCTGGTTTGCCCTTCAGGGTGGGGGTCCCCACTGGGGTGCCACTGGGGTGCCTCGCCAGCCTGGGTGAGGGGCTGATGATTGTTTTCAGGCTGGCCACACCACCTTTAGGGTGGGGGTTCCCCACTGGGGTGCCTGGCCAGTCTGGGTGAAGGGCTGAGGGCCGTTTTCAGGCTGGCCAAACCTCCCCAGCGACAGAAGCTCCCAGCCTCTCCTTTTTTTCTTTTGTTTTCTGGGATTTATTTACTTTCTATAATTGAAACTTTGTACCCTGGAGTGGAGCTCAGAGCCGGCCAGGGCTTGGCTTCCTCCATAGCCAGGGGCAACCCAAGGCTCCAGCTCAGTGGCCACGGCCTGCTGAAAGCAGGTATCTGGGGTTTATTTACCTTCTATAATTGAAACTTTGTTGCCTGAGTGGAGCTCAGAGCCGGCCAGGGTGGTGGGAGGGAAAGCCTCCTGCGCTCCAGCTCCGTGGCCACGGCCGGCTAAAAGCAGGTATCTGGGGTTTGTTTACCTTCTATAATTGAAACTTTGTTGCTTTGAGTGTAGCTTAGAGCCGGCTGCAGCAGGCGGGGAACCTTGACTTCCTCCATCACTGGAGCAAGCAAGCCTCCTGCTCATTCCAGCTCCGTGGCTGCCGGCCGCCATCTTTGTTGGCAGTTAATTTGCATATCTTGCTGATTAGCCAATGGGAGGCATAGCGAAGGTATGGTCAATTACCATGTTTGTCTATTATTAGGTAAGATGTGCATATAAAATTCACACACACACACACACACACACACAAGCACATATACAAACACATACACACACATTCTATTAGTTATGTTTCTCTGGAGAATCCCAAAACAAAGACTGATAACACATCTCCACTGGCCCAAAATAGAAAAGAAAAACACAGCAGTAAGGAGAGTTAAGGTCACAGGCCTGTTGGCTTCTAGATCTGGAAGAACTTAAGCAGCCATGAGATAGTCAGCTCCTGCAAATAAAAGGGACTAAAACATTACTACACAGCCAAGGACAAGAGACTGGTTCTTTTGTGCCATCAGGGATGAGAACTAATAAAAACAGTGACCCCTACCTACCTAGGTCTTCTATGAGCAGGGCAAGGGACAGCTGTGCCATCACTGGGTTAGAGATGAGTTGTGCAATATTGCTATATGTATATTAAGAGCTCCAAGTTACAAAAGTAAGATCTTGTTCTGAACTTGGGAGCCAGGGATAGAGGGACCAATAAAATTACTAGAGAAAGGTGATGGGCACACACACAGAGAAATAAACTTCTAAAAAAATAAATAAAAGGCTGCAAGTTAGCATCCTAAAGAATAATCAATAATATTGTTGAATTGTTGAAAATCAATTAACTAAAATTACAATAAATTGAAAATAACAGCAATCTAAAAATCATCTTACCATAAGTATACTTACCAGTAACATCACCATCATCAAAGAGATAGAGGAAGAAATGAAAACCTTAAAAAATAAGAATCAAAAATCAACAGCTATAAAAGAAGAGAAAAATATGAAAATAAGTAGTCTGGAAAAAATTATAAATGATAAAAATAACAAAAATGATTTTTAAAAACCTCCAGATTGGTAAATTCAGAGTTCATATTGAGGATCTCACCCCAAACATAGCAGGAAAAGAGCAAGATAATAAATATTTTAAAAATTTCAGCACCAGGTGCTTCTGCCTGTGCTTCAACATATGGAGTGTTGCGCCTTCCCTGAGAACAAGAACAAGCCTGAGAAACTGCAAAATAGAACCTCTCTTTAATCCATCAGAGAGCTAAGTTCACAGGGTAATTAGTAGGATGAGTTCCATGGAAAAGGGTCCCTCCAAGCAGAGACAGGGCATGAACACACTTCACTCGTGTTAGATAGTGTGAGGAGAGGAAGAGATGGGTGCCAGATGCACACAGGCAGAAAGAATTCAGCTAAAATGTTCAGGCAAATTGTGAGAGAAAAGACTCCCTGAGAGCCACGGACACTACGGGAATCCTCACCCACTTACAGTCTCTTCTCTACAGACTCCCAGGGGATGCTAATGAGAAAGCTTGCTGGCAGGGATGGTGACTAGAGGAAACTTCTCTCAGTGGTGTGGGCCTGGAGGAGGAAAATGTCCTTTCTGTGGTGAAAGCAGGAAGCCCTCGTCACTGGAGGAAGGGCAGCAAACTATCACCCCCAGAGCACAGTTGAAGACCCATTGCAGCTGGGAGATGGATAGAAAAAATTAGCCCTCTACTTCACACTATAGATGCTGCCAGAGATAAGTCTGCCAGCTTACTGGCAATTTCCCCCTGTAACAACATGGTTTCTATCTTCTGCTCTATTTTTTTAAATATATATATATTTTTTATTTCATAGGGGAAAGGACAGGGATAGAGAGACAGAAACATCAATGATGACAGAGAATCATTGATCAGCTGCCTCCTACATGCCTCTTACTGGCGATCCAGCTTGCAACCTGGGCATGTGCCCTGACCAGGAATTGAACCATGACCTCCTGGTTCATGGGTTGATGTTCAACCACTGAGCCATGCTAGCTGGGTTCTGTTATTTTTTAAAAAATAAAGATATAGTAATACATAAAGCTGTACGACTTCCTGGGCAGTATAACTTAAATTTATCTATCAAATAAAAAACCATGCAAGTTTTGCTGAATAATGTTGTTCTCACTCTCGAGGCAATCACCTTCTTCACAGTTGTTGTATAATAACCCTTGGGCTTTTACTATCATTATTTTTTTTAATTATCAATAATTTTAACATCAATGATGCAATGATCACCTACCTTCTTATCAGCCTGCAGACTTACCGAAGTTTATGTGTTCTATGATGAATGTGAAAATAAAATATCCCTCCTCGTTTCAAAAATTTATTAGAGCATTTTGAAAAAGCTGATCACTGTCCGAAGAGGATGCTGTTCTACTGCTGACATGATGGCAGGCCACACATTTCTCCAGACTGTCCCTCAACCTGACCCTGAACAGAACTCCAGGCCTACCTCCCCAGCGCCTTCCTCCTGATAACAAGAGGTTAGATGTACTGCACTTCTCTCCTGCTGAAACGGTTACTATAGCCTCATCATTCAAATGCGTTATTATATCTAAATTGCTGCATTGTTTAGGAATTAAGTTAAATAATGAGGTAAGAATTCAGGAGCAAATGAATGCCTACAACCACCTCTAATGAACTGCAATTAAAGACTATTTTTATCCAAGTTCAATGCCCTCAATAGCTTGTGCAGAGTATTGAGTAACTAGATTACACCTGGAGGTTAAAATCTCAGGAGCCAAATATTTTCTTGCTATTGTCTATAAAGAATTCACCATAAAAAACATACCCCACCCCCCAAAAAATCTTAAACCAACCACACCAAACAAAAACAGCAGACAAGTAGAGGAACATACTATCTGTATGCTGAATCTAATAGCCTCATCTCTTTCTGAGATGACAGCCTCAAACACTACTGTTACACCTATGTCACTTACCACTTTTACCCTTGGTCACTGGGTAAATGCAAGCCTCTGTTGGGAACTACTGTGTCAAGCCCTCCATCCACACACAACTTTGTGATTTCTTCCTTTGGACTTTTTTTAAAGTTGATTTTCCTGTGAATCTATCCCAATGCTCTCAAGAACCCTTGTTCTGTGGCAAATATATTTATTTATTTCACCGAATGCTTCCTTAAACTTCCTGCACTAACAAAACCCAGTAGGGACATAGTTTCCCCTAAAGACCTGTCAAGTACTGCCTGTTTATACTCATGTGCCCTGGTTCCGTGACCTAAGAGAGCAAAAGGCACTTCGGCAACCTCTTAGCTCAACATTGCTAACTCCAGATCTCTTGAGTGCAAACTCTTTCCTGATTTGATGTGTAATATTTGGTACCACTCTTCTTTGCTGCTGTCACCCATGGACCCATGGACCTCTGGTCATTTGCCTCTGTTGAACATTTGATAAAATGACGCATGATTTTCCTTTTCATCACAACCCTGCCCTCATCATAGGGACCTTCAAATTTTGCTTGAAGAACCACCAAGATTCTCAAAAATGCTTCCAGGATTGAAAGTTCTAGAGCAATACTGTCTTATAACAATTATCCATAAGCTTATGGTATTTTAAAGCAATTATTACATACCAAGAGGGTCCATTTCTTTTCAAAAAGCGATCTATGTATGAATGTTTATAAAAACTACAAATAGTTACATTGTGCATGTGCACTCCTCTTGAAACCCTTTGCTAAGCGGAGAGGGGAGGGCGGTTAAAGGAAATAGTCCTGTCTCAGGTCTTTTGCATTCATTTCCTCATCGTCCAGTGCTGCCATCTGCTGACCTCTTCTGCATCCCACACTCTGTATGTCCTGTATTAGATCAGAGCCAAGGTTATTAATTTTAATAGAAGCTCTCAAACTCCCTGGATAGAGCTGCCTTACATTCGGACACTTTGGAGGTTTTATCTGTGGTCTTTCTATAACCTGTAGCTACTCCATTGTCTGCATAATTCTGGGATTTAAAATGTACTCTTCTTCCAAAAGCTCTGAAAAATGCCCATCTCAGCCACTTAGTGCCTGGGAATGGTCCTTCTGCATGACATGCTCTCTGCGTTCTGTGCCTTCTGACTCCTTCTGGCCCTTCTATGCCGTGCCGCAGCTGTAAGAGGCCTGCTTATTAGTTCTCTGGCAGGAAGATGGCAGTTTGGTCCATCTCTGTTCAAAATAAGCTTCTCCTTTGAGTCCCACCCCACAAAGGCTTCCTGTCTGAACAGAAAACCAGAATCCAAATTACTTGACCACAACACCTGATACTGCTTCCGGCCTCAGTTACCAGGGTTGTACTGCTCAGCTTTTTGTGCTCACTTTCTGCAGACAACAGGCAGGAATTCCTGTGAGAAAAAGCATTTCACAGTCCTAGTGTCATACTTTCCTGGGTGATTAGGAAGAACAAAATCTGACTTCTGAGTTATGGGTCTGAATCGCTCAAGTATTATTTTGACATTCACATGGTTAAAAGAAATCAACTATGCATCAATTCAAATATCACAGGGTTCAACATGTGTCCATAAAAATATTTCACCTTTCCAGTGAGTTTGGGCCAGACCTTCAAATTTGCTCACAGAGAACAATTCATATGCAGAATGGCTGGTGCCAGCATATTTCAAAGTATGTTCTGGATCCCTCTTCAAATCCACGGATCACAAGCTCTGTGGAGTGGGGCCTGGGGATCTGCATTTTCAATGTGCTAAACAGGTAGTCCTTATGCACTAAGTTGAAAATCATTGTGCACATGAAGGCTCCATCAATAGCTCTACTGTGGCTATGCATTAGCATCCTCTGCAGAGCTTTTAAAAATATACAAATGTCTGTTCTCCACCCCAGACCTACATTGACTCAGGGCTCATGCTTATCAAATGCTTCTGATAGAGAACTACAGTCCTGAACATCTACAAGAGATTAAAAATAATAGAAACCATTTATTACACACTTGATAAGCAAAGTACATGTTAGCATATCATTTAATTCTCACAATGATCATATGGGATTGGAAATATTGTTAAGCATTTACTATTGTTGCCATTTTTCAATAGGTAACTTAGAGATCCTACAGAAGTCACACACTGAGGAAGTTGTAGGACTGGGATTAGAACCGATTCCGTCTGACTCTCTGAGCTGACCTGCTCTTCTTCTTCACTGTCACACACAGCCATGGCCTCCCTGCCATCGGGTGCTTACAGCCACCGTTTTAAGCGTGTGCACAGATTGTCTTCCCTTATTTTGCTTTTCTCCTGTTTGGTTTCAAAATTAGCACAATCTTCTTATGTTTCAGTTCTTTATTTTTTTCTTGGCAATTGTTGATGTAGAATTAATTCCCTGAGGCACCTAACTGATATGCCACTTGTGCACAGAGCATTTCATGAGAGGAAGAGGCTTACTGTAATAGATGATGGCTTAGCTTGTCACCAGAGAGAGTCTTCACCCACAAGGGGATTCCTCCCTTGATTATTGATTACTCCTCGTCCAGTGAATCAGGCAGGGTGCTCCGCATGTGTGTTCCTTTAGCAGGCTTTCTCTAACTGTGTCTTCCCTGTCAACCCGTGTTATTGCAATGATACAGTTGGACTGTTCTGCCAGATTATGAGCTTCTGAAGACAGGAGGTGGTGTTGCTTAGTTCCTCATGCCCAAGGCTGACAGACTGAAGGCCTTCAGGACAGTGTGTTGAGAAGCACATGGCTTGGCGCACCACCTCCACCACACGTCCACCATATTTATGTATACACTTGACACTAAACTTCTCAGAGTCTTTACTCCTCTGTCTGTAACACAGGAACAATAATATGTATCTGTTAGGCTTGCAGGGAAGTAACGCACACAAATCATGTGATGCTGTTACAAACACATAGAGTGGCTATTATTGCAATATAGTATACAATAAAATGGTCATTCATCCATTCTTCACTGAGCGCCTACCATTTATGCCAAATACTGTGATAGATGATATCAATATAGCAACGATGAGCAATATAAAGCTCATACGACAGTATGGGACATTGATATAAGAAAAACTACACAATTTTTAATAAATTACATGAATAAAAAGATAAGAACAGAAGAAAGGGTGATTTGAAAATATATAATAATAGCAGATAACTTCATCTGAGGCAGAGCAGAGAGTCACAGAAGCCCTCCTGAGAAAGCCAAACTTGATCCTTCTCTTTTTCTTGGCAAATTAGGAGACAGCATTAAGTCCCAGGTAGAGAGGAGAGAAGAAAGATTCAGAAAATTGAAATAATTATGGCAGGTAATGGAAAAAGGTCTGACTGTAAATGATAATAGAACTCCCAGACAGTACTGAGGAATCAGTTCATGGTGGACATGAATTCATGGTGAGAAAAAAATCTTAATTGCATGGTTTTCTCAAGGACTTAAGAAACTAGAAAAAGTGAAGTTGTTTAGTTGTGTTCATTCAGGTTTCCAGATTGGCCAAGAAAGTGGTAAAGGGTTTCAGAATATTGAGAAAAGGGTGATTAAAATTATGAATCATGTACTCTTGATTGGATACAGATGAAATTAACAACAATAGATGACTGACAGGAATGCTGAGAGAGGCATTATCTGGAAGTCCCGATGAGATCAGAAAGCTTATAATGGAAGTAGATGAGCAGATAATTTGAATTTAGGAAGTTGTCATTTGAAAGTGTAATGCTTGAATTAGGTAATTCACAGATGGATCAGTCTGGGGGAACACCAATCAAGATTGTGATCATGGAAATTGGGTGACTGAGGTGGAGAGATGGAGAATTTCACTGAGCTCCTGGAGGCTTGGAGAGTGGAGCACTGAAGCTTGTCTGGACTTGCACAGTGATCCTTGCCATTACTATTACATAGTGAAAAGGAATAATCAGGAGGTTAATAACAGCTATGCAGGGGAGAGAAAATGAGATCATATGGGAACAAGGAGTTAGGCAGAATGGTCTGGAGGCAACTAATAGGAGCAAAGAAGACACCAGCACCACCTGAATTTAGTAGAGCGTGTGTTGTCCTGGGGGGGGGGGATGGGGGGGAGAGAGCGGTAGCCAATTTTAAGTTAGGAAAAGAAAGTCGAGATAATATTCTAAAAAGGTTCAGAACATAAAGGAATATTTTGATCATGGAGTCCTGGGGGCTTAGGAAAAAAGAGGGAATTAAAAAAAATTAGGTGAGGGAAAAATTACACACTTTTACATAGTTTATGTGTGAAAAAGATAGGTGAAAGATACTTGTACTTGACAAAAACAGCAAAGTTGGCAATGGAGATTTCACCCTATTCCTGCCTTGGACAATGGAGGATACTTTAACCGAACCAACTCAACTGCAGCCCAATCGAAAGCCTCAAGTTTTGGGCTTAGGACCTAAGCCTTAGGTCCAGACCTTTCTTTTTCATTTTGTGCCTTACTTATTTGACAAATATCTACTGAGTGCCTGCTATAATCCTGGCCATGTTATATGTGATTGGAATACATCAATGAACTAAACCCACAAAGAGCCCTGCTCTTAGGGCGTTTATGTTTAAGAGAGGTAAGGCAGAAAATAAACAAGCAGCTATACATAACAAATAAGAACATCGCATAGTATGCTAATAAGTGATGGGTTCAATGGAAATGAAAAACACAGATCATAAAAGTGGCGGTCATATGTGACAAGAAGAAGGGTTAGAGTGGCACAGGGTGGTCAGGTGAGGACTCGATGAGATAGTGAACAAAGCTTAAAGGAGATGATGGAATGAGCCGTGTGGATACTTGAGAGAGGCGCATTCCAGGCAGAGGGAGCAGCCATTGCCATCACTAAACAGGCCTGCGCCTGGTTCTATTTTAGGAAGAGCCAGAGCCATGTGGTTAAGCAGAATGAGGAAATGAGACATCGGAAAATCAGAACTTCTCTAACTTTAATGTGCATCCAGATTACCTGGCGATCTTGTTAGAATGCAGTATCAGCCCGAGGCGGTTTGGCTCAGTGGATAGAGAGTGTCAGACTATGAACTGAAGGGTCCTAGGTTTGATTCCGGTCAAGGGTATGTACCTAGGTTGCAGGCTCGATCCCTGGCCCTGGTCAGGGCACATGTGGGAGGCAACCAATCAATGTGCCTCTCTCACATCCATCTTTCTCTCTCTCTGTCTCTCCCCCTCCCTTCCACTCTCTCTAAAAAGAAAAAAATGCAGTGTCAGCTTTAGTAAATGTGGCATGACGGCTAAAATTCTGTATTTCTAACCAGGTGACAAAGGTGCTGCAGGCCCATGGCCCATGCTTTGAATAGCAAGAATTTAAATGACTCTCACTTTGGAAGAGTGAGAAAGTAATTAAATTATGGAAGTACAATATTGTTGTGGCATGGTATTAAGGACTTACCTGAGGTTTCTGGTCATGAGCTTAACACAGTGTGGCTATGTGTTTTCTTTAACCACATTCATCTGTATAGAGACAGGCACAGAATTGGTAAGAGTTGGATTTAATCAGGGTGGTAGTTTTGCCATGATGAAGAGAGAGAATCTAATGGAATCAAGCATGTACACAGGCAGTAGTATAATGATTGACCATGGGATGAATATGGGTAATGACGTGGCTGACAAATCAGAGGCCTTGTGGCCCTTCACAGCTAACAGGGCAGTGGACTTAAGCCATAGTTATTAAACATGTAATCTCACCCCCTCATTGGGTCAGTGGTAGCTTCAATAGTTTAATGGAGAGAGAGTAATTTCAAGGCAACTTGCATTGATGTGTCAATGATGTCAGGAAGTTTGTGCTATTGATGTATGGATGCTGTTAACACACATACACACACAGTAATATGCTATATTGTTAGGAAATGGAAATTTGAGATTTAGGAAGTAACCCATCATATTGTCTTTTTATTGTAGTTCTGGTCACCACTGTTTGACTATCTGCTGTTCACAGCCTTTAATTACTTCATGAACGTGTAGTCACTACTGTGGCTACAAGCAAACCCATCACGGACTCTTTAAAACTTATTTACCCACCACTACAAAAACTTACTGAAGGCTCAAGAGAAAACCCCAAAGCCCGAGGTATAGACCATCACACAGAACTCTTCCCTCTTTTTCCTTAGGTCTCAGTTGGTACTCCATATTGCTCTCTGGTTCCATTACTGGTATTCCTACTGATTTTGATCTTGGCCTCTGATTCTTGAAAACAGCATTTTTCCTACTTCTCCACTCATCTACGGCATCTAGATCTCTTGTACTGCAGATTTTCTGGGTTAGCTTGCCCCTCTGGCCTTATTATAGTTTTAATTAGAATTCCAAGATTCAGTTACTGACCACTCCTCTCCTCAACCTCATTTTCCCCAACAAGATGGAGAGAAAAGATGCTCTCAGTTTCTATTGCTCTCTTTCCTCCCTTCTTATCCATTTGTTTTCCTTAATATAATGCATGTTACTCTTTCTCACACAAAATAATTCCATTTCTTTATACTTTATTCTTTCTTTTTTCCTCTTGAAGAAGTAATCAGTTATATCATGAAGCTGTAACTTTGGGGTCTTCATATTATTCAGATTTGTTCATTTGTTTATTTCAAGTGTCTACAGGGAACAATTTTGCATGATAAATGGAAGGAAATGGACAGAGCTGATACTGTGTGTGCATGTTTTCTCCAGTTGTCTTCAGATTTGGACCAAAGCCTGAGATTTAAGGATGCCTGGTCTCCAGATAGCCAGCTTTACTGCAATAAGCAAATTGTACATAGAGATTAACACTAATAGCTACCATGGGAAATAACATTAACTCTGCAATTAAGACAAAAACTTTATATACATAAGGAAATGGGAAGGTTCTTTATGAAATCATAATCTTTTTTTTAAAAAAAGCTGGATGGCACTGAGAGATCTTTCAGATAAATCCTGAGATGAGAAAAATTAAATATGTTCTTATCAATATATGTTATCACCTCCATCCCTTGGGGGCATTTACTACCAGCTATACTGGAATGATAGAGATGAGATATTCATTAATTCACATATCTATTGATATGACTTTAAAACAATGTTTACATTTCTCTGTCTCTACAACACTTGGTTCACAGCTTTATTATTCTGCTTTTTACTCAAAGCATATCTGGAGGTACAAGAAATAAGACCCGGAGAAATAAAGTTTCTCTCTGAATGTTTAGACTATTTAAAAAACACATAATTTGAGGAATTATTTCTCCCTGAAATAGTTAGTTGTAGTTTAATAGTAAAAATAACCTGTACAAAAAGAGAATTTTAAAAATCTGTTTTTTTTTCCCCTGAAGACTCTAAGCAGTGTAGCATAGATATTACAAATGTGTCAACTTTAGAATCAAACTGGGTTCAAATCCTGGTTTTTCCATTTTCTGACCATAAAGTAAGCAAATTACTTAACCTCTCTATGTTTCATTTTCCCTAACTATAAACTGAGATTATTGCCTGCCTCACAAACTTGTGTTAAGGATTAAATATATAACCCACACTAAGTGCAATGTAAGTCTTCAATATTATTATTGACTAGAGGCCCGATGCACAAAATTTGTGCAAGAGTAGGCCTTCCTTCCCCTGGCTGCCGGCACCAGCTTCCCTCTGGCACCCAGGACCCGGGTTTCCTTCATAGCCCCAGCTTCATCCAAAAGGTCATCTGGAAGGACATCCAGTCTAATTAGCATATTACTCTTTTATTATTATAGATAATTTGAAAGGGGAGTGACTGGAAAGGTAATGTGAATATTCTGATCATGGCAAAAGAACATCTGCAGTGATTTATTCATCAGTATCCAGGTCATTATTTCCTTGTTTGAGAGGTTGATCATCACCCTCAACTGCACTTATAGTGTCCAGTTTCTAGACCTACAAGGGTGACCAACACACTCTGGACTAGAGTAAGTGGGCTTATGCCATCAATCCTGTAGTCCCCTCACCTGATGACCCTGTACATGCTGAAGTTCTTCCATTCAACACACACTATGCTACATTTCGTATTCACCTGTCTGCATTTCTATGCTGCATTTCTTATTCACCTGTCTGCCTTCCACATCAGATTCTGGGCTCCCCAGGACAGGGACCAAACTTATTTTATGTTGGTGTCACCATTGGACAAGAGTGCTATTCTTATATTTGAATAGAATTTGAATACTGTGCTGGAAGATAAACATCTTACAGACAGTGCCTATAACTTATTTATATTTGAAGTGCTAGGTTATAATGCAATGCCTAGTGCACAGTGGGCACTGAGTGGCTGCTGGTCAAACCTGACTAAATAAATGTTGAGGGGCTCTAACCAGTTTGGCTCAGCGGATAGAGCATCGGCCTGCGGACTGAAAGATCCCAGGTTCGATTCCGGTCAAGGGCATGTACCTTGGTTGTGGGCACATCCCCAGTAGGAGGTGTGCAGGAAGCAGCTGATCGATGTTTCTCTCTCATCGATGTTTCTGACTCTCTATCCCTCTCTCTTCCTCTCTGTAAAAAAATAAAATAAAATATATATTTAAAAAAATAAATAAAAAAGAAATGTTGAGGGTTTTTTAATGATAAATCTAGACAATTCCAAGGCATAAGTATCAGAGTTTCATAGTGTTCAGTTGATAAGGGCTCATTGGCACAACAGCTCACAGAAAGAAACGAGATTAACCTTTTCTTTCTTAAATGAAATGAATAACATTATTCACAGATGTCAATCATTTCATTTTAAAAATTAAAAAATATGAAAGTAAGATATGTTTTTGTGATATTTTTTATGTTTTTGTCATATTTTTAAGAATAAAAAGTTCCTCACTATTTCCCATGTTTATCCTATCTAATAAAGAGATAATATGCTAATTGACCCTCATGCTGTCGCAGATGGCAGCACCCATAGCCAATAAGGAGGGAATATGCTAATTGACTGCCCCGCCCTCAAAGATGTTGACGCCCACAGTCAATAAGGAGGGAATATGCTAATTGACTGACCTGCCCTCAAATATGGAGGTGCCCAGTTCCTCAGCCCCGCTGGGGTGACAGGCGCACGGCAAGATGGCCCCAGCTACTCCATGTGCCTGCCTCCAGAGTCCCCCAGTCCCCTCAGCCCTCCCGCTGCCCAAGGCCAGCCTTAGGTGCAGACAAGCCTCAAATGGTGGCTGCCCCACTGCCCAGGGCTGGCCCAAGGCGCAGGTAACCAAGGCCAGTGTAGGCTTGTGCTGCCGGCAGTGGCAGCAGCAGAGGTGTGATGGGGCATCGCCTTCCCCTGATTGCTGGGTCGCCTCCCACCCCTGAGGGCTCCCAGACTGTGAGAGGGGGCAGGCCGGGCTGAGGGACCCCCCCACTCCAGTGCATAAATTTTCATGCACCAGGCCTCTAGTATTATAATAAAATGACTTTTACATGTCAGTGATTCCTTATGAAAATAAAAATAGGGATTTATGAGGTGACATTTCACAAACTTTCAATGAAACAAATATTAAACCACCAAGCAACCTGAAACAAGCTTCCCTTGTTTCGTGTTTTCTGTGCAGAAATAGGTTTTTGCAGAGGCAGGAAGCATAGGGAGAGGGGACAGGTCATTTCTTAAGTTGCACACTGTTCCACGCCATAGATTTTATTACGTTGATAACTCCCACCTCAAAATCTTCCAGCTCAAGTTCTGTTTCATAATCAGAATTTAAGAATCCATTCATCTGCTTTTATGCACTGTCTGTTAAAGGACTGAAGTCATCTCTGGTCAAGCACTGAACAGATCTTAAAATCTTAGCGAACACCAGCTTTAATACAAACAACTGGGAGGGATGCTTGGGAAGACCAAAACGACCATTCAAGGGTTACACTCAAGAACAGAGGGATTTCTTTCTTGAGAATTGATTAGACTTTTGAAAGGTAGGTAGAAAGCAAGACTTAACTTGCTGGGTGCCGTTCTTTGGACCGCGATGTCCAAGTAATTCCTAAGACATGTAATATAGACAAATAATTAGTATCCATGCCACAGTACATCCTCTTTTAGTCAATGATGGCTCTGAAGCAGTTTTCATTGGTGAATAAAGAAGCACTTAAACAGAAAGAAAAAAAACACACACACAAAATTTTACTATGTGAAGTTACTTGGCTTGCATTCTCATGTTCAGTTATTTTATTCCAAACATTTGAAACAAATAGAAGAAGAGAATAGAAAGAATCACAGGAGTTGAAATGATTTCTTTGAGTCAATTATAACTGAAAAAGAATTTTGCTCATATTTTGAAAATTGCAGACATTACTTTTCTTGTAAGTTTTACCACATAGTTCTTAGGGACACATGATCCCAAATAAAAGCTACTGTGATCTAGTAATGGCCCTTCAAAGGATGTCCACATCTTCACCCCTGAAACCTGTTATCTTACATGGAAAAGAGACTTTGCAGATGTGATTAAGTTAAAGAACTTGAGATAGATAGATTCTCCTGTAACAGCCAGGTGGGTCCTTATATAGGAAAAAGTGTAATTACAATGGTTTTTATATAGGAAAAAGAGAGGCAGGAGAGTCAGAGTCAGGAAGCAGGTGTGACAGTGAAACGTGGGGTCTGAGTGATGTCACCATGAGCCAAGGAATGCAGGTGGCCCATAGAAGCTGGAAAAGGCAATAACATGTATTCCTCTAGTGAATCCAGAAGGAATACAAGGAATACAACTCTTCTGACACCTTGATTTTAGCCATAGTTTAGATTCATGACCTCCAGAAGTGCAAAATAATACATTTGTATTATTTTAAACAAACAAATGTGTGGCAATTGTTATAGCAGCAATAGGAAACTAACACAGATGCTATAATTAAAATTTAGATTTTGGTGAAACTGTAAAATTAGGTTTCTGGGTCCTGAGAGGTTGTCCAGGCAAAACAGGAATACTGAAGTGATCACACTGATATAATGGGTCACATGGAGCAGTCGTACAATCAAAGTTCATGTAGAACTAGGGAGGGTGCTAAAAGTAGTTCCCCTAAAAGTAATTCAAGGGGCACGTATGAAAAAAAGGAAAGTTAAAGTTCCAAATTCACCCAAGTTTGTGAGACTTTACAATAATTCATATGCAATTTTTTCTGAGAAACAGAAAAATATTACTATCTTCTAGCATCTTTGACTTTATATTGTACCATCTAACTGAAAAACAAACATTTTATACCTACCTTTTAATTATTGTTCATCAATCTTCATCTTGGTTTGTCTCACACAATACATACCCACTATATCCTGAAATTACTATTTCCTGGTTTGACACAAGTTCAAAGTGAGTACATAAAGAGAGCAAAATTATACAACTTGGATTCAGCAGGTCAAACATCTCAGGGAAAACACAAAAGATCTTGAAATTTTTCATCAGAAACATACATGAAGGACTATGCCCAAATTATAGTATACTAGAGGCCCAGTGCACAAATTCGTGCATGGGTGGGGTCCCTTGGCCTGGCCAGTGATTCTGGCTGCACTGGAGGGGGCCACGGGAGGTTGGCCAGCTGACCTGGATTGGGGCTGATGGGGACTGGCTGTCCAGGGGGAGGGACTATGAGAGGTTGGCCAGCAGCAAGAGGTTGGCTGTGGGAGCACACTGACCACCAGGAGGCAGCTCCTGTGTTGAGTGTCTGCCCCCTGGTGGTCAGTACGCATCATAGCGAGCAGTCGACAGGTCATTCGGTCACTGAGGCTTTTATATATATACTAGTGGCCTAGTGCACGAAATTTGTGCAGGGGGGTGTCCCTCAGCCTGGCCTGCACCCTCTCCAATCTGGGACCCCTCGGGGGATGTCCGACTGCTCAATCCCTGTGGGATTGGGCCTAAACCGGCATTCGGACATCCCTCTTGCAATCCAGGACTGCTGGCTCCTAACCGCTCACCTGTCTGCCAGCCTGATAGCCCCCAACTGCCTCCCCACCAGCCTGCTTGCCCCAAACTGCGCCCCCTGCCAGCCTGTTTGCCCCCAACTGCCCAGCCCCTCCTGGCCTCATGGCCCCCAATTGCCCTCCCCTGCTAGCCTGCTCACCTCCATCTGCCTCCCCACCAGCCTGATCACCCCCAACTGCCCTCCCCTCCTGGCCTGATCGCCCCTAACCATCTCTGCCTTGGCCCCACCACCATGGCTTTGTCCAGAAGGATATCCGGAAGGTCTCTCAGAAGGTCTCCTGGTCTAATTGGAATATTACCCTTTTATTAGTATAGATAGAGGCCTGGTGCACTGGTGGAAGCTGGCTGGTCTGCCTTGAAGGGGGTCCCAGATCACAGTGGGGGTCCCCTTTGGAGGTTGGGCCAGCCTGGGAAAGGGGCTGATGGCTGTTTGCTGGCTGGCCATGCCTCCAGCAAGGTGAGGGTCCTTGCTGGGGGCGTGGCTGGCTTGGGCGAGGGGCTGAGGACCATTTGCAGGCTGGCCATACCCCCATCAGGGTGAGGGTCCCCATTGGGGGTCGTGGCTGGCCTGGGAAAGGGGCTGAGGGCCTTTTAGGGGCAATTTGCAGGCCAGCCAAGCCCCCGGCTTTGTCCAGAAGGACATTTGGAAGGTCTCTGGAAGGTCTCTCAGTCTAATTAGCATATTACTCTTTTATTAGTATAGATAGATTAACCTGGGCCTATGCCCTTTGTTATTAACTTTTCAGATATAAGCATGCTGAGCTTTATTTTGCCTTTCCTTATGTAAATTACAATGGTTAAAATACACCTTTGACTTAGCTGACCTTGGGTTTAATCCCAGCTCTCCCATCTACCAAAACCTTGCTTATCTGCCCCTGAAGTTACTTAACATCTATCTGTACGCTTTAGTGTCATCATCAATAAAGCAGTAATAATAATATCTTGCTCATCATATTGTTCAAGGATTTAATGAAGAAATATATAAAACAGCAGAGAGTTTAACATAAAGCCCAATTAAAAGAGGATAACATAACATTCTTAGTTATTTCATTCACATCAAGAGAGCTGAATCATTAATGACTATTCACTGTATTCTAGTAATAAATTACTAAAAAAAAATGTCTATAACACATTTTGTCAAAGGAACTTAAGTTATAAATTGAATTTTATGATACCAAGGTCTGCCAGTTCTTTCTTGCCATTAATCTAATTACCTGGCCAGGTGCAAAACAAAACAACAAAAGAAGAATGGAGAGTCTCAATGTTCTTATCTTTGGAAAATTGTGGGGATTTTTTTGTTGTTGTTCAAGTTTAAACATGTTTCCTTTCTATCCCTTTATCACAGTTATTTGGTGATTTGCCAATATGAACTTTATGAAAAATCCACTAGATATACTTATTTCCTGCCTGATCTGCATTTTTATGGCCCAGTTTTTATACTTTTATTTTAATACTTTATAATGATAATATTTGTAGGTTGCTATCCCCAATTAAACTTCTCCTTTAGAGAAGACATTAGTCTTTTTTTAATTATTGATTTCAGAGAGGAAAGAAGAGGGAGAGAGAGATAGAAACATCAATGATGTTTATTGGCCAATCCTATTAAAACACTTTGTCATTAAAAGGCTATGTATGTACACTAATTTATCTTTATGGGATTTTATAAAAAGCACTGGGGCCAATATTTTTTCAAAATAGATCAACAGCTGTCAGAGGGGAGGGAACTAGGGACTGGGTGAGAAGAGTGAGGGATTAAGCAAAGGAAAAAAAAAGACTCATGGAAACAGCAGTATGATGATTGGGGGTAAGGGAGGTAGAAGGAATGGGGATAAGGGAGGTAAAAGATGGGAAAGAGGGGATAAATGATGAGGAAAGGAGATTTGACTTTGGGTGGTAAACACATAATACAATATATAGATGATATATTGTAAAATTGTATACCTGAAGCCTGTATAATTTTATTAACCAATGTCAACCCAATAAATTCAATTTAAAAATAGGTCATCAATTACCAATAAGAGTCTATTTTATTTAATTACCATACCTGTCAATTGATATTTTGAGCATTAGCAAGCATGCAGCAAACTTGTGAAGTGGGGAGAAAAATTTAAAAGTGGAAACCTTTACTTAAAAATCTTTATTTTGATGCAGACAAGAATGAAACTATGGTTGCCAAGGGAAAAAATGCATAAAATTGCATGTGGTTGAATGCATAATAGACCTTAACAATGCTAGCTATTTAAGTAACAACTTGGAAAACATATTAAAAAGCAGCAGAAATAAAAAAAATAAAAAAACTGCTTTCCTCCTTTGAAAACTACCTAGATTACACTTTTCTTGTAAAAACAGTAGAGGATGTGCCACCAACTAAAATGAAAGCTTTGTTTCTTCTCTTTCTCTTATGGGTTCTCAATTGATGGATAAAATATTTTGGGAAGCAAAGCCTAAGAAAGCCAAAATTACTAGGTTGATTTTGTTCTTGAAAACCATTTTGTGTAGAAAAGCTAATCATACTTTGGCAGATATAAGGCACCTCATTTGAAGTTGGTTCATGCCACTAGCAACTACTGTTACCTGGCAATACACATCAGAGGTTTTTATTGTACTAGAGGCCTGGTGCACGAATTCATGCAAAGGTGGGGTCCAGCCAGCCACCTTGATCAGGGCAATCGAGGCCAATCAGGCGAGGCTGCTGGGGAGAGTGGCCGTGGGCAGTTGGTGGGATGGCCCCACCCCATGGTTGAACTCCCTGTTGAAATCCCCATCGAGGGGACAATTTGCATATTAGCTTTTTATTATATAGGATTAATCAATGAAATGAACTGACATTTAGAATGTGCATATAACAGGCCTGGTGACTTTCTCCTTATAATCAAAAGATTCTAAAGGTATTTGAAATAAAAATGTCTTCATTGTTTCATTTTTTAATTTAGAGGTCAAAAAACTTTTCCTTTAAAATGACATAACAAATGTGTTGTGTGGGTTTTTTTAACCATTGAGGTCCATGTATGTCCTTCTCCTCTTACTCCTTCCCCTCTTCCTCCCCCTCCTTGTTTTTCCTTCTCTTTCTCATCTTTTAAAATTTAAAATTCTCTTTAAATTGGACTGGATCTGGCCCACAGGTATCACATGCTGACACCTGAAATAATTAGTTCAACAAGTAATTTTAGGCAATATGGCCACTGCTCTCGTACATCTTACAATCTACTGGCAGAAACAGATGAATAAAAAATCAGTTAGTGTGTCTGGTGCCATGATGTAGTACAGTTTGCTATACTTAACCCAAACCTCAAAAGTGAGCCAATTTGTGACAAAATTATTAATAGAAAGAGGTGGGGGTTAGAGGTGAACACTTTCTAGGGAGAGAGAACAACTTGTAAAAAGGCCCTAGAGTCAGAGTTTAGTATAATTGAGGAATCAGAAAAATTTTACATGGCTTATAATACTGAGAAGAGAGACTCAGAAACAGAACATGCAAGACCTTATATGCCATGTAAAAACATTTAATCTTACAGGCAATGAGGAGGCACTAAAGCAATTTAATAAAGGATACAAAGTGAGCAAATTTGGATTCTTAAAATATCCTTTTGGTTGCAAAGGGAGATTGAATTGGAGAAATTCAAGGTAGGAGGGAGGTCACCATTTAGGAAGTAGTAGCAGTTAATATACAGAAATTAGCTCAGTTTGAGTAGCTAAATATGGAAGGATTAAAGTTGAAATCCCATTTCTAAAAATCACTCTCTTGACATCTACAAAACCTAACAAATGATATTTCCTCACTGACTTGTCTGTGAAGCTCAAGTGGAATAATGTGTATAAGATAATTTAGCAACTATGAAATGCTACACACTTATAAGAATATCAATGTTCATTATTATAATCATTTAAGTTAAAATTATTAAACACAATAGCCTCAATAAAATTGTACTTTGAAAACCATTCAAGGAGAGAACTGGACATTTGCTTACTATACTTTATCTTTTCTTTCCTAGATCAGGAGGCTCATAATTTGCTCCAGTATAGCCTCCCAGTAATTTGTTGTGTTGTTGTTGTTGTTTTATAAGTTGTTTCTAGATATCTAGATCCCTTGTTGTCTCTCCATATTTACTTTAGAACTGGAGAAGAGGCAAATAAATCATCATCTTAAAATTTAGCCCAGAATTTTTAGGAATTGAGGTCACACAAAAAATTATCTTTGTTTAGGTAATTTTTGCCCTTGTTTAGGTTACAAAAATTTACCATAAATGCTTGGTTTACATGATATCAAGGGTATTTCAAACACTTCAGAGAAAATGATGGGACTTCTTTATTTGGGACAAGGAAAGATTGTTGTTGTTGTTGTTGTTGTTTTTCCTTTTAAGGAGGTAAGGGAAAAGGAAGGCAAGGAAGAAATGGGGAGCAGTGAAGAGAGGAACCTGAGAAGGAAGTAATGATGGGGAGGGAGCCAGGGGAAGAACCCACAGGAGTACAGAAAGGAGGCATCTAATTTCAATCTTAAAAGTGGGGGTTCTTCCGCACTTCAGAAAATTACTATCTTAGTCATGCCATAGTCATGGATATTTTGTGAGGACTGGATGTTGTAGGTAATTGTAATGGTTGTGAGTGAGAATTGGCAAGTGAGTTACATTTTGAGAGAGCTTGTTTGGAGGTTCTAGCAGGGAGCGCAGCTACTCATATACCCTTGACCGAAGACTGGTCCTCTTCTCTGGGGGAAGGTTCTCCTCTTTACTCTATCCACAGCCTCAGGAGGGACACACCTGGATTGGTGAGGGAGGAGGGGGACACCCACCCAGCCAGCCAGATCAGTCGAATCAACCCTGGCGATCAATGGGGTGACAGATGTGCAATCAATGGAGAGACAGATGTCACAGCCAGATCGCCCTCACATCCATAAGTTTTGTAAGACAGTACCAGGTGGAAGCAGGAGATTGGCTGATAGAGGATGTCATGAGGATGTGAACCTTTGAGGTCCTCTTTATTTTTAATATATGTATTATTTTTAAAATATATTTTTATTGATTTCAGAGAGGAAGGGAGAGGCAGAGAGAGATGGAAACATCAATGAAGAGAGAGAGAATTATTGATGGGCTGCCCCCTGCACGCCCCCTACTGAGGAGAGAGCCCACAAACCAGGCATGTGCCCTTGACTGGAACTGAACCTAGGACCTTTCAGTCCACAGGCCAATGCTCTATCCACTGAGCAAAACTGGCTTGGGCCCTTTGAGGTCTTTTGGATTCTACATAGAACTCCAAGGAGCAGAGGGCCTGCCCCTCAGCTGACATGTCAGTTGCAGGATCATCATGCATTTTCAGGATGGCTCAGAAAGCAAGCCTTGCTTCAGGTAACCAAGTCTATAACTAGGAAGGTTTGAATCCTATCAATGCAGGGTGTTTAGAGATAACCTGCTAATGTATATTCTTCATACTTTATTCATTATTAGTAGTATAACCTAGCAGATGTTCAGGTAAATAAAGTTTTCTGTGAGCCCATGCCTTGTTTTTTAAAATTATCTGTTTTATCTCTTTCTTGATATATGAAAATGTAAAATATTAGAAATATATGCAGTACATTTCACATGAACATTTCAAAATTACAAATATAAAACAACATTTATATTCCTTCTGGGAAAAAGATATTAGTTTAGCCACTATATTGATGGAGCAATGAAATGTGTGAAATATTAACAGCTGATATATCACAGAGATGTTCTAAGAGTAGTAAACTTCAGCCCTTTCTTGTGCACTATATCTTTTAGAATGTGGAAGATAGAACACTGGATTAAATCCCCATGGTTGAATACCAGGTCTAACACTAGATAGCTCTGGGAACTTTAATGTGTCAATTCACGGCTCTGAGTCTCTTGTTTTCTCATTTGTAAGATGAATTGTTGAATATATTTTTACTTGAATATCACAATTCTAACGAATTGCAATGAAAAGGCTAGAAATATACCATGTACTCACACTATTTTCTTAGTGACAGTTAAATTTCTCTCAGCATCACAAATTCATGATAATGTAGATGGAATTACTTATTAACCCATGTAACTTGTAAGATCATAAAATATCAGAGTTGTAAGGGATCTCTAAGCACCAGCAAGCCTCTATTTTGGTACAATATAATCAATACATCTCCAAAGTGATCTTTCTCTAGAACATCTCCCATTACAGAGAATTCATTAATACGTGACATCTATGGGCTTGTTTGCTGGCATGAGGTCCTATGACTTATTCAAGACATTTGTTTTGATGTCAGTTGCATATAATGATAACTGTTAAATACTTTTCTGAAAGACAATGAAAGGCCCCTCTTCTCCTCCTTGCCCTGTAATTATAGATCCCCTACAAAAGAGTGTTGTTGTTTTTTCTCTAGTTCATCATCTACACTGTTATTTTCCTTTTATTTCTTATTTTCAAACACACACAGAGATTCTTTGCAGCAGATAGATAGAAACTGTTGTGCAACAGTGAATAGGTCGGTAAGGTCATATAATGCTAATACGGAAACCACTGGCTTCTATCCAACTGTGCGTAACAATGCATGCCCAGTCAGAGCTGGATTCACTCTTATTTTATTTTTTGTCACTCCTAAGGGAGTAGTACAGCAATTTTAAACTTTTCCCCTCTCATGGCAAACATAAACTAATTACTAAAATTCTGTGGCACACTAAAAAATATCTTATACTTTTTGCCAATCTGACAAAAATACTAGGTATACTTTTGATTCATTCACACTGGATGGCCACTGTTGTGTTGGCTGTTGTCATTTTTTAATTATCTTTTTTTTTTTTACAATCTAAAGGAAAAGTGCTCAGTGCCCCTGACTAAATAGTCAGGTATTGCATATATATTTTTTAAATTCTTGGGGCACACCAGTTGAAAACCATTGCATGAGTAGACAGGTGACACATATAACCATTTCCATTTTAGAGATGAAAAAGAATCCTTGAAATATCATATGCATTTATCTTAAGGAAGATTTGTAAATAGCATGTTCTTATCTTTAGATAGATAGTACCATTTTGAAATGTTAAGTAACCCCTTTTTTAGTACACTTTTGCAGCCTTTATTCCTGAAAATATTTCAATAATTGTAACTAAATAAAAGGCTTGAAGCTCAATATTCTCTCTTTCACTAAAAGAGAAATGTTGAAAGTGGACTCATCATTCAATATGAGAGCGGTGCCAAAAGAATGAAAGAACCAGTTACAGGGAGAAACAGTAGAGGCTGTGCAAGTTGCCTAAAGGGACACTTGGATTAACCTTCATATTGGAATTAAAAATGTGAATAATTTTTTATCATTTTTTCCCTGAATTCTAACAATGAAGACAGTCTTTGAACTTGTGTTACTTGTTTCTTGTTCTTTTATCGAGGCAGAAAAAGGCAACAACAAAGCAGGCTTTCAAGTCAGAAAACCCAGAGCTTGAGTCCAAGCGCCCTACTTCACTGACTTTTTATATGATCTTTATGAATATTCTTAACCAGTTAAATTTCATTTTTCTCATCTAGAAATTAGTTACTAAAACAATGACTATACATAAACAAAAAAATTACCTGTAAGTGGAACACTATGTATCTATACAAACACATTCCTTAATAAATCATACCTATTACTATTATTTGGATATATTGAATACACACATTGAACCTAAGTGTATATATTGAGGAACCACTAAATAAAAATAAAAGACTAAACTTTTAACTTCTGGATTTATAAAATTTTTTCCTCTATTTAAAAAACATATAGATGAACAAATAGTCAAAATGACTATATACTCAAAAATATATACTGGAATAAAAACATGCATAAATAAAGACACTTCTGTATTTTCAGAAGTATGGAGCTATAGGATGGTATAGTTTACCCTATGTTGCCGATGGTTGAATTTACCTTATGTTGCAGAACCTTTAGATGTTTAGAGAGTAGAATGAAGCCAAAGGACTGAGTCCATTTTACTCATAAGAATAACTTTTCTTAAGTTGCTAAAATAAAAGTCATATTGGCAATTTATGTTAGACATCCTCTATTTTCCCTCTCAGATACTCTCTCTGATCGTCCTCACCATGTTCTATATCCCATAAGACCAAGGTCAATTGTCTACATCAACCATTTCTCCTGTCTGATACCTTCTGCTTGAGTTCAGCCAATGGGAAGCACCAGCAGGACATAAAAATGAAGCAGCAAAAATTCCTCTTTTCTGGCCAAGATGAAGTAACATAAATCATATTTCATTCCCTCCCAAAAAGATTAATGAATTATACAAATATAAAACAGTAAATATCAGCTATGGGGCATCAGGCAGTGCAGCACTGTAACCACTGAGAGAGAGAAAACAGTTTCTCAGGTTGCTGCCGGGAGAAAGTTTCCAGGTTCCGGTGTAGGAAGTGGAGATCTCTGTGTGAGAAGACGGAAATGGGGAACAAAGAAGACCAAGGCAGACAGAGGAGGGAGCTGCACAGAGAGAGAGCTCTAGATATCTACAGCAGGGCCCCCTGGAGTCTCCAGCTGAGTACTAATGAGCATGTGTGTTATGAGGAAATGATCTAAGGCCTGAGGATAAAACAAAATCAAGGAATAGGCAGAACAATCTTTGGCACTAACACAAGTCAGAAATAGTTTATGTTCCCATCAGACAGTAAAAAGCCTCAGAATTAATGGGGCATTAAGTAAAGTACTCAAAATGGTGTTTATTCAGTTGTGGGACAAAAGGAACTCTAACTAAAGGTTCTTTTGGTCCTATCTAACAAAGCTTAAAAGCAAGGCTCAAACCACATCCTAATAATTTAACTGTTCTCCAAAGGAAACACAAAACAAAACTCAGGAATATTTAATGGAATACAAAAATATCAAATAAACAAAAAAGTAAAATCTGCAATGTCTGCCAAGCAGGAAAATACAACCCATAATGAAAAGAGTAATCGTGCAGTAGAAACAGACTATGAAATAATCCTGATAATAAAATTCATAGATAAGGATCCTATACAATAAAGAGGTAATATGCAAATTAACCCTCATGCCCTCACAGATGGCTGCCTATGACCAGGCTGGCAGGGAGGTTAGTGAGGGATGACCAAACTACTGAACAAGCAGGCTCCATGGAGCAACAGGCCGGCAGGGGATTAGTGAGGAATGACCAAACAACTGAACAACAGGCTGTGTGGGGCAACCAGGTCCGCAGGGGGGGCCTTGAGAGGCGACCAGACCAGCGGGGGTGGGGGGGGCAATTGGAGGCAACCAGGCCAGCAGAGGGGGACACTTTGGGGTGACCAGACTGGCAGGGGGAGCAGCAAGAGGCTACCAGACTGGCCAGAGGGGCAGTTAGGGGGTGACCAAGTCAGCAGGAGGGGGGAAGTCGAGGGTGATTAGGCTGTCAGGAAGGGCAGTGAGGGGCGACTAGTCCGGGCAGTGAGGGGCAGTTAGTGGGTGACCAGGCCAGCAGCGGGGGGCAGCTGGGGGGAAATCAGGCCAGCAGAGGGAGCAGTAAAAGGCAACCAGGCCAGCGGGGGGGAGGGTGGGGAGTTGAGGTTAATTTGGCTGGCGGGGGGGGGGGGCAGCAGTTAGGGGCGACCAGGCTGGCAGAGGGGGGCAGTTGGAGGCAACCTGGCCAGTAGCAGGGGCCAGTTAGGGGTGACCAGGCCAGCAGCAGGGGGCAGTTAAGGGTGACCAGGCAGGCAGGCAGGTGAGTGATTAGAAGCCAGCAGTCCAGGATTGTGAGAGGGATGTCCAACTGCCGGTTTTGGGCCTAAACCAATAGTCAGACATCCCCTGAGGGTTCCCGGATTAGAGAGGGTGCAGGCTGGGCTGAGGGGACCCCCCCCCCCATGCACAAATTTTGTACACCGGGCCTCTAGTATTAAAATAATATAGTTAAAATATTTTAAAAGATTGAACATGTTAGGTATAGATGTGGAGATATACTAGTAGAATGCAATATGTATATGAAGATATAGGATATCTATAATGATAAAAGTGTAATATGCTAATTAGACTGGAAGTCCTTCTGGATATCCTTCCTTTTGGACAAAGCCGCAGTGGGCATGGATCAAGGCAGAGGCGGCTGAGACCCTCGGCCGCAGCAGCGGCAGGCGGGGGCCGCAGCAGAGGCCCTCAGTTGCAGGGGCAGCAGGTGGAGGCCGAGGCTGGGGCCAAGGCCCTTGCACAAATTTTGTGCACTGGGCCTCTAGTAATATGTATATGAAGCCTACGTGTACAGTATTTATTAAGGCTACATTAGTGTACAATAATATCCGAGACCTTCATATTCACTCCCACTCACTTACTGACTCCCCCAAAGCAACTTCCTGTCCTACAAACTCCATTCATGGTAAGTGTCCTATACAGGTGTACTATTTTTAAACATTTATATCATATTTTTACTGTACCTTTTTATGTTTAGATATACAAAAAGCTACATTATGTTATAATTGCCCACAGCATTCAGTACAGTATCATATTGTACAGGTTTGTAGCGTAGGAGCAATAGACTATACCATAGAGCTTAGGTCTATAGTAGGCTATACCATTTAGGCTTGTGTAAATGTACTCTATAATGTTCATGCAAAACAAAATTGCCTAATGACTCATTTCTCCAAACACGTACCTGTCATTAAGCAGCACGGGACTGTGTTGGATGACTTGGTATTATTAAGATGACAATTCTCTCCAATTGGTCTACAAATCCAATGCTATCCCAGTCAAAATTTCAGCATGAATTTTTGCATAATTTGACAAGCAAACTCCAAGTCATACAGAAATACAAAAGATTATATGAAGAATTAAACAATGGGAAGGTTTATAAATCATGAAACTAAAAGTTTATAGAGGTATAGTAATCATAACAATGTAGAATTACTGTAAAGATAAAGATCATCTTGGTAGACTAGAGAGATCAGAAAATATGTGTAAAATTCACACACATATGGTAACTTGAATTTTGTGAAAATATAACATTATTTCAGTTAGAAAAAAAGTTTTGTTTTGTTTTAACTAGGGGTGCTTGAACAATTGAATATTTATATGAAATACAACATGAACTTCAATCTCTATTTTAGTCTGAATGCATAAATTATTTTGAGGTAAATCATAGACCTAATAAAAAGCTAGGATTATAAAACTCCTACTAGAAATTATAGGAAAATAACATCATGAACTTCGGGTAGGCAAAGATTTCCTTTTCTAAAAGTATAAATTGGCATATTTATTTAGAATGAAAATAGAAATAAAAATAAATTATAATTTTAAAATGCCAACAATTACTGCAAGTATGAAATTCAAGAAAATAATATTAAATTGACTCATCATTAATTAATTATCTGCTTGGCATATTTCTATATGAATATTTTCTAGCTGAAAACACTTTGATTGCCTTCTTAAATAACAATTATGCAATATTTTCTATAGAGAAACTTCAAAAATAATTCAATCTTTCCTTTAAAATGATTGATGAAAAACTTTCACTTATTGACCTTTTACAAAATTTTTTTTCAGTTTCACAATTTGTTATGAGTAATGTCATATAAATTTTTAGGACTGCTTTTAAATTGGGGAAACTCTCACTCAGTTTTTTTTATTATTATTTAAGAACTATAAGAGGAAAGAACATTTAAAGTTTTCTTGTGCAACAACTAATCTTAAATATTCTTTGAAATGATATGCATTAACCATTTTGTTGTCAAAGATCCATTATGGGCACATATAAGAATTTTATGTGATCTTCATTCATGTCATATTTTTAGAGATGTATAAAATGCATGACTTGAGTCAATATTTTTGTGAAAAGGCATAAAACACACAACTTGTCACACTGAAGTACCAGTTATTTGTAGTACTGCTTAAGGTTTGTGCTCATAAATACTAGGATTCTTACATATTCTTTTTTCTCCAGCTTTATTGAGGTATAACTGACAAGCAAAAATGGTATGCCAATGTGTACAATGTGGTGATGTGGTGATTTGATATACATATACATTGTCAAATAATTACCACAATCAAGCTAATTAATATATCTATCAGCTCATATATTATTTTATTTGTGTGGTAAGAGCAGTTAGGATTTACCTTTTTAGGATATTTCAAATATACTATACAGCATTATTAATTGTAGTCACCTTGCTGTATATCAGATTCTCAGAACTTATATTGAAAGTCTGCTGTATCCTTTGACCAATATCTCCTTAATTCCCATATCCTGACCTCCAGCTTCTGGCAACTATTATACTACTCTCTGATTCAATGAGTTCGATTTGTTTAGATTCCACATATAAGTGAGTGCATCCAATATTTGTCTTTCTGTATATAATTTATTTGACTTAATATAATATACTCTAGGTTCAGTCCATATGATTACAAGTGACAGAATTTTCTTTTTTGATATGGCTAAAATATATATATGATACATATATATAATATATATATATTTAGGGTTTTTCCAAATATTGACTATTGTGAATACCGCTGCAATGAACATTAGAGAACAACTATCTCTTTGCAATAGTGCTTTTGTTTTTCTTAGATGTATGTGTATAATGTTTCACATACATCATGCCTTAAAAAGAATAACTTGTTCAAGACTTAGGTAAATTTGAGAAAAGCAAGATGATGCTAGAAATGATGGAGATAGCAGAGATTTGAGAGCATAGAACTATAGACAAAGTCAAATATTTGTGTAAGAGGAAAGGAAGGCATGTGGAGAAAGAAAGGACAGTGAACATGAGTTAACTCATCAATAACATCTTAAACCTATATACTTTTATTAACCAACTAGAGGCCTGGTGCACGAAAATTCATGCAGGGGGGCCCTCAACCCAGCCTGCCCCCTCTCACAGTCCAGGAGCACTCAGGGGATGTCCTACTGATGGCTTAGGGGGAGCGGGCCTAAGCCACAGTCTGGGCCTCCCTCTGTGGGAGGCAACCAGTCCGATCAGGGGAAGGCACTGTCCCCATCACCCTGTTGCTGCTGGACCAGCCTGCGCTGAGTCCTCTCCACGCCTCCTTTGCAAAAGGGGCCACAGCCTTGGCCTCTCACATGGTGTGCACCGGCTCTCCGTGACTCAGTCTCTCGCATGG